>NW_012149108.1:3622638-3668809 GCF_000956105.1 Propithecus coquereli | reverse complement strand
TACATCTTCCTGTTGCTCCATGAATTAATATAAAAACATGTTTGCAGACAGGATTTGTCTTAGGAGTTTTTCAGAGCTTTGCCCTGAAGGAATATTTAGGATTGTTACATCTTCCTGTTGAACTGCTCCCTTTTCCATTACATAATAACTATCTTTGCCTTTCTTTTTTTACTGTTGATTTAGAGTCTGTTTTATCTATTATGAAAATGGCTACACCTGCCCTCTTTTGCTTTCCATTTCAATGGAGTAGTTTTTTTTTTCTTATTTTTACCTTGAGTCCATGTGAATCCTTGTGAGTTAGATACATTCTTGGAAACAACATATACTTGGGGTGTGTTTTATCATCCATTCAGCCAGTCTATGTATTTTAAGCTGGGCATTCAGACTGTTCACATTCAGTGTTAATATTAATATGGGGGATACTGTTATGTCCATTATATTGGATAATACATTGTTTTGTTTTCTATCTTGTACCATTGCTTTATTAGAGCTGTGAGGTTTAATTTTCATATGTTGCTACCATGGTGGGTATCTATTGTGCAGTTCCATGTATAATGCAATTTTAAGTATTTCTTGTAGGGCAGATCTAGTAGTGAGAAATTCCCTTAGTGTTTGCTCATCTATAAAAGTCTTTATTTCTCCATCATTTATGAAATATAGTTGCAGGATACAAAATTCTTGGCTGGCAGTTTTTCTATTTAAGAAGACTAAAAATGGGACCCCAATCCCTCTGGCTTATAAGGTCTCTGCTGATAGGTTTGCTGTTAGTCTGATGAGTTTTCTTTTATAGATTAGCTGTTGCTTTTGTCTGGCAGCTTGTACAATTTTCTCCCTCATTTTGGCTTTGGCCAAGTTGATGACTATGTGTCTTGGATATGCCCTGTTTGCTATGATCATCTTGTATCCGGATATCTGAATCTCTGTTAATACCAGGTAAATTTTCCTCAATAATTCCCTCAAATAGATTTTCCTTGCTTTTTGCTTTGTCTTATTCTTCCAAAAAGATATCTATAATTCTTATATTGGCCCACTTTGCATAATCCCACACTTTTCTGAGTGATTATTTATTCTTCTTCATTCTTTTTTTGGCATATTTGACTGAGTGGGTTAGTTCCAAATCCTTGTTTTCAAGCTCTCAAGTTCTTGCTTCTGCTTAGACTAGACTGTTGTCAAAGCTCTCTGCTGTATTTTGAAATTCCATAAATGACTCATTTCTTTAAGTTCTTTTTTATATTTTTTTATGTTGTCTGTCTCTTTAGCGACTTTTTCATTTTTTTCATTCATGTTCTCAAACTTTTTTTGGCTTCTTTGTGTTGGATTTTAAGTTTCCCTTCAATCCCATTTATTGTTTTTGCCATCCGTATTCTGAATTCCATCTCTAATATTTCAATAATTTCCTTTAAGTTGAGTCCATTGTCAGAGTCCTATTGCGATCCTTTGAGGGTGTCAAAACAGATTATTTTATCAATTTGCCAGAGTTCTTATTCTGGTTTCTTCTCATCTGAAATCTCTCAGCTCAATACAGATAAGTTTGTAGTGTACCTATTCTTCTCTGCTGGGAACTTTCCTACTTAGTGCAAAGATGGCACACTTGTGTCCTATTGTGGGGGATTGACCTGGCTTGAGAGGAGCAGATGTACTGTGAGCATTTAACACTGTTGCTCTCCTTTGTCTCCTGTCTCACTGTTCCCGTTGTTGTCACTGGTGATCTCTGCACTGCACAGTAAGTGAATGCCCCACCTAGTTCTGTCAACAGTAGCAACTGTCAGTCCAAGCCAACTTGAGAGCTCCTCCACTCAGATCCATTGGCAGCAGCATTTGTCAACCTGCACCAGCTTTAGTTCAGCCCCGTTCACACCCATGGATGGTGGTGAGTGTCTACCTGCACTGGCTTGGGAGCTTCCCTGCTCAGATCCAGGGGTGGTAGTGTTTGTTGCCCCATGTGTGTTGTGTGTAGTCCCACTTGCACTCTCCAGTGGCAGTGATTGATGGCTTGCACCAGCTTGAGGGCTGCCTGCTCTGATCTGCAGAGGACAGCAGAGAACCTTTGTTGCTCTGTACTGGCTTGAGTGCAGCTCCTGCCCACCGGCAGCAGTGATTGTCAGCTCCTGTTGGCTCAAGAGCCGTCCTGGTTAGATCTATGGGGAGCAGAGCTTTTTAGCCCTTGTGGCTTGTGTATGGCCCCACTCAGGCCTATGGGTGGCAGTGAATGTGAGCCTGCTGGGGCTTGAGAGCTGCCCAGTTCAGATCTTCTGGCTGTAGCCTTTGTCAGCTGGGCACCAGCTTAAGCACAGTCCCACCCACGTCAACAGGCTTTGGAGATTATCCTACTACCTAGGTCACACAGTGGCAGTGAGGGTGCATGGCACCTGCCCACAGGACTCACTGAGAGTGCCTGGCCTCCCTGCTCACTCCCACCTCAGACTGACAGAGGAGATGGGGAGGCAGCAGCAGCGGATCTGAGCCCTTTGTAAAGGCAGAGCTCTGAGTCTAGGGCTTTTAAATGTCACGCAGCACCCAGGGTTTGCGAGCCAGTAGGTCACTTCTGTGCCTTCTATCCAGGGCAATGCCACTGAACAGTCTTCAGATAGCTCCCTATGGCAGCCCTGCAGCCTTCAGTAGTGGAGGGTCCCTCTTGAGGGTCAGATAGCAATGATCATGAGGGGAGTGTGGAACTCCAAGATTCTCCCTTGGAGTGTACACATGCCTTCCACATGTGTATACTCATCTTCCAAGTGTACCTCCAAACTGCGGAGCAGGTTACCTCACCTCCTTCTTCACTTTGGGTGTCTCTTGTTGCCTCTCGTTTGATTCACACGTTCTCTCTTAGATGATAGATCTGAAGGAGGATATCCATTCACCACCTTCAGACCTCTCCGTGACAGCAGTGTGTGCAGGCTGCTTCTAGTCTGCCATCTTGGCCCTCCCCCTCATAATGTTTATTTTCTAATGAATATTACTAACAATGGTGATAGTTGTCAGCAGAAATCAAATAGAACTGGGGAGGCAAAAGCCAGTATGGCCTTTAGACCAAAGCAAGAACTCAAGGAATTGAGAAATTATTTTTAACTGACCTTGATCAGTCACCTTGATCAAATCACCGAAATCTTCTTGTCTCATCATTTCCTTTGCCAATTGGACTTAATGGCAATATACACTAGTTAATAATGCTAATAAATTACAACTTAAATCAGTGTAAATACAGCAATTTAAGAATCTCAAACAGAGCTATTTATATCACAGAAAATATATTTTCAACTGAGCAATTTTTCATGCTCATTATGTGTCAGGCATTAAGTTAAGTACAACGAGTGAAAACAAGAGTGAAGTGCCATCATGCCCTTGAAGAATCACCAACCTAATGTACGAAATTCTTTAAATGGGCAGAAAACTTGCTTAATTCAAATCACTTGTTAAATGGAAATTTATAATTTTATGAACAGGGACACCAACTACCTTTATATTATCTAATAAAAATGCTTTTAAAGTGATTTAGTAATATAAACTGTATTAAACCTACCTAAAGGAACAAAGTTTTTAAGGTATTTGGAAGTACCCCATTACAATCAAACAAAAAATGAAATCCATAGACCATAGTATACAGATATAAGTATTTGGAATCACAGTTTTGATAATGACTTTGAGATTAAATAAAATATCCTCCTTTTATAGAAACTGATACCAATAGATACTATATGGCTTCTGCAAGGATGCATAATTTGTTAGTGGTAAATCAGGAACTAGAACCCAGGCCTCTTAGCTTTTCATTGATTACATTAGTTATTACATATTATTAAAATATAACTGAAAAATCTTAACTTGAAATGCTCTGAAAAAGCTTAGTGAATCCAGATTTACTTTCAGATAAACCAGAAGGAAGAAATTTTAAATATTTCATAATTCAGACTATCCACAGACCCTTCTGGGTTCTTTACATACTCACGTTTGTACCAATGAATTGCTATTTGTATTATATATTTGCTTTCATATTTGCTTCTGGTGACCAGTTCCCAAACAATATATCCCTAATTAGACTAGGAGAAAGTCTAATTTTCATAACTGGGTCTCATAAGGCCATTTGCTTATCACAAGGGCTATGCTTACCTTCTTGCCTTATCTTTTATTGCTATCTCTTTCAAATTATTCACACCAAACATCAGGGACTATTTGTAGCTTCTTTTAAGATTTGCCATCCCTACTCAGACTGTTCATTGGCTTATAATGTCCTCTGTGTCCTTTTGCCTGGACAGTTCTTCAAAGCTGAGCCTAGACATCAATTCCCCTAGAAAAGCCTTTCCTAGAGACCTTTGCCCACATAAATAACTTCCTTCTCTATGTCCTCCCATCATACCTTGTAAATCTCATATATATTGTAGTGTGTTCTATATAGTATTGCAGTTGCCTGCTTATTATCTGTCTTACCTCCTATAATAGATGGTGCCTTCTTATGCTTTATTTAACTTGTATCTTCAGCAACTGATTTAGCACAGATTAGGAACCCCAAAATTAATTGTTTATTCATATGATATGAAAGACTAAGGTGTTAACATTGCATCTGAAATGGGGGGTAGTCTCTTCCTGGTATCATCTACATTAACTGTAAGTCAATGCTGTACATCACTGAAACAAATTTTCAATATAAAAAACAGAGACATCTAAAACCATCAGGAGAGATATTTAAAACATGAAGAGAGATATAGATAAATAAAGTATCAAGAGAGATATCTGGTACTGTTCATGAGATAATTATTGGAAAATCTCTGGATAATATGAAAAACTACATTTATATTCATGGTTAGAATGTACATTTTTATTTTGGACTCATAATTTTTCTGATAATACCTATAAGGAAGAGGAGTAGAAAAAGAAGTACAACTTATGCACTAATTGTTTCTGCTGCTTCTATCATAAAATCATATATTCTATGAATTTACTAAGAAATATCGGAGTTGAAAGCCACCTTAGAATCACTGTACTCAACTCAATAAGTTAGCAAAAGAGGAGACCAAGATAATTAGTCTCTCAAGATAAGACAGCTGGTTTGTCAAAGATCAAGATCTCAAGCTAAATCTCTTTTTTGAAGTCTAGGGCATTGCACACCCCACCACATGTAATACTATCAATAATAGGCATGTTTTTAATGTCTTTAGACTTTGTGGATCTGTCTAAATATATTATATACCCTTGTAGAAGGATCTTTATGTTTATGGTAAATATAGAAAAAAATGTAATTCTAGCTTTTGCTGTTACAGATTGGAAAAATTCTTGCTAAATAAATATATTTCATCTTTGGGATCTAAGGATAAGAAAGGCTATGTTAAGAAGACTTGAATTTCTGACTTTTATTTAGTGTTAGGGTTATTGTAAGCAATTTTGATATTTGTTTATTCATTTGCTTCCTTACTGAGAAACTATTGTATACGGAGCATACTTTAGGTGCTATTCAGAATCTACCAATGAAAGAAAGGCCTTTTATGTCATTAAAGTTTCTTCAGATATCTCCTATTAAATATGAATTAATTTCTACAGACATAGTATACATTTCTCTATTAAAATATTAAACATACAACCTACTGCCTCATGGTTGTATATGTGCAAATTCTTTAAATTTTAGATTTCTGGCAGTTAACACGTGTCATGTTCATTATGGCAATATTTGTATATTTGCATCTATTATTTACGCACTAAAACCACAAGACTTATTGAAACCCATGCACTATTCTAAGAGATTTACTTACAATTTCCTACACATTAACTGTTGAATGACAATAAATGAATAGCTGAATATGTATAAGGTAGAAAGTAAACATAGAGAATAAGTGTCTTGTGAGTTAAGAAAAATAGATTTCTTCTATCAAGAAAGACCAGAGGATGCTTTTTTAGAGAAAGTGGATTTGACCTAGGCTTGAAGTATGATAGTAATCTGGATATTTAATCAATGAATATTCACCAAGAAATGGTGGGTAGAACAGTGACTCACATCATAACAACAAATTCTGTGTTCTTAAAAAAGTTGGTAAATCTGTCTTTGCCTTAGTGGTTCCAAGTGTAAAATGAGGATAATAGTCTTAGCTGCCTCATAGGTTGTCGTGAAGTATAAAAACAAATGAGGCATAATAAGCTCAGCTCTGTTCCTGACACATAAAAATAATTCAATGAATATTTGTGTTTGCTTTGATTATTCACTCTGTGTCTTTATGCATAAGAAAAAAAAAATAATCCAGTTGAAGGAAGCAGCACGAGCCTGAAGATGGTCTGCAGAATTAAATAGTGTCCTAATGCAGCAATAGAAAGCCCAACATATGAACAGGAAATAAAATATATGAATATTAGAGGTGGAGGATGCAAAATGTGGATTGTAACTGTGGGCAAGACAAGGAAAAAAAAGAAATATTGTTAAGAATGTAGTACAACTCATGTAATGGGTTGTATTAATTGATAATGGTATGGATGTGTATCAATTGATTATCTGTCCCTGCATATGGCCGTACTACTTCTCATTAATTTATTTAAGTAAGAATAGTATGACTAAAATATGAACTGCCCAAAGCTCATAGTATAAAGTGAACTTTTCCAAAGGCTGCTGTTGCTGAGAGTTAAGTAAATTACAGTGGGGAAAATCATATATTGTCTACAAAATAAGGCTCCAATATTTTAATCTGGCATTGCAATTCCTCTGTAATCTATTTATTCTAATGTTGATGTTACAATCCCATTCTCTTTCTTTCCCATCTTTATCCTTTGTCCTTTATATCCCATCACATCATTGAAAATCTCTATATGCCAGGCAATAGAAAAATAAAGAAAAATTGAAACCTCGCCCTGCTTAAAGTTTATGTTACATCAAGCAAATATGTATTGAACAAAATAGACATAGACATTTTTTGCATTAATGCCTCAAGTATTCATTATCATCTCTATTCAATACAGTATCTTGTTCTAATTCACAGAGCTAGCCAGTGGGAGATGCAGGATTAAAATCTAGTAATGACTTCAGAGACATTGCTCTTAAGCATATCACTTTGATTCATCTCTTTCTCTAGTGGTGAACAGAGGTAAGTACACCAGTGAGCTTATGGCCATCTTCTTTTGTTCCTTGTGGTCTTATAGTACCCTGGGCATTTCCCCATCTGAAGTTATTCTAAGCAGAGAGAAGGGAACTACTTTCAGTTATTATTTCAAACTTTATAATAAGGAAGGGAAACTTATCCTGGATCTATCTATCTTAAAGCCCCAACAGGAACATCATGGAACAGAGACTAGTGCTCATATGGGAAGGATGTACAATATCAGAGAAACTTGACAGCACAGTTTCCATCAGGCAAATTCAAGATTTCTTATAAGCAGTAGAAGAAAAACAAATAAACAAACACACACACATGTATTCACTCAGAGAATGTCAGGGGTCTTCTCTGTATTGGCAAAACTGTGAGATAATGAATTTAGAAAGAAGGAAACATGATGAACGTATTGAGGATCAATTAAATGCAAGTCCTTGTATTAGATGTTTTCATACACATGATCTCATTTCAGTCCATACAAAAACCCTTAAGGGAGGGCTTGTTATCAATTCCATTCTAGAGACTGAAAACGTGGGCCCAGAAAGGCTACACAGGATAGAGCAGAAATTTGAATTTGATTATTTTAGCCATCAGTCCAGTGCTCACAGAAATTCTTTCCACAGTACTTATGAATCCAAATAAGTTGGGAGCTTCCCTGTAATCTAACAGTAATTTGAGTTCAAATGAAGCAATGTGTGAGCATCAAGTATTATCAGCAGAAAAGACACAAGTCTGCTGCTGAGAAGAGAGGTCATCATGAACATCAGCAAAAACAGCTAGATTCCTCTGGCTTCAAAATCTAATCTTAGTGGTAATTGAGTTGAGAAAAAGTCTGCTTTTAGTATTGCTTCCTTAGAACACATTAATATTGAGTTCTTCTTAAATTGTGGGCCAGGAGCCTTAGATTAACAAATGTGAGCAAGGATAGAGAATGAACCCATGAAATTGGTTGGTGAATGAATGGAAGATCCAGGAAGTCTCAGGGAAGATAGACAAGCTGTAAGAAAAATAAGTAACCAGAGAAAAAGGAAATCAAGTGACAGAATGATCTTGCAAGAAAGAAAAAGAAATGTGAAGTAGATACATTCCAGGAACTAAAGAAACATTGCTCACCTATAAAGGGAAGGTATGGTCTTGCTCACACAGAGCACTGCTCTGATGAGATCCTTCATGGAACCTAAGCAACATAACCCTCTGAGAATTCTAGAAGTAATGAGAATCTAATTGGGCATCTAATCCTACCCCTTAAGGTTGCAATACAGTGTGGATTAACTGGGTGGGGAAAGAAAAAAGAAGATTTTCATACGTGTGTCTCAGAATTTAAACTCAAGGCAGCATATAACGGTTGAGAAAGAAAAGCTGATGGTCTTGAAAGATCCATGTTCAACTATAGAATAGTAGAGAGAAAAATAGAGGGCAAGGGAGTGAGGTGGGTGGAGGTAAAGAGCACAGAAGAAGAAAATGGAAATGATAATAAGAATGGTAATAGTTTAGTTTCCACAAGTCCTTTAGGTTTTTATAATGCTTTTTGTATCCATTTCCCAGAAGTAAGGTAGTATAATCTAATAGATTTGGTCATTGCAGATTCTGGGTTTGGATTTATTAATTTCTAGTTACAAAACCCTGATCAGATTATTTTACTTATTTATAGTTCAATTTCTTTATCTGTAAATTGGTGAAATTAGTTTACAGCTTTCTATTATTTTTATTTTTGAGAATTAAACGAGCCCAGTCATATAATATATATAGAACCCAAAAGGTATTGACCTGCCATTTTCTTTGTATTCCTTCACATGTTGTAGGGTAAATAGACCAAGTATAAATTAAAACTAATGCTGAAATATGAAAAATTCTTAAGTAATATGCAGAAAGTAATATATATAAACTCAGTGTAGGGAAAATTCACTTTTGAACAAATAAATCAGGAAATAATTCATAGAGAAAGCAGCAGCTGAGTGGATTTTAAGGGCTGAGGAAGCGAGGGTAAAGACATTCCTATGTGAGCAGAGGTGAGAAAGGTGAAGAGTAGAGAGACCTAATGATTCTGTTTGTTAGGTTACAGGGCAGTACAAAAAACGACATATGGGGAAATGAAGTTGAAAAGTTGCGTTACGAAGAGATTGAACAGTCTTTGTAGACAGAGGGGAGACTTTTCAGATTTCTGAGCAAAGGCATTCATCACCTCAATAGAACCGTGCTTTAGAAAATTTATGAAAAATCATATATATGATGATTTGGAGATGGTAGTGGGGATAGGGAAACTTGAAGAATAGCTATCCATTCAGAGATACTTACTTGAGTTTAGGAAAAAATTACTCTGTGTGTGTGTGTGTGTGTGTGTGTGTGTGTGTGTGTTTAATCTTTTAAGGTGTTTTGCAAAACAGGTTAATTAAGGGTTTAAAGGAATAAATAAAACCAATTAATCCCTATTCATCACTTTCACCTATTTTAGCAGAATTGTTACCTGCTAAAACTCAGATGTGAGTATTTAATACAAAGAGGAATAAAACTAAACACAAACAAAAAACCAAAACTTCTATAATAAAGATATTTCCAAAATATGAGTTTGTTCACTTCATATTGGGGAGATATAGATTTGAGCAGATGAACTGATAAATATGTAATCAGAATGTCCATCAATACATGAGTGGATTAATAAAATGTGGTATACTACCATGGAGTACTATTCAGCCTTAAGAAACAATGGTGATATAGCACCTCTTGTATTCTCCTGGATAGAGCTGGAACGCGTTCTACTAAGTGAAGTATCCCAAGAATGGAAAAACAAGCACCACATGTACTCACCATCAAATTGGTATTAACTGATCAACATTTAAGTACACATATAAGAATAACATTTATTGGATGTCGGTCAGGGGGGAGGGGGAGGGGGAGGGGGAAGGAGGGGATGGGCATATGCATACACAATGAGTGTGATGCGGACCACCCTGGGGATGGACGCGCTTGAAGCTTGGACTTGGGGGTGGGGGGCAAGCGCAACATACATAACCTAAACATCTGTACCCCCCATAATATGCTGAAATAAAAATAAAAAAAGAAGTAAGCCAACAATGAAATCCAGTTCTAGCTTCTATTTATGTCTGATTGGAAATCATACTGTTCTTAAATTGTCAGGTTGTGTTACAATGATTCCTGTAAATCTGCTTGATTTCCTTCTTATTTCTTCCTTGGATATTGAGACAACCCTAACTGGCCTCTGTGCTTCAATGTCTATCCTACTTCCAATCTATCCTCCACTGTCTTCTAGAGAGACCATTTCCACGGCATGCAACTTTTCCTGTTTCCCCCATTCTCCTTTCCAACCAAAATTATTTGCTCTACGAATTGTGAATTGAGTGTAAGGAAGCTAATATTTATCAGGGAGTTATTATATCAATTTGGAAAAGATGATACCAAAGAGCACTCATCTAGAGAAAAGTAGATATAGAATCACAAAAAAGTTTGGCTAATTCAAAGTGTGATCATTCTATCATAAACCACTATCATCTACAGTGAAATTATGCATGTTAAAATGAAAACCTTATATTATGTCTCCCAATCTTTTGTTATGTTATGTTAGCTGTAGCATTTTGACATGTTTTAGGGACATTTATAAAGCTCTTTGTTTATCTGAAAATGTTTAAGAAATCACTTAAAAACTGGAGGAAAAAACTGTTGATTACAAATAATTAGGGTGCAATGCCACTGTCTAAAGAGAGTTGGGTTAATATAAATCATATATAAAAAGTGTACAAAAATTGAAATTAAAGTTTTGATTATCAAATAACTAAAAATATACTTGTAGTTATTATTAGTTATTTAAAAGAGATAACCTGCATGTAATAGCATAAGAAAAACAATAAAAAAGATACATGTATTTGTCAGGGTTCTCCAGAGAGATCAAACCAATAGAAGATAGATAGATAGATAGATAGATAGATAGATAGATAGATAGATGAGAGTGGCTTTATTAGGAGAATTGGTTTATGCAATTATGGATGCCAAGAAGTCCCACATTAGGCTGTCTGCAAGCTGAAGACCCAGGGAAGTTGGTGCCCGCTCAGACCAAGTCCAAAAGCCTCAGAATTAGATGAGCCAATAGTGTAACTCTCAGTGTAAGACTGATGGCCTGAGAACCCAGGCACTGCTGGTGCAAGACTCAGAGTGCAAAGGCCCAGAGTACCTAGAGTTGTAATGTCCAAGGGCAGGAGAAAAAGGGTATCCCAGCTCCAGGAGACAGGGAAGCAGAATTCACCTTTCCTCTGTCTTTTTGTTTTATGCGGGTCCCCAGCCAATTAAACAGCACCCACTCACATTGAGGAAGGATCTTCCCCAATCGGTCCACTGACTCACATGCCAATCTCCTCCAGAAATACCCTCACAGACATACCCAGAAATAATGTTTTATCCACTACCTAGATATCCCTTAATCCAGAAAAGTTGACACGTAAAATTAACCATTACAGTAAACATACTGGTAGAGATAAAATTATCACTTTCAGATAGCATTTCCTAAAAACATCTGAGAGAATCAACTAATGTTATTAGAAATTTTAAATTACTTTAGTAATATTAGAAATAATCAGTTAGACAACACATATGCTACTTTCAATAGTATCAGAAAAATCTCTAGAAACTAAACTCACAACAAACGTATAAAGTTCTATGAAGACGACAAATTGTAAACCTTTTCTGGAATTCATTAAACAACATGAATGGGAAGAATCAGTCTTTTAAAGGTATCATTGACCCTCAACATTATGTAGATATCATTCTATTCCACCAATTTTGGATTATTTGTATGTGGGAAGATTTATATATTTTAAAGATACACAGTGAGTATGGACTATCTTATCACACATTTGAAAACCTGTATAAAATCTAGAATACCACAGCCTCTTACAGAAAAATACAGATGCATGTATAGAATATGATTTAGTATATGGTAAAGATAACATTTTGAACTCATATAAAAATTACAGGTCTACAACAATTGTTGGTAAGATGAAAAGTCTAACTTATTCCAATCTATTTTTAGGAACTAATCATGGATATGAGCAAAGATTTAAAAATAATAACGTTATCAAATTGTAGCACTAATTTGAAAAACGAGTCAACTTAAATGTCCAAAACAAAGGACTAGTTACGTAAATTATACGCCCATAGAATAAAATTACATATCATTCAAAACAATTTAATAAAATTATGTAAAACATGTAATAATGTGTAAATATATTCATGATAGATTTATTCTGAAAAATTGTTAGATTATATCTACCTTATTAATCCTGTTTATAATTTATATTATTTCTGACATATGACTAGAAGAATCAAATTCATATCTTAATAGCTGTTATTTCTAAATGATTGGAACATCTAGATAATATTTAACTTTTATGGTTATTTATTTTTTGTATCTGTATTTTCTAAAGTATATAGTTACGATGAATGTGTATTACTTTGTAAATAAGACAAAAAGTGAAGGAAGTTATACAATATAAAAGATTCACTCAAATCATATGTCTGCACAAATTATCCTCTTAAAGCAGAAGCTCTATTTTTTGAGTTATTTGTTCTTCTGCTTTTATTTTGGAAAAGGCTGTGAGTGATACATGAAGACCCTTCTCTCCCACCCAAAGTTGACAGCTGCTGCTGTGTTACTTGCTTTACTCCTTACAGATTCTCACTATGAGACACAATCAATCACAATTTGTAGAACATTCATTAGGGATAAAAGGCACAATTCCTCAAGAAACCTGACTTTTTAGTAACAATTTTCAGGGAATGTTTTCTTTTTCTAAGCTCTTTCTCTTTTCTTCTCCCTTCCCTACAGACAAGTGTTTCCCTAGAGATTTAAGAAAATTATATTTTCCCCACAAAATGCCCTTTAGAAAAAAGTGAACGTGTAGAACGCATGTGTGCCAGCACCTGTCTACTTCAGTCCCTAACAGCATGCGCAATATTGACCTATACCGGAGTCCCCTTCCATTTCAGGCCCTCAATCAATAAAGTCCAAGCACGGTCATATTGGAGAAATTCTTCTCTACTTGAAATTGAGATGGGGATGAAAAAATCTTTTGTTGTTCAAGATGATCTATATATTAGGTATTAACAAGGTGCCAAGGACTTTTGAGAATGTTGAACTACGGCTGCTCTACTTGAGACTCCAGTCAGCCTCCCAGCCTTGTATTCAATCCAATATCTTACTTGACTTGGGTTCAAGCCTTGAAGCTTCTACAAAGAGGGACATAAACTTTATTAGCTTTTTGTTATTTTGGCCCTCCTAGCATACGCTATAGCTGTGTCTGTATCTATTTTGTTAGAAATATTCTAACTATGTCATCAAGTACTCAAATTTTCTTGCCTGAAAAATAGCCCCTCCTGTATTGATGTTTAATGTATACCTTTCTTGCTGAATTTAGAGCATAAATGCCTATAGGATATCACTTTGTGCAAAACTTCTACATTTTGTATCTGAAATGAGCAATTTCCAGGAAAATCAACAAGAAAAAAATCAAACAACCCTATCAAAAAGTGGGCAAAGGACATGAACAGAAATTTTTCAAAAGAAGACAGAATAATGGCCCCAAAACATATGAAAAAATGCTCAACATCTCTAATCATCAGAGAAATGCAAATCAAAACCACAATGAGATATCACTTATTTCCAGTGAGACTGGCCTTTATCAAAAAGTCCCAAAACAATAAATGTTGGCGTGGATGTGGAGAGATAGGAACACTCATACACTGCTAGGTGGGACTGCAAACTAGTGCAACCTCTGTGGAAAGCAATATGGAGATACCTTAAAGAGATACAAGTAGAAGTACCATTCGATCCAGCAATCCCATTACTGGGCATCTACCCAAAAGAACAAATGATACTCTATAAAAAAGACACCTGCACCCGAATGTTTATAGCAGCACAATTCACAATTACAAAGATGTGGAAACAACCCAAGTGTCCATCAATACATGAGTGGATTAATATGTATACCATGGAGTACGATTGAGCTTTAAGAAACAATGGTGATATAGCACCTCTTGTATACTCCTGGATAGAGCTGGAACGCATTCTACTAAGTGAAGTATCCCAAGAATGGAAAAACAAACACCACATGTACTCACCATCAATTGGTATTAACTGATCAACACATAAATGTACATATTAGAATAACATCTATTGGAAGTCGGGCAGGGGGGAGGGGAGAGGCAGGAGGAGGGGACGGGTATACGCATACACAAAGAGTGCAATGCGCACCATCCAAGGGATGGACACACTTGAAACTCGGACTTGGGGGGGAGGCGGGGACAAGGGCGACATACGTAACCTAAACATCTGTTCCCCCATAATATGCTGAAATAAAAAAAAAAGAAAGAAAAATTATATAATCCATGAATTGCACTGTCATGTAGGCAATTATTTCAGCCGAAATACTGGAAATTAATCTCATAAAACCCTCCTTATTTTAACCCTTCTTATTCAGTCAACTTCTGAATTTGGTCAACACCATCTAATTGATATATTTCAAATGCATCCAAATTATTAATATTTTAACCCTATTGTCATGCTGGTAGGTGATTTTTTTGATTATTTTCATGTTTATTATTGCAATGGTTTTACAGCCAGTCTTGTTGAATTAATTATTTCCAGCTCCAAGGCATACTAAATATTGCCACCAACATCATAGTTTTATATTGTATTATATCTTCATTTAAATGAGGTGGAATTTAATATTTTGTATATTACTTTAAAAAGGAAAAATTCTTTAGTGATGATCATCTTCTACCAATTACCCAAAGGAATATCTTTGAAAATGTTTTGACACTCTTGCTTGCATTGCTTCTCAGAGGTAAGATTCATGCTGTGCAAAGTTGCAACTGACTCATTGTTCTCTATAAATAGGCTTTGTTCATTACATTTAGCCCTTTAGAGAAAAAAGAAAACTAAAATAATATAGATCAACCCTTTGTTTTATAAATGGAGAAATAAAAGTTAAAAAACTGAGTTATTGCCTCTAGTCTCTCATTCCACAAGATGTATAAACACTCTGAGATCAGGAACTCCATTTGTTGAACATTGTATTCTCACCCCCTAGTACAGGATGCATTTACATGTGCTGAATGAATGAAGAAACTTTTTATTGTTACTAACCTGGGTGATATCAGAATCTCAGATTTTCAGATAAATAAAAACTCCAGTAAATATAGAAAACAGTTATTAAGGGCTTATCCTGAGTCAGACATAATTCTTTTTTTTTTTTAATTTGTTAAACTTTTTTACTTTGAAATAATTATAAATTTACAGGAGGTTTCAAATAAATGTATAGGGACATAATTCTAAATATTTTATTTTATATATAATATTCTGGCAATGTATTTTAAAATAACTGATTGACTTTTTAAATCCTCTTGTTGATAGGTGCTATTAGATATATCTCCATTTTACATATTGGGAAACTAAGGTGTAGAGAGATTTAAGTACCTTGTTGCAATGGTCACACATCCAGAAAGTGGTAGAATTGGATTCAGCCCTGGTAACCAGAGACCAGAGATCCTGTTCTTAACCTCCACTCTGAACTATGTTCAGAGTTTTGCATTAAAAGCCTCCTACTGTGGAAGATTAAAGCACCTGCAAAGGAATAAACCCGTTGAATTTTATGCTGTTTTGGACGTAAATAGAAAATATTAGTCTTTTTTAAGTTCATTTTTTGTACTTTGTAATATGAAAAGACAATATTAATTTCATGAAAATCTAAATGGTTTTAGAAACCATGCCTAAAATTCAAATGATATTGTGTTTTCAATCAGAAGAATATGAAGCAATTCACTTTACCACTGAAAATCTATCATTTCTAAGTGAGAAAGCAAAAGAGAAGTGATGATTTTTCAGCTGAATTAATTTTTATTTCACACTTCTCACTTTGTACTTTAGAAGAGACGAAAACATTCACTTTACCTGGAACAATTTATAGTTGCATTTAGTTTTGAATGGAAGGCTAAGTTGGAAAGATGAAGAAAAATTAGATTTTTCTAACTTGGATATGTTTTCCATGTAGAGTCCTTAACAATACCATTTTATATTCAGATTCCTTTGGCTTTAAAATTCTCTACAGCAAAGATGTATTTCAAAGCACATAATAGATTTTGCAATAGTGATTTAAATGCTTGAATGCAAAAAGTAAGATCCCCTCTGAATATAGCATATGAACATTCTCAGAGGAATATCTTCTGGAAAACAGGTAAAGATGCATTTCTTCAAATGAAACATTGGGTGTGTCTAATCATGGAAACATAGATTTAAAAAAAAATAAGTATTGGAATGTTGGAGACATTCTGAAAAGTGATACCTACCAATTCAGAAGGCTGGGGAGATAGGTAGAGTAGATACAGGGAACTGGCCCCAGGAGGAGGTGGGTGTGGGTACGCACACTTCCACTTGTTAGCTTGGCGACCCTCTGGACTTCAGTCTTTTCATCAGTAAGTAAGCTTTTGATAACAATTAGAAATGCGATGCATTCTAAAGGTTAATCAGGTCAAAACATAAGTTAGCAAAACTCTCTGTCTAGAATTTTCCATATCCATGAATCTTCCCCTTTTTTATTGCTGCTTGGAACCCTCTGCCATATACAATTCTTCTAGGAATCTTGATAGGTGTTAGAACAAGCAATAACATGCCTGAGAATATTTTCTTGTTTTCTGTGTAATTTTCAAATAAAATAAATTTTTTCTTTATTAAGAGCACTATCACTAAAACCAAGTATGTGTTTACTAAAATTTCTAAACTATAACAGAAATTTTTTTGCCTGTCTGTCTTCAATTTACACTTGACACCGAGTTAGTCACTAAGAGGCTTGAAGTAGTTTCTTATTAAGATTGGAAAATATAAAAAAAAATAATGTTAGAAGAGATTTCCTTTTTGTCAGTCCTGACCTTTTGCTGTCTGATTTAGTTTGAGAGCTTTCAAGCTCTAGTGCCTACTTCACCCTCAAGAGGCCTGTGTGTCTCTGCAAAGTCATTTATTTCTGAATTGCACTTGCCTCCTTTCATGTCTGGAAGGGACCATCTTCTCTCTGGCTCCAGTGAGTGTAATTTAATTCTTTTTGGATAGCTCTTTGTTTAAACCTTGGCAGAATACCACAAGAAGCAATATTAAAGCTCTAATTCAATAGAATATTTTCATGGGCTTCTTCAAAACTTTGCCCCTTGAATATCATGAGGCTTTGACTCTGTAAGTTTCTTAAATGCATTTAACGTGCTGTAGGTGTTCAACAAATACATGTATTGCCTAATTGTTCCCGCATGTATACAAGCTAGACTGAAAGCACTTATTTAATGGGAAACATAGCTTCATTCCATATACCCTATCATTTAACACCATCTATTGAGTCCCAACTATGTACCACGAAATGTCTTAACGATTCAAGGGAAAACTAAATAAAATGAAATAAAGTACAAGAAGATATTTTTTCAGCATGAAATTATCATAGTCTAGATGAAGGAAGAACTAAATAAACTCACAAAATGATTATGTAATATGCACTATATGTTAATATTGTTAAACCTCAAATTGAGTAGTAATTATCTCTTTTGGTGTAGTCAGGAAAAAAAATTGAAAGAGGAGATGAATTTAGAGCTGACTCTGGAAGTTCTCTGTGTTGTACTGAGGCAGCCCTTAACCTCCTAAGTGAACAGCTGCCAAGTACAGAGGCATAAAGCTATAAAAGAAGTTGACATATCAGGGAACTAGTTGATACATTTTTTGGGGGTTGAATATAGAATCAAAGTGGTTAGGGGCATAGACTTAGATGAGGAAGACTGTGGCATGATTATGAAGAACCTTCACTTATAAACTAAGGAGGTGTGTGTGTGTGTGTGTGTGTGTGTGTGTGTGTGTGTGTGTGCGTGTTTGTGGAGGGAAGTACTAATTAATAATTTTATTATTTATATGGAGTTTGGCTCTGAATGAGGAGATAATGGAATTAAGAAAAGAATTTAGAAGGCAATAATAATTTTCTAGGTGTGATACCTTAAAAGTCTAACTGAAGTTTTAAAATTAGTTGCAGTAGAAATTGAGATTTAAAAAATGATGAAAAAAAAAAGCAAAAAAATTCACCTTTTTCTCACATGACCTAGAGTAGTTGTTCTTGAAGGGTGGTTCTCAAACCCCTAAATCAGCATCAAATGTAGTCTTCCTAAATCTGAAACTCTAGGGGTGATAGAGGGTAGCAATTTTTGTTATAACAAGACCTTCAGATGATTCTGATGCTCAACCAAGTTAGAGAACTACTGAGTAAAAATTTGTAATGACTTGTAAAGGATTCTCTTTCTGTGTCATTTATATGTTCATTCACCATTCAGTTATTAGCATATTATTTCATTGATACTAGGATACTTTCAAGATGCACAGCTATTTCACTTATCATTTTAAAATGCTGCCAATTAAACCAATTCATGCCATCAATTTTAAGATGCATCCCAATTTTAGAACTGTTAAAAATGAAAAGGTACATTTTAGAATTTATAAAACATCTTGTGTTGACTGCCGTAAATTACACTGAGTAAAAATGGTGATGTTTCACAGATACATCAATATATTTCTGTGCTTATTCTCATCAAAATTTGAACCACAACTACATAAAACCTACATTCATTTCCATTTCTTTAGCATTATTTTTTAACTCAACATCATGTTTCCATTCTTTTATTTCACCAATAGTTATCTAAGCCTAAATTGTTGGAATCTGCTTCTATTCTGCCCACATAAGTAAAAATAGAGAAATATAAGGCTTTAATATTTAGGTCTGGTAGTAATTAATTCCCTTTTACAAAATCAAGGAAACCTTTGAGAGGATGAACTTTCCTTTCAACAAATCTCCCCATTCCACCACCATCATGTTGCGCCAGCTACTACAGACATGCTTGAGAATAAGACATGCGATACCATATTTCCACATCTCCCACAAAGTCTTTTACTGATCTTCGGGGTGTTTATGCAGAAGTGTCTGTGTCATATGAGATTTTGAAAGCACATTTGCCTCTTCAAAATTCTATTCTTATTTTTCTCCCCAAGGGAGAGCACAAACAACCTATACCCATATTTTTCTCACAGTTTCTCCCATTATCTTTTGGTCTTTGCTCTTTTTCCATCTTTCACTTCTGCTGTCTCTTTTACATTCTGTCCAGATCATTGGCCTAGACCAGAAGTAGCCCAGACTTCTGACTTTGCTGTAGTATATTTTCCTAGATCCTGAACTGACAGAATGGAATGGAAAGTGCGTGCAGGCTGCAGTGCATGAACAAGTAAAGAATAGTCTGAGAGAAAGTATTTGGGGAGAAGTTAAAACTAACCATGAACATAGTCCAACTAGGTAATCAATCCTGAAAGATAGATAAAACAGGAAGATTCGAATATGAATCACAGGGATGGAAAGAGAGAGAAGCCAATAAGTGTAGAAAGAGCTCATGGTAATTGCTAAGTCATTGGGGCATAGCTGCTGGTCATAGTGATAAGTTTCCTCCACTCTAATACGGTAAGAAACTTAGATAGAAGTTTTATCCCCATTTTTAGCTGAGAAGGAGACACTGAGCATTTATAAGTGATGTACTGTCCACAAGAGTAATAAGCAGCTCAAGGGAGGCTACAGGCCCTAACTTTTGTTCCAGGACCCAGCAGCATTTCCCTACATACGACTCCAGAGGGCCAGATTATGTAATGCTCTCCTGACAATTGCTAACTCATCACAAAGATCTGGCAGTTAAGTATACACACTTATTATTTATCAATTAAAATAAATAAATATATAAAATGAGAGGAAAAATGTATTCATTAGTCAAAAGTAAAACTACACTGTTTCAGTATGCATATATGGAAAAATCGGGTAAAATTATTCGTTTGGGTTGAATAACCCTAATTTGAAAATCCAAAATCCATAGCTTTTTGAGCATGGACATAATACTCAAAGGAAATGTTCATCGGAGCATTTTGGATTCTAGGTTTTCAGATTAGGAATGGTCAAGCACAGTATAATGCAAATATTCCAAAAATAAATCGGGTGCGGTTTCGAAAAATGGCAGATTAGTGGTGGCTTCCTGGCTCACTGCTGCCAGAGAAGGAGGTGAAGAACTCAGACAGCTACACATGAGTAGATCACTCCCCACAAGAACAACGTTGTGAATCTGCAGAGAAACAGCTTGGGACACACAGTGCAGGGACAAAAAAAAATAGAAATACCATTTGATCCAGCAATCCCACTACTAGGCATCTACCCAAAGGAAAAAAAGACATCTGCACTCAAATGTTTATGACAGCACAATTCATAATTGCAAAGATGTGGAAAAAACCCAAGTGCCCATCAATACATGAGTGGATTTTAATAAAATGTGGTATATGTATACCATGGAGTACTACTCAGCCATAAAAAATAATGGCGAACTAGCACCTTTTATATTATCCTGGGTGGAGCTAGAGACCATCCTTCGCAGTGAAGTATCACAAGAATGGAAAAACAAGCACCATGTGTACTCGCCATCAAATTGGTACTAACTGATCAACACTTAGGTGCTCACATGGAAGTAATATTCATCGGGTGCCAGGCAGGCGGAAGCAGGGTAGAAGGGATAGGTAAACTCATAACTAATGGCTGCAGAGTGCACTGTATGGGGGATGGACATGCTTGTAGTTCTGGCTTGGGTGATGCAAAGACATTAAATGCAACCAAAATGTTTGTACCCCCATAATATTCTGAAATTAAAATAAATAAATAAATAAGTAAATAGGAAAAAAAAACACCAAAAAAACCAAAATATGAAACATTTCTGGTACTAAGCATTTTAGGTAATGGATATTCAACCTATATTCTCTTAGAATTGTTTTTATAGCATGAAAGATGGGGAGAGCTGATTTCTTACATCCTGCTTCACAATATTGTTTGTAAAAAAAACACTTTATAAAATATAAACATGCAATTGAAGTATGGGATGTAATCAATATCATTATCATCATCCAACAGGAAGTAGACTAAATTTTTGCTGAATTGAGTTAAATTTTTTCTGTTAACTTTTTCTTCTGCCACAGAAGCCACCTGTTGGTGACTATAAGAGCACAGTCATCCTACACTGACATTGGTGTAAGGCTCATCCATGTCATTTATAACATTCTGATCCTGGCAAGTCAATTCCCCAGAGCCCAGTCTCCTCCTCTGTAAAAGGGTAGTAGTACTAGTATCTATGCTATTGGAAGTTCCTGAGGATTTAACAAGAAAATAATATAGCTAACTTTTAATATATCATTATTAAGTCCTGCTGTTTAACCTATCACTATGCCTTTCAGAAAGCACATATTTTGTGGGAAGAATAATATATTACATTTGGTGACCACCTGTTGTAGTTTGGCTGGAGTAGTAAGTGTTTTTTAAAAATTGTCTTACTGGGTATTTATAACAAATATGCAGATTGACCATTAATATCTCAATTTGTGGATGAGCAAACCAAAGCACAGGCAGGTTAAGTTACTTGTCCAAGGCTGCAGGCTTATAATTAGAAGAGAAAGGAATGCAATCCAGATTTTTCTGACTTCGAAGCCCTTGTTGTGTTCACAATGTACCCCAGCTTCTCAGGGGCCTTGTAAAAAGAAGTGGGTTTGTTAATCAGGGAAAGGATATTGTGATTATTTTTCATGGATGCATTTTTGTATTTGCCTGAGCTTCTTCCTTAATTACTTAGCTCAACTTAGAACTATTTCTAAAAAAATAGGACTCTGTTAATATTGTTCATTTTACCATGGAAGGAAGTCTTTTCCTATATACGAATGGTAATTTCATCTCTGCCCTTTAAATGGAAAATAGGTCAACCTCCTTACTTATTACATTGCTTAAATCATCTTCTGGGATTGTGGCAGTTTAAGGCTTATAGGTCTTTTCTTGGCTATCTTCCTCTAAATCTTTTAAGGAATCATGGATATTCTATGCACATCCAAACAAATATTTATTAAGGAATATATAATATGACTGTGAATTTATTTTAGTATTTTTCTTCTGAGGAGTTCAGAAACTTATGGCATAAATTGCCTCATTTATCTTCATATACATTCCCAAGGGAAGATCATAGTAGTATTATTAGCCCAGATTAAAAATAAATGGGCCAGTTGTTCAGTCAGGCTATCATCAGGATTGACAGGGTTTCCACTGTTTGCAGGTAACTGAACTGAAAGCAGTAGCGGTGTTGTGTTCAGTGAGCAACAAGTCAGAGTAGGGCTAGTCTGGATGGAAACCTGGAATGGCTTAGGGGCACCTCAGTTCACATGCCTCTGGTGATCTGCTTACTTATCCAGCTCATGACTAATGTGACGGTAACAAATGTCATTCTTTCCATTTGAGATGCCTTTGGCCATTGTTCTGTCTTCCCACTCCATCCTCATGGTTCAAGACTAAGTTAAGTCATCATTATATCTGTAAGGTCCTTCTTGATCCCCAACAGAATTAACCATGTGTGTGTCAAGTGTGGAGACAGTTAGGTGAAGATACATGTGATTAATATATCCAACACAACTTGTTGAATATATATATTTTGAGTGCATCTTCTCTAAAAGGCCAAGAACTTCCATGGGCAGGGTGTTGATCCATTTTGTGTTATTATAAAGGAGTACCTGAGGCTGGGTAATTTATTAAAAAAAAAAAAAAAAGGTTATTCAGATCATTATTCTTGAGCATCTGCCTCTGGCGAGGGGCTCAGGTTGCTTCCTTTCATGGGGGAAAGTGAAGGGGATCTACATGTGCAGAGATCACATGGCAAGAGAGGAAGCAAGGAGGGGAGGTGGTGCCAGGCTCTTCTTAACAGCCAGCTCTGGAGGGAACTCATAGTGCGAGAACTCACTCACCCACAAGACAGGGCATCGATCTATTCATGAGGAATCTGCCACCATGGCCCAAACACCTCCCATTAGGCCCCACCTCCAATACTGAGATCAAATTTCAACATGAGGTTTGGGGAAAGACATAGAAACTATAGTTGGCAGGAACCATGTTTTATTTCTCTCTGTATCCTGGCACAGTTCACAATTCCTGGTATAAAATAGACAGTTAAAGTCAGTTTAATGAATACTGTAGGGAATTAGAGAACATATTTAATATATGAGGATCAGGCTACAAACTCATTTGCCTTGGATTATTTCTGCCTCTTGGTTCTATTGAATCACATTGATCAGTAGGTTGATTTTCTACTTCAAATGACACACTATCAAATATAATATCTGAGCTTTTATTGTTACCTTCTACAAAAGGGGGGCACTGATATGTATTTGTTCTTTATAGACTATCTTAGAAAACAAATGGAGTGAAATATATTGTATTCATTTTCTAAGGCTTCCATAACAAAGCACCACAGATGGGTGACAAACTACAGAAATTTATTTTCTCATAATTCTGGTTGCTAGAAGTCCGTGATCAAAGTGTCGGCAAGGTTTGTCTCTTCTAAGGCCCATATCCTTGGCTTGTAGATGGTCACATTCTCCAATTATCTTTCTATTGTCATCCCTGTGTGCCTGTCTGTGTTCTAATCTCCTCTTCTTATAAGGATAAAAGTCATATTGGATTAGGGACTAACCATATGAGCTCATTTTACTTTAATTATCTCTTTAAAGATCCTATCTCCAAATACAGACATATTCTAAAGTGCTGGGGGTTAGGGCTTTAACATATGAATGGAGGGGGCATATTCAGCCTCTAACAGTACATACAGGGCCCAATGTGGTGTCTGGCATACAGCTGGTACTTTATTCATGGAAGTATTATTACTACCAGTTTTAGTCAAAGGTTTCCAATACATCACAGATGACTTCACTTCTTGTTAAATCGCTCTCAGTCTCTTGCTTAGCTTGCTTGAAAAGAAAAATGGCATGTAGACAGGGCACTAGCAATCCCAGCATGAAGAGCAGGGCAGAGAAAGAAAGATGAAGAGTCCTGCTAAAGGAAGGAATACTCTGAGCTCATTTACAGATTTAGCAAGAGCTTGTCATAACTGGAAAAACAGATGACCCAGATAAAGAAGGTGATGCTATAAATGGTGACAAATCTTTTCAGAAGAAAAATGAAAAGCATATGGAGGTATATTTGGCATTCAGGAGAAGTGACAGTGAGTCAGGATTCCAAGCGTGAAAGGTATTAGAGTAGCATATCCATGAAAACCTGGCGTCAAATTTTGATGGGAAAAGAAGCATTAGCCATAGCCATATCTCAATTTTGTGATGAGTTTCAAAGTCATCTTTCATGCCACCACCCTTCCTTTGGTCCCTGCTGTCCTTTGTCTCTTCTCTCCATTTCTCTATTTCTCTATCCTTGTATACAATAGGCATTGTGAGAGTACAGTGGTGCATTCTATTCAGAGGTAAGTAACACCCTCAGGTAGATTAGTTTTATATATAGACATGTATGTATAATATGCACAGAATTGAGTCTCATTATTTGTGGTATTTATGTTCCATAAGGTCACACAGACACTGAATTAGCAGATACAGAATGACCTAGGGGGATATATATCTATATCTATCTACACTATAGGCATATATCTTACATGTATTATACTCTTAAATCCTAAAATCAACTCATTCAGGGAGATTCCATTTTATTTATTTCACAAAAAAGAAAATAAGATTCAGAAATGTTAAGCAACTTCCTTAAGTTGCACCATTAACAGGTGCCATAGATGGCTGCGATTCAAACCTCATCCGACTCCAGAGCTGGGTCCACTTTTACTACACTGCACTGCCCCTACCGTCTCCATCTTTTGGGGAGAGAGATAGAGAAGTAGATAGATATTATAGATATAGATAGTTAGATAGATAGATAGAGAGCAGATAACTATAATATAAATGTCAAATGTATTATATATTTGGTATACGTACAGCTGAAGGACTCTGGGGTTTCATTGAAAATGTCTCCGATCTTCTGAACAGAAAAATGATTATCTATGCCTCCGTATATCAGATTTCCTTTTTGAGTATCTGCTATGTGCCTAGGACTGTTCTAGGCCTTAAATATAAATTAAGCCTTAAATATAAATACAAATTATTGTATCTTATAAATTAAGATACAACAGTCTTACAAAGTGGCATTGGGATCTTCATCATGTGTTATGATGACACAAGAAAACTGGAACACAGAAGAGCAAACTTGTTAAAGATTATATAGCTGGTAAATGGCAGAATTGAGACTTGAACCCAGATCCCCGGACTCCACTATCCAGACAAGCACACCTCATGATCTCCCACACAGAACACAGATGATGCGCAATGCCACCTTCCTGGTTTAGATCTTTCCTCTCTGCCTCAAGCATCCTCATCCTGAAACAACAAGGAACATCAATCAAAGAAACTGGAATTTGAAGAGGACAAAATTGGTGTTATGTTAGGAAGACAAAAGCAGAGAATGAACACTGGGAAGGCATCCAGGTGTGTCCACTAGGGAAATAAACCTCAAACTGGAGAGCATAGACAGATACGGTGTTTGTGAAAGGAGTGTTGAAAGATTTAGGATGATTAGGTCAGTTAATGGTCAAGAAAAAGTGATCATGGCTGGCAGGTAGGATAATTAGGGTAAGAGAGCAGGGAGTGAGAGGAGACTCTTGGAAGCTGAAGTACAGGGCAGCGGGTGTGGGAGAGCGTGGTGCACCTGGCCCTGCAGGAGTCTAGCGAGCGTGCTGACTCCTAGAGAAGTGTGGTCGGTATAGAGGAAGGAGAGTAGTAGAAACAGGTTTTGAATGGTATGATATTAAGTTTGGATTTTAGAAAATAAGTCACATTATTATTTAAATTTTAACATGAATAAAAACTGAATTTGACCAGCTCGTCAAATAGGGTAAATTATTTACCTGAGGAAATCTTATTAAGAAATGGAGGAGGAGGTGCAGTGTAGATCCCAGACTCTAGATCTCAGGTTTCATATAGGATAGGTTCAGTTGGCACAGTAATAATAAAAATAGATATTTTTACTGTCTTTGATAAAGGGAAAGGAAGGATTTATATACTATCTGAATTATAATCATAAACATATATAGTATCTATCAAGATCCATTGCCTGGAAATTGTATCTACAGTTCCATTTTTGTTTATAATTTTTTGTAATCCTTTTAAAAGGTTACACACACACACACCCACAAACACATGTAAAGTAGACCAAACAAAAACTTAAATGTTCATAAAGTTAGATGGTAATATTTTCTCCTGAAAATATAATGGTGATGGTCTTGGGACCATCTCTGCATTGTCCTTATTGTGCTGTTGTCTTGTTTTGCTTTTAAACATTTTCCTATTTCCTGATTCAATAGTGAAATTCTTTCAGCAGTACTTATGAGGCACTAGTACTTGTGCACCATAGAAGCCACTCTCAGGCCTGAAAGAACACGCATACAGTAGCAAATACACATGAACACTGAGGACAGATGTGCTGCAACACAGGGGGGCGTTCCACATAGGGAAAGATTCCGTCTACCAAAAAATGTCATTTATATCCAAAGTCAGGAGGAAGAATGACCTGTATGCTCTGGAAGAGTCCCAGTCTTACCTGGATCATCTATCTATATATCCCATTTGGAGCTCTGTGCTGAGCTGAGGTGATAAACTGGCTAATTACTCCTCAAATCATAGCTACTTGCTTGGGAAAGGAATTCTCTCTGGTATAAATATTAGAATTGCATGTTAACAAGTCAAGAGGAATTAACAACTTGTATTTGACTCAGGAATTTATCCATCGTGTTATTGCTTTCATCATCTAAATGACAAGTTTTTGGCAAAATATCACTTAATAAATAAGTCAAAAATTTGAGGACATGCATGATTCATTGGCATAAAGTGGGTGAACGCAATGCTGTCTGTCAGTAACAGGAGAGTTGGCTTGAGTTTCCCCATAAATGTGCAAGATATATAATTTTTGCATATTTGTTACCTATATAGCTTATATTTATATTGTTAAAAGCAGCATGGGAGTTAAGAAAAATGACAAGGTTTGAATCCTGACTTGCTTTTTGTTGGTTGCATGACATTTGACCTCAGTACTCTGAGCTTGTCATCTCAGTTGTAAAAGGGGGACAGTAGTGCCTACTTTAGCTGTAAAGATAATGTGAAAATATATATTATTTTTAACTGGCTGCTAGTTGTATTTATTTTTCAACCATCCTAGTCACAATGAAAATGGGCCATTCTCACAAAGTACATTTTATGAAGTCAACTTTAAGATATCTAATCCTGGATTTAGAAACGTATACTTGAAATACATCACACACACAGGGCTCAACATGCTGAGATTTTAGACCAGAAATAAGCATTTGTGTACCAGGTTTTTAGTTAGTTTTCTTTTTTGAAAATTATTTCTAGAGCACTTATAGGTATACAGAAAATTGATCAGAAAGTACAAGGTTCCCATCCTCTCTCCCTCTCTCTCTTGCTCTTTCTTTCCCAGTTTCTCCTATTATTAACATCTCACATCGGTATAGTACATTTGTTACAACTGATGGACCGACATTGATAAAGGACAGCCATCCTGTGACCATGAGAATGCAAACTCACTTGTGACGGTAGAGCAGAAACTCAGAAGGATCTAGGGTTCTTACATAGCTGCTTGAGCCCAGAGTTCCTACCTCTGGATTTCTTGTTAGCCCAGAAAAAAAGTACACTGCTTCTTATTTGTCAGATATTCTGTTATTAGTGACAAAATCATTTCTAAAAGTTTCAGTAGGAATTTATTACTTTTTAACCCCCAGTAAGATTTCCTGAAAACACTTTCAGTAATTCTATCCATATTAGTTTTCTATTGCTGCTGTAACATATTACCAAAAACCCTAAAGCTTAAAATAACACAGACAAATATGATGTTATGCCTCTGGAGGTAAGAAGTCTGACACAGGTTTCACTGGGGTAAAACCAAGGCATCAACAGGGCTCTGTTATTTTCTTGAGGCTCTAGGGAAGGATTTTGTTTTTTTGTTCTTTCTAGGTCCTAAAGGCCATTTGCATTCCTTAACTCGTGGCCCCTTCCTCCACCTTCAAAGCCACCAATGGTGAAAATGTATCTCTTTTAATCTTCTTTCATCTTCACATCTCCATTTTTCTGAACACAGCTGGGAAATATTTTATTGCCTAATGATTCATGTAATTAAATTAGGCCCCTCCAAACCCAGGATAATCTCCCCATCTCAAGGCCTGTAAATTTAATCACATGTAAGATAACATAGTCACAGGGTCCAAGGATTTGGATGTGGATGTCCTTGGGAACCATCGTTTTCCCTATCACACCACCATACAGGATAAAACCTGTACTCCCTAGAACTCGCAATTTGTGATCTGAGCGTAATGGCACTTTTCTAGTCATCCTTCCCTCCCCTCTATGCATTTCTCTTTTATCTTTTCCTGTCACATAGATCCACAGGCTATACCCTAGACAAATTTACTTTTTGGGTAGGTCACAAGTCCACCCCTTACATTTTCAAGGCTTAGGGGAGACAACCAAATGGAGTTCCATTTACCATGTATCTAAATGGTTACAAACTGCAAATCAGCTATCAAATTGTTAAACAGGTTCTATCTTCCTACTCTAACAAATATACCGCCATCATGATCTTGAAAGCCTAGTTCAAATTTAGAATTCTCTTTTTCCCTTAGAATTCTACTTTAGTATATGGAAGCACAAGGATAAATGATCTCAAACTTTAGCCCCTGGTCCAAGTTTTGAAGCTTACACATCCACCCAGGCCCCATGTCCAAGGTCAAGACACACCCCCTGCAAACAACCTCCCCTTGGCCACTATTCGGTAGTATAGTTATGACAATGGTGGTACAGTTTGCACTGGGAGAACAGAGGTGGACGAGAGGGCTGTGCAGTTCCTGGAGGCACATAAAGGGCTGTTTGGGCAAGAAACTCTAGTGTCCCGGGTATCCAGAGCATGTTCTGGAATGTGGAGTGGTAGCTCTAGATGGGGAGTAGTATGATCAGAGGAAGGATGAGGGTGGATCCTCTAAAATTCAAGACTTAGGCCACAAACTCCTCTTTCCCAGGGGTAAGCAAACAATCACTCGTTTTTCTAGTTCAAAATTCCACTTCTCATTTTCATATTAATATGTTGTTATTAATTCCTTAAGATCCATCTAATTTCTTAACCATTTTGTGAGAGTTTTACTAACTCTCCTTCCTCATTCCAGGTACCACACATACTTCCTTTTCAGAACTTCAAAAAAATCTCTGCTTTTAATAGTAATGGCTCATATATACCATATAGCATATATATGGCATATGGCATATATAATATATATAAATATGTAACATAAATATCCTCCTCATAATAATAGTATATATAATAATGCCCTAATATTTACTGAGGGCATTGCATATGCCATGCACTGTGCTAATCAACCTATAGGTATTATCTGATACACTGCTAAAATCGTATTTATTGCATTTTATATTACTTATGTAAGATTCTTCTGAGCATAGGGACTATGTTTCCATCCCTCTCTGTACCCTCAGTAGCTAAGAAGCACTTAGCACAGAATAAGTTTTAGATAAATGTTTGCAAAGTCAATGCATAATTGGTTGGAGATTTATATTTGTTTAATATCATAAGTTCTGAATTTGCCTTATTCCTTTTTATTCTCTCTGGAGATGATCAATTTCATATGCCAAACTGGATACAGTGGATTTTTTAAGGACACAATGAACAGCAAACTGAATGACTGCAGATACTTTTCTATTTATGTTCCTAACTTGTGACCTTTTTAAAGACAGTATGTGGATATAGGACAAGAAAAGTGAAAGGCTTCAACAGGACAAATATTACTGCAAATATTAGAAATATGGCTACCTTTTCCAGCTGTCAAGTTCACAAGATATCTCCTGCAGGACAAATTAAATGTTGTCATAATTGAGAGCTAAAATTGCAGAGAGTTAAAATGCAAAGGAACAACCACCTATAAGAGATTTCAAAAGTTGTCCTTTTAAAATATTGACTACATATAATCTGTCCCTTTTCTAATATTTCTGTGGTACGTTTAGCATTCACCTACTAAAATACCTTTGAGAAAATGTTACATCCTTAACTTCCTTGACCTTAACAAAGATTCTTATAAATCTCTTATTTTAATGAGTTAATAATGCATTTAAAATGAATTACAATTACAATTATCTATCAAATGAAGATAATACTTAACCCTTAGGGTTGTTGTACTATATGAAATAATGCATGTAATGGGACTGGAATATTCCCAGGCATAGAGTAAATAACTAAGAAATATTTATGATCTCTTCCTTTCTACCTGACTTTGTGTAGGTATCCTTCAGTAAATGAAATAAATAAAATGTAGATAAACAATGACAAGTATTAGGTCTGAGAACCAAAATATAGGCTAAGTTCTACATTAAACATAAAGGAAAGTCCTAGCACCTATGTTTGTGTGCACAAAACATTCCTGAGTAAAAAAGGGGAAAAAAAATCACATTTGAATAAGGCCAATGAAATATCATCTCCTTGATAATTTACCACAGACACAATATCTTCAACTAAAAGCAATTTTTTCTCTTCTTTAGCTTTCATTTGGACAATATATTGGACACCTACAATGGGATAGCAACGGTGGTAGGTGTTGCGCTTTTAACAGTGATCAAGAAAATAGTGCAGTTAGTAGGGAGATAGGTAATTTCAGTTTACAGGACATTTCAACTAAATATGATAAGTGTGGTGATAGAGAACTAGGAAAATGATTGCAGAATAAATGAGGCCTGAGATCAGAGATAGCAGCTGATTCAGCCAGGAAAAGGGATGCAAGGAGGTGGGGGTCAGAATGGAGAAACAGCTCTGTGATCCAGTCCAGGAGAAAGCCTACTTGAAAAATTTAATTAAGAAACAAAATATATCTAAGTAGAATGTAGAATAAAGAAAGTTGATGACTAGCAAGAGACAAAACAAACAAACAAACAAATAAAAAAACAACCAAGAGATCAGAAGATCGGATGAGGAAGGATTTGTAAATCTTTAAGGAGTTTAGACTTTACACTCAGATAATGAGGAAACTCTCTCCACATCATCTTTGTAATTCACTATTAATTATGTATTTATCATATTCTATTTTATATAATAGTCACCTCTCCTAAGTACTATATACTCTGCTTTAAAGTAGGGTCTATACATGATTCATCACTGCATTTATTCAGCATAGAACAAGACTTATTATATGTATAACATTTCTCAATTTGTAATTGACCTGCACAGGTATTACTTCATTAAATCCTCATGATAGCATTTTGAGAAATGGCTTGCTCATAATCCCTATCTACAAATAAGGTAATTAACTTACAGAAAGATAGAATAACTAGTAAATGGAAAATCCAAGACACGAACACTGGACTTCTGGACATTTTAGGCTCCTGTCTAATAGAGTGTTTGGCAATGATAGAAATGTTCTATATCTGCACTATCCAATAATGTCACCACTAGCCTCATACAGTCATTCATCATTTTAAATGTGAGTAGTGCAACTGAGGAACAGAATTTTAAATTTTAGTTTATTTGAATTAATTTAAATTTAAATTGCCTACTGTAGCTAGTGGCTACTATATTGGACAATGTACCCTTTTATTATGATTTTTTATCACTACTGCTTAATAAATATTTGTCTAATAAAGTAGCTTGGGGGATTATTGCATCATTATGTTATTCATGCACAATTTTTGATTCTATATTAAAGATATATTGGAAATTTTTTATTCATAGACCTGAGTGAAAGCAGAATCATAATTTTTTACTAATCTACCATATTTGGCCTTAAAAATACGTTCTGTAAAAATCGACATTCCTCATGAGAACACACGTTCTTTAAGCTTTTAAAGTATTGTTATAACATCAATTTAATATGTTTGGCATTGTTATTATATTACCTAAAGGTAATATAATTTACATTTATAATTAATTATTTAATTAATTCAATTGTTCAATTAAAATTAATGAAATTTAAAATTAATTGTTAAAATTAATAATCTTAATATGAATAGTAATATGTTTTTCTTTAAGTTAGCCAGATTATCAAATTCTCCCTCTATTCTATGAAAAGTAATTAAATAAATACATCGTTAGTGTATTAGTTTGCCAGGACAACCGCAGCAAAATACCATGGACTGGATGACTTAAACAACAGGTATTTATTTTCTCACAGTTCTGGAGGCTGGTTTTCTAAAATCAAGGTGCTGGCAGGGTGGTTTCCTCTAAGGCCTTTCTCCTTGGCTTGTAGATGGCTATTTCTTGCTTCAACTTGATGAGATCCTTCCTCTGTACAGATGACCCTGGTGTCTCCCTGTATGTCCTAATCTCCTCTTCTTTATAGGGCCACCAGTCAGATTATATTAGAGTCCACTCTAATGGCCTCATTTTTACCCTAATCACATTTTTAAAGTCCCTATTGCCGAATACAGCCACATTTTGAGATACTGGAGGTTGAGGCCTTAACAAATGAAATTTGGAGAGCACAGTTCAGCCCATAAAACTACTCTTCCAAATTTTCTGTTTGTGGCTGTTTTTCACAGGAACTCTTGAAGAAGATTCGAGAAACAAAAGTGGACAGGATTAAATCATTTTTATAACTTGTATGTACTTTTCATAATGTGTAGTTTGGTACAAGAGATGCTTGATTCAGACAAAACATTCATTTTCTTCATTTTTTTATAACACAGAAAATTAGTGGAAAATGCCAAAGGCCAATCATTAATTTTCAATAAGCATTTTAAAATATAATGCCCTACAATTTTTATTAGGACTTTAAAATGTTAATTATTTTATTATCTATAATAAAAATATAATTATCATTAAAATTAATCCTGCAGGCTAAAAATTTCATGGTGTATTTATTCCCTCAAATGTATTTCTGATTTTAATGTTTGTTTGCTTTGGATAAGTTTCAACTGATGATATAATGGAAACTTGCTTTATATGTCAACAGTATCAGTTTTTTTTTTTTGATGACAATTTAAAAGGCACATAGAGATAAGTAAAAGTGAAATGTCATCAAAGATTGCACTTATAAAGCACTCGCCTTTGTGAATTTTGTCAGTACCCAAGATGGAATGACTAAATTCACGATATGTTAATGTGGAGAAGAGTGATAATCACATTATTATTAAGATCTTTAATGGCCCTCATCCTCAGATGAAGAGGCAGTCAGTGTGGAAATAGTCCCAGTTTCAGTGAGAGAGAATCATACTTTTACCACTTCCTAAGCTGAGCAAGTTATTCAGTCTCTCTGAGCCTTGATTTTCGCCTATGCATGAAAAGCAGGTACTAGCTTCTTGATCTATTTCTGCAATCCCACAGTGGTGTCTATAGCTTCCTTTTGGCAATATAAACAGGCATTGAGGGAAATCAGCCTCGCTGATCATTCTGAGAGGTGGTCTTTGTCACTGTACTGCCACTCAAATCAATGGACCGAAGGATGATTAGTTTCTTCCATTTACCACCTGAGCAATATAGGAAACCTATGAAGATGGTCTATTCAATAAGTAATGCCAAGTTCTCAATGTTAGTATCTTACAATGCTGTTATTTAAATCTCGTATAGTTACAGAATTGGAGTGCTTTGGGATGCTGGGGATGGGGGCCTTAGTCTTGTCATCCCCCTTTGCTAATCCAGTAGTTCCATCGCACTAAACACAAAGATAAAGCCTCAGTGACCTACAAAATGGGACATCCCTTTATTTTCCTTCAACTATCTAAGAGTGCTACCTACCACTCTTTTTTAAATCACACTTCCATTCTCCTTTCTTTCTAGTGCCTGGATCCTTTTAAAACTAAATCACGAACTCCATTTTTTACCCAATCCCTCTTCCAGACTACAGCCTTTCCCCGACTTATTTTATCATGGAAACTTTCAGGACCCCTGGCTTAGATGTGAGTGACAGCTTCTAACTGTGAGGAGATAAACACAGGAAAGTCTTGGTTACTTATGATACTTTGCTTTTATTTTTATTTTCTTCTTTTTAATTCTCTTTGTTAATCCTCAGAGAACTGGAAATAGTATATGTCCTACATTTTAGTGATGTGTAAATTTATCTCCTGATAATATCCTATCCTAGTTAATAGTGAAGATTTTTACCCCAATTCTTAATATAATTTGGAAGCAACTATACACAAAGCATATCTATCTCATTCCAAGACCTGAGCAACATAGAAACAAATTGCAACAACAATGAAAGCCTCTTATATTAACTTAGTGTTGGATTAGGCCATGCCCAAGTTCTTTCTGATTCTTGTTTGGCTTTGGATTTGGTTTCTTTGCTTTTATAGTTCTTCTACAAATTTTACTTTTCACATTGAAAGTATCACCTAAAGATAGAAATTTTGCTTTATCATTTTAGAGGCAGACAGTCCAAGTTGAAAAAATATACAGTTAGCATCAATATTAATCTCAAATGATAAAAGTAAAATGTTATAGTACTTGTGGGAAAGATCAAAATGGGCAACTCAGGATGATTTCCTTAAAAATAGAATGACATTTTCACATATATTCATAATGAATATTTTCATTACATTTACTTCTAAATGTCATCTATATGTGGGTCAGTAGAAAGGTGGAAAGGATATGGTTCAAGGCTAATCTTATCGAATGTATACCAGCAATAGCAATTCATGTCTGCCTGATCATGAGGAATGTCCCAATCTGTGATCACAGTAGCTGCAATTTATTGAGTGCTTACCATGTGCTAGGAAATTTACTGGGGACAGCAATTATGTCACAGAAAATATGATCCTCAAGAGGTTCCAATGAAGCAGCTTTATCAAATGGACTTTAATGAATTTATAGAAGTGTTGGTAGAGTTCAGGGAACTAAGAGGCAGGGCAAAGCACCCAGAAACTAGAAATGATGGGGAAGCCTGAGCCCCCTAGTCTTGAGGGGCAAGGAGAAGAAATAAGAGTATCGAACTCAATGAGAGTTGACACCACACACCTCTGGCTTCAAGTCTCTTTTCTCCCTTATATATCATGATACTTATCTTATGGATTTATGATCTCTTAACTCAAATTATATTGATTTATGTATCTCTAACACTTCCATAAGACTGTAGCACAGGGACTCTTCGCCACCTGTTTTTAAATCCCTCACAGCTCTCAGCCTGAGTTTTGCCCCATAGCAGGGGCACAATATTTAATTGAAGAATAAATGAATGAACAAATGAATTCTCAGAGTTTTATGATGTAACTTAAAAGTTTCTATTATAAGAAAACTTGCTTAGTAATCTTTACTGACGCTCTTCTCTAGGGAAAAATGTGCTATACAATGACACAGTGCTTCTATTTTGAATGTGCAAAGGTGGGAACTTTAGAAATTGATAAAAGAAAATACATTTCTGGTGTGTATAAAACAATCTGAAGAAGTAGTCCCTAAGTACCTAATATCTTTTCATAAGCATTCAGATCTGCCTTTCAGATAAAACTGTTTTTCTTCAGATATGCAGTTTCAATTATTGGATAAATTTATTGGTCCTTTCTAATTTTAAATTAATACCCAGAATGAGTTCCTCATTTGAAAAATGATGACTTTTTTCTCAACTTTGAAGATTATTTTGATTTCTACAATGTGAAGCATTATAGGTACAGGTATAAGTAACAAGATGGGCAAAAGAAAAAATTCCTATTTCTATGGACCATACACTCAAATCTGGGAAAACAGAAAATAAAAACATATAAAAATAAACATAAAATATAATGCCAGAGATTTTTATGTAGTATGAAAATAATTCAGCAAATGACGGCATCAGAAATGATACAAGGCGCCATTTTAAATGGGGTAGTTAGAGGAGGCCTTTCTTGGGGAGGAGACATTCTAACTGAGAGCATAATAAGGTGAAGCAAAGAGCTGAGCAGATTTCTCAGAAATAAATGTATCAGGTGAGGCAATGGTACAGCATTTATAATACATAACATATATGCAAAAAAAAGATCATTTTGAGAATTAAATTTAAAACAACGCATGAAAAAATGTAGTCTGTAATTAATACAAAATTCATTATGATGTGTATTAGCTTCTTAAGGCTACTGAAACCAATGATCACAAGCAGTGTGGCTTAAAATAACAGAAATTTGTTATTTTATAATTTTGGAGGCTAAAAGCCCTAAAATCAAGGTGTCTGCATAGCCATACTCCCTTGAAATCTGTAGGAGAATTATTATTATTATTATTTGCCTTTTCCTAGTTTCTGGTCAAAAATAAGCTAAGTAGTCTCTGGTGTTGCCTACCTGTATCAGCATAACTCTAGTCTCTGTCTTCATTGTCACATGGTTTCTCTCTGTGTCTGTCTTCACGTGGCCCTCTTCTTATAAGGACACCAGTCAAACTGGATTAAGGCACAAACACACACATTAACCTAGGCCTATGCAGGGTCAGGATCATCAATTTCACTGTTTTCCATCTCCACGTCTTGTCCTATTGGAAGGTCTTCAGGGGCAATAACATGCATGGAGCTTTCATCTCCTCTGATAACAATGCCTTCTTCCAGAATACCTTCTGAAGGACCTGCCTGAGATCGGTTTACGGTTAACTGTTTTTTATAAGTAGAAGGAATATACCCAAAAATAACAATAAAAAGTATAGTATAATAAATGCATAAACTGGTAACATTCATTATCATTATCAAGTGTTCTGTACAGAATCATATGTGCTATGCTTTTATACAACTGGTAGCAGAGTAAGTTTGTTTAGACCAGAATCACCACAAACGTGAGTAATGCATTGTGCTATGATGTTACAATGGCTACAGCATCACTATGCCACAGGGGTTTTTCAGCTCCATTATAATCTTATGAAATTCTGTCATTGACCAAAAAATTGTTATGTGGTACATGACTGTAATTCGACATATCTTTTTTTTGTTTATTTTTGGTGGGGGGGGGCACACGATTCAGTAGATAGCATGGTGTTATTATGGAAAAGGATTTCTTAATTTTGATGGTTTTATAGGAAGGAAATCAGAAGAGTTAGGAATGGATGACTGAAGCGACTAATGTGTATTTTTTCCTTTTGGGGGCAATATTGTCACAGTGTATCTGAAGTTAAAACAAGAGTTCTGAAAAGGTAAAATAATCCCTGCTCTTTGAGTAATATTAAGTAAAACTGTACAATAATTTGTCCTCATAGAATTAAATAATAAGAACAGCTACTTTAATTTTTGCCTTTAGATCATTAGAAATATGGCACAAGAACTATTTTAAACTTGAAGTACTAGCCATGATAAGTTCAAAAACATATTCTATATTCTGTATTATGCCTGAGGTCAAAGTTGAAGTTAAACTAAATAATGGCTGATCATAATTAAAAACTGAGAACAATATTAGATTATGCCTAAAGCATTGCCTTCTTTAAAAATACATCCTTGGATTATTACTCTTTTTAAGGCTATGCCGTTTCAATTAAAAGCTGGATTTTTTGTTTCTATTTTATCACATGAGAGTGTATGTATGTGTGTTTGTGTGTGTTTCCCAAGAAGAGTAAAGTGAACAAGCATTCAAATTGCCTGATGAATCTAAGGCCATTGCAATATTGAATATAGTATAGAAGAAAAGGAAGGATATTTGGAGCAAGAAAGTATGAATCTGCTCTACCATTACACATCTGCCTATTTGTAGAAAAATTAGCTCATCCCTCTCTAATTCAGCCATCTCATCCATCAAGGTTGGTAGGAGGATTAAATAAGTTGACATATATAAAGCACCTTTTCCTGGACCTGATATATCTTGGGTTGTTCATGAAAGTTAATTACCTTTCTCTCTAGTGATAGTTTACTGTAACTATAACCAAATTGCCAAGGAGGAAATAACTTTTTCAAAACTAAGCCAATGAAAAATATAAACAACAGATACCCAATATTTGTGTGTCTAAAGAGCAAATAATTATAACAGAACCTGATGTCAGCAAACTAGTTCCCTCATTCTTTAGCAACTCTGAAAAAGTCTCCCCACAACCTGCCAGGATCTCCCCACTACTGCCTTGCTCATAAAAGTAACTCTTCCCACCTTGTCATCTGCAGTGGTCCATTGTTGCCTTTGTGTAATTAACTCTCTACATGGTAGCCAAGGGAACTTCATCACTTTCCACCTTACACACTTTCAGAGAATTCCTACTGCCCTTACAGTGGAGTCCAGAATTCTCTTCCCAGTCTACAGGCCTCTACAAGCCATGGCCTTTGCTAACCACCCTGCTGTCATTTCGCCCCACTCATCTCCATGTTCATTGGTTTTATTTTCATCCCTGAACGCAGTATCAATCCTGCCTTTGGTCCTTCCAACTTGTATTGCAATTCTGCTTTCTCTTATCCTAGATCCTTCCATCACTTCATCTATCCATCCATTTATTCCTTTACTTATTTATGAAACAAATATTTATTAAGTACCTCTCATGGGTTAGGCATGTTCCAGAAGTTGGGGATAGAGCTGTAAACAAAACAGACAACAAACCCTGACTTTGTGTGGCTTTTAGTTCAATGAGGAAAAATAGAAAATATAAATAAACAAACAATATGTAGAAGGTGATACGTACTATGGGGAAAATTAAGCAAGAAAGAGATTAAGGAGTAGCGGGGTGGTGGAAGGGGCAGTGAGGGTGCTTATTTTAAATAGTGTGGCAAGAAAGGCCTCCTTGGTCAAGTAAGTAGAGTTCTGAAAGAGACAGAACAGTGAGGCATGTCGATACCTGTGAGAGAAGCATTCCTGGCCAAGGAAACTGCAAATGCAAAGCCCTGAGGTGGGAGTTTGCATAGCATGTTCAGGGAGCTGATGTCGGCTGGAACCTTGTAATAGAGGTATAACAGAAAAAAGTTATATCAGAGAGATAAAAATGGTCTGGGAGAAATTGCTGGATTTTGTAGAACTTTCTATTTTATTTTGTGTTTTATTCCAAGTGAGATGGAGACCCATTGGAGGCTTTTGAAACTCTGAGTGACTGATGGCCAGTGTTTTCAGATTGCAGGATGGGTTCTTTCTAATCATGACAAATACTTGTTGAATGAATGAATAAATGGATACTATTAATGGAGTTTGTTTTAAATTCTTCCTAACTATCCTCCCTTCTCTTGTTCAGTATTCAAGCAGTAAAATAAACTGGATCCGCGTACGCGCTATTGAATCTAGACAGATTATCCTGAATGTATGTTTGCATGTAAAGTACCTAAGGGTCAGCACGCCGCTGTCACCGCTTGGTCTCCTCTCAGATCAACATGCCAAGCACTATGCAGCGAGGCTTACAAAGCTTTTATTTCCATTGCCATGTTCCCTGTGAAAATGAAACCAAATCTCTGAAATTCCAAGTGATTGGCATTGCACTTTATAGCACTATATACTAAAAGATTGAGAGGACCTAGAAAGTGTAGAAAATCCTTATTGTGTCTGATTTTTCCTGTTCCTTCCACTGAGAATGGGGACTTAAAGAAGAGCTTTATTTCTTTCTGAGTAGAAACTGAGTGGTATGTCACTTTTAAACCACTGTTTACTCTTCTCAACAATGTTCAAAACAGTCTGAATTAAAGCTAATGTTTAATTAAAACAAACAATGACCACAAAATCAGGACATGAAAACTTGGTATTTTGTGCATAGGGGAGAGATGCATGCGCTTTGGGGACAGATTTAAGTTTGAATGCTTGTTTCCTCATTTACTTTGTCATAATGAGCAAGTGACTTTCACTTACTGAGTTTCTTTATGTAGAAGCAAGGTAAATAGTATTTGTTGAATTAATGATATAATGTGAATAAAGCACTTAGTGTAGTCACCATCACACAGGTTTTCAATAATTGTTACCTGCTCTTTTTTTCGTTAGTGATGCATGATGTTAGCTCAGCTTTTCCTCTCCCACAGACCTTGCCTCTACGCGTTTTACTTACACTGAAGTATCTGGAAACCTAGCTAGGGAGAGAGATCCTTCAGCAATCATTTCTTCTGTCATATAGTAATATAAAGCAGGCTACACTAATAATATAATAGGAACATACACAAAGTTATGTGTGAGCATAGAAGGGTGAGAAATTCAGCTACAATTGAGCTACCATGTAAATAGCAACTAATCGAGGGACTTTAAACAAATGCCTCAGTTCATAAAATAAGGATAATATTAATGATATCTGCTTCTCAGTATTTTTATGTCTGAAATGAGGTAATGTGCATAAAATATCTTTTAAAAAGTGGTTGGTATATAATAGGTGCTGAATAAATTGACAGCTAGTTTTATCTGAGAAGTTTCTCATAGTTTCTCCTGGCTCCATCATACTAGCCTGAAGTGGATTAGTTTGTCTCATGGAAGATGCTGTATGGGGCTCTTACTTCAAAATATGGGACTAAAAGTTTAACCTTTATTTTGCTTTTCTGAATAACTCTCATTTAATTCTTTCTCTGACCCCAACTGGCATATGATCATCCTTTTACTTCAACAAAAGGTTAAGATTTTCAACCCCAGGGCAATTATCTTCTAAACTTTCACACAAGTAGACATTTTGTTAATATTACATATAGAGATTCCAAAAGGGAAACTTGTGCTGAGTGATAATCAAAGAGTTCTAACCCCTATGAACATTAAAAATGGCATTTGAAGAATTACTGAAGCTGAATATAGGCGAGATTAAGAATATATGGTAAGAACTCTTGGATACCGAATGCCAACTTACTCTATATTATACGTGTGTAATATACAATATACTATAATATATATTATCGTAGCCTATGGATAGTGCATTTTATTTATATTTTTTAAAAAGTTTGCTGAGTCCAAGGTCACTAAATATTTTTCCTTGTTTTGTTCTAGAAGCTTTATTTTCTCAGCTTTTACCTTTAGGTCTATAAGCTGTCTTGAATAAATGTCATGAAAGGTTTGAAATAGGAGTCAAGAGTTATTCTTTTTCCACACAAAAATTCAATTTTTCTGGTACCATTTATTGAAAATGTTGTTGTCTCCTCACTTAATTAGAAATGTTACTTTTGTTGCAAATCAAGTGAATTTAAAAGTGTGGATCTCTTTTTAAACTCTATTTTTTTTTCATTAATCTAAATGTCTATACTTGCACCAATATGCTACTGTCTTAATTACAATAAATCTGAAACATGATAGTGGAAGTTTTCCATTCTAGCTCTTGTTCTTCAAGATTGTCTTGGCCATTTTTGGTGCTTTGCCTTTTCATAAAATATAATTAGAAATAATCTCTCAATTTTCACACACACACATACACATACACCTCTGTTTGCATTCTGATTAAGATTTCACTAAATTTCTACATCAATCTGAGGAGAATTGACATCTCTATAATTTGTATGTCCTTTAATTCATGAATATTGTATATTTATTCAGTTATTTAGATCCAATTTAACTCTTGTGAGCAATGATTTTTAGTCTCCAGGATATAAAACTTACACATCTTTCATTAGATTTCCCAAGGTATTTGACAATTTTGGATATTCATGCAAATGTGAATTTTCCTTCAAAATGACAATTTCAAATTTTCATTTTCTTACGTTTTGCTACACATTGGCAACTTTGTTTATCATTTGCATGTAGACTTTATTTAGGTCGTTAATAGCAATCTCTAATCCAATCATCAAGGCAATTATACTACCGAATAAAAGCTTTACTTTCATAAATCTCTGAACTCTAATAGTATGTCTGGTATTTATATTGCAGAAGTCACTCTTTTATTACATGCAACTCAGAGTGTCCTCGTTGCTTCTGGTACATAGGATTTTTCCATAAAATATAAGGATAATGATTACAGGAGTCATGATTTGTAATTTTCAAGAAATTTTGTGCCTGACCCAACATAATTCTGAGTGTATGATGATTGTCTAAGTTTTTAAATTGTTATTGTATCAGTCACATGGCCTTTCTCTTTCTTAAACCATGGCATACCGTTTTTTTAAATACATCTTTTCCTACTGAGATTACAAGGAATATCAGACTCTTTCCCAGAATTTCTTCTCACAATTAATTGAGTTCATACATAGGATGGAACCAATTTGTAATTTCTGACTTAAACTTTCAAAAAAACTTCCATAGAAAACTAGAGGGAAATTTAGATAATGTGTGTTTCCTATTTTGTCTAGCTGGCACTTACCTCTAGGAGTTGGTGAACATACTCTATGCTAATTAGGGTTCTCTATAATATATAGGGTTCTCTATGATTACACATATATACACACACACATGTAAATGACTTTCATTTTTCATATAATATAAAATAATTTACCTTATTGATTATTTGGATGGCCACCTTGATAATAAGAAAGAGAAAATAAATAAAAGTGTGTCTCTTACATACATTAGATAAATGATAAATGTACCAAACGATATCATGTTCTGTTATTAAAAAAAAAAAGTTTTAGGAGTTTGAAGAGAAAAATATATTTAGAAAATATAAGAGTCACATGGCATAGGATAATGTTTACAAGAAAGCTCAAAAAAAAAAATCAAAAAATCCCTAACATAGCTATCAAAACCCAACATATCCTATGTTCAGTATTAATTACATAGTACAGAAAATGAGGCTGGATTTCTCCAACTCTCACAAAGAGGCTAAGCAGCCACCTTCCACTGGTTTTAGAGTTGTGGGTTGGACTACATGATATCTGCCTCTTAGTCTTTGGTTCTGTAATTTTGTGGTAATATAAAATATACCCAGATAGAATTCAGGGAGGGGTATGTATGTGTGTATCTCTGTGTGTATATGTATATTTTATGATATACCATGGGGAATTCTGCTATCTTAACTGTTTTTATGGTGTCTCTATATGAAAATCTAGAATCTCAACCAGGCAGATTTTACCCAGTCTTGACATCAGTATATCTTTAAGAGAATAAAGTGGGTATTTGTAAGCTCAGGTATTCATAAAGACAACACAACATTTTTTTAAATAACTAAACTGAAAATTTATAATATACTCCCACAAAACTTACACATATTTACACATATCTATGTAATTTAATCATATTTGATGCCTCTAAGTAATCTGCTGTTATTTTCTGTTTCCAAATATTAAAGGAGCTGAGAATAATTTGTAAACTAGTTTGGCCAATGGAATAATATTTGGGTTGGTTCAATCTGACTACATCTGCTGATGTCATATTGTCATCATGTCACTGAGTCAGATTTTTAGTAAGTTGTTAAATTCTCATGGTGAAAGCTTTGTTACTCAGTTTATCTTTATCTAGATGCTTGTTCCAAGGACAGTCTTAATATACTCAATCTGTAACATGATTTTCACAGAATCTTTTAACACGATATTTTAACATGATCTACAAAATTTGGCTGTAACCCAGGATCCCATGGCTCTTTGTCTCTGATCCAAGAGCCCTGTGAGGTCCCCATGGGGAATCTATTCTTTCTGGTGGTTGCATCCTCACCACCTGCACCAAGGAGGGGAATATTAAAACCCTTAGGCAGAAAAAGTCACTTTTTGCTTACATTTAGATTTAAAAATAAATTAATCTTTTTCTTCTTTGACATGACACTTTCCCTGTGTTGTCACTAACGGTCTCTGTCACACTTCAGTTTTAGCTCAGAACATAAATTTTTAACAACCTTATTTGTAGTATGGTTTTCATGAATGCTCTATTTTATTTCATCTAAAAATACAAACAAAATAATATTCCTGGTATCCATAGAATGGCAATCGCTGGTAGATCAGCATGGTGTCCATTTTCACATTATATGGCACATTATGAAAAATATATATTAAGTAGAACTGCCACAAGCATCAAAACTCCTGTGCTCTAGGCCCTTCTTTCCCCTAAACTTGCTGCAAGACAAATTATTAGCCTCTCAGGACATCAGCTTCCTCGATTAAAAATGAAGCATTTGGCTTAAATATCTCCGAAGTTGTTTAGAGTTCTCACGGTCCTCTTTGGACTATAAAGATATTTCTACAATAAAGAACTTTTATTTCTAATTCATAACTGGAAACTTATTAACATATAAGCCTTCTCATTGAGCTTCTAGTGAGGAGCATCTGGCTTATTTTTATTCCATTTTAGGGATGATTTTGAGTGAGAGGATATCCACCCTCCAATTACAGGAACCTGGAGCCTGACTCCAGGATCTTTGAAGCTTTGTTATACTCATAGTAAAGAGACACTTTGTGAAATCTGCAAGAGAGGATGACATTTCTAAGGTTCAAGAAAGTGTGAACTTTGGCACTGAGCATATTATGCTACTCAGTTGTACTTCCTGAAGTATTTCCTTAATGTAAGTGTGGTGTTGCTATTGTAAAACATGCTTTTGAATAAAAGAAGAAAGAGGAAATATTTTGGTAAAGGTAATTTTAACCTAAAGATGTCTGTTGTTACTAGCAGAACTTTTTAATACATTGGAACAGTTCTTGACAGTATAAAGCTTTTCAACATATATTTTCCATCACAATCAAACAAGCAGAAAGGGAGAAAAAAGTTAAAAAAATTCTTAAATATCTTATGATTTTTAGCACTGTGTTAAGAAATAGAAAAGGAAACGAATCTCATAATAAATAAATAATATTTTCTTTTTGTAATCAGAAGATATGATTTTACTTTTTAAATAGCAATGAGTGTATTAAAAAGAGTTAATTGATATGGGCAACTATACGTATTTACTTATTTTTGTAGTTGCTATTTTATATTATGTATTAGAAGCTCTTCAAAGACTTTTGGAAATCACATCATTCAATATCTGTATTTTATGGAGGCAGCATTGTTGCAGGGCATCACCTTTGAGTTCTTGATTTCAATTCCCATTCATAGAACATTTATCAAGGGGCTCTCTCAACCTCGATGTCCTTATCCAAGAAAACTATAGAATATAATTGTTATTGTAATTAGCTATTTAGGGAGATTTGCCCAAAGTTATACAGCAAATATTGTTAGAGCTAGACTAGACATGAGGTCTTCTGAAATACAGTCCTTACTTGCTCCACTACACCAAATGGCCTTCCATAAAACATAATGTGTGTGTATGTTTTCCAGATTGCAATAATGTACCTATTATATATACAATAATGTGATATGTGTCACTGTGTGCCAGACACTACTTGAAACACTTACATATAATATGTCATTTAATCTTCACAATAACCCTAAGATGTAGATATTATTACATCTTTCCAATTTGGAGACATTGAGGCTCAGAAACATCAAATTATTTGTTCAAAGTCACATGCTATTTAGAGTTTGAGCCAAGATTTGAGTCTCAACAATATGGCTTCACAGTGCATGCTCTAAGATACTGCTATTTGTTACCTGTTACTTACAATCATTATGTTCCCAAAATAAAGACTTCTGACAGCATTGAAACAATACTCCTTTAGCACTGGTACTTTGGAAAATCTTTCCTTCTCCTATATGCCCAACAGGCATGGAGAAATGCTTATAGTACTGCAAAGTGATAACAGTAGGGCAAAAACTAATGTATATAATATAAATACACTTATGTAAGACTAAATATCACAAAATTATAACCACAATAAGATTAAAGTGAAACTTTAGCCATATTTATTTTATGACTCAGCATTTTTTAGGTATGAAACATTATCCTGTGGTCTGTGGAGGTTACATTAGTGAGTGAATTGTCAGGCGACTGGGATACTGGTTAGAACGTATTATAATTGTTACAGTATCAAGCTAACTAACAGGGCAGAGGCCATGGACCTGAGCCATACAAATGAAGCAGTAGTTTATAACATTATTCATTATGAACATTTAAGTCCAAATAGGCAAAGAATGAAGAATGGGCCACATTTATTCTATCTTATTTACATGGTCATTTGCTTTGTCCCTGCATCTCTAACTCTTTGGTTTGGAAAAGAATCTCAGTACAGAAAAGACATGCACTTTAGCAATATTTCAACTATTTCATCTCAAGTGTTATAACATGTTACCTTGTCCCTCACTTCCCTATTCTGGTAAATTTTTGCTTACCCACATCTCTGCTGTTACAGTTCCAAAACAAATTAAGATAAAGATAAGAACTGAAAATATTGATTGCATTTATGAAGGTAGGAAGTCATTTTTTACATTAGGTAGAATAATTTTAGTACAGGAGTGAGGTCAAAATCTAATAATGGTGGACTAAGGAAGAACAAATGGGCAAAGGAGG
>NW_012149108.1:3619053-3621927 GCF_000956105.1 Propithecus coquereli | reverse complement strand
TGAAGATATGTTTATACAACAAAGTAGTAAGATAATGGTGGGACAAAAAGTGATAAAATATGATTGCAACTATGTAAAAATAAACAATGAAAAAGTGTAACCACAGTTGGGTTAGAGTGGTGAGAGTATTAGTGTTTCATATTCCACTATCCTAGTTTCCTATTACGCTATTCTATTACCTGAACATATAAATTATACTATGTAATTTAAACTTTGAAATAAACTTAAAATTAAAAATAATTCTGATATACTTTGAATGTTTGTTCTTTCCAAAACTTATGTTGAAATTTAACCCCCAACGTGTCAGTATTGAGAGGTGGGACCTTTAAGAAACAGAGCCCTCATGAATGGGTTAATGGATTAGTGGGTTAATGGATTATTGGGTTATCATGGTGTGGAACTGGTGGCTTTATAAAAAGAGGAAGAGAGACCTGAGCTAGGACGTTAGCATGCTATGCTCCCTCACCACATGTCTCTCCACCAGCAACAAGGCTCTAAGGAAATGCAGCCCAACCGTTGACCTTGGACTTCTCAGCCTCCACAAATGTAGAAAATGAATTCCCTTTTTTGTTTTTATAAATTACCCAGTTTCAGGTATTCTGTTATAAGCAACAGAAAATGGACTTATACACTTCTTAGCCATTCTTCCATAATCCAACACATACACATACACATGTGCAAATCTACTCATGTATAGGCACAAACACACACTAACATCTATTATAGTAAAGAATGGAAAAATCAGTACCATGTTTACAGAATTCCAAAGATTATATGGAATTATTTTCATGTGTGACAGAGAAGTTGCTAATCTTTGAAACAAACAGTCTGCAGTCACAACCTCTGTACAAAAGGTCACTAAAGAGAACTCCATATATATTTCTAGTAATTATGGACCAAGAGAAAATCCCTCTGTTGGAAAATATCTTCACATTTAACAACAATTAGAGTTCAAATAAATTTTCCAAATCCACTACCAGAGTTGAGTGGTTGGGGACAGAAAGTTTAGGAAGAGAGAATAAAGATAAAAAAATTGAAATCAGTTTCATACTCCCATATAATTCTCTTTCAGGAGTTCTCTCCCCATCTTTATAACGGATACTCAAGATAGAGCCTGTAGAGTTCATCTCCTGAGTATGGAGTTATCTATACAAAAACAAGTTAAGGAAACTTTACTAAATCACTATGTATGGTGAACTAACTTGATGGAATTTCTAAGCATGTGGGAGAGAGATTAATATAAGAATGATCTAATTAAGTAATTGTTACGTTCTACATTATGAGCTTTCAATTAAATGAAATCTTAAATCATTCTTTATGCCTTTGCTAATTAGTGGATTTTGTATTTGCTTCAGTTAAGCATGAAGCCAATACTGATACAGACTTTTCACCTCGGGAACTGCATTTGCCACCTACCTAGTCTTCTGGGATTTAATGCAATTAAAATGAAATTGGATTCTTGGTTTAATCCTGATGAAAGAATTTTCCAAACACGCAGCCCCATAGCTTCACAAGGTAGAGACTTGAATGACGTGGGGTATGTTACCATCCAGGTATGTTTGTATACTATCCTCTCTATTAAGTTGCCCCGATTTACCTGATTGGCATCAATTTCTAGACTCTATAAAGGTCCTTCTCAGATCTTCGTTTTCACATTCATGGTAATCTATCTTGCTTACTTATCCCTCTTTCTTAATAGAACATACACTTGGACACAAACATAATGTCTTATTACTGTTTTTTTCCTACAGTGATGATATCATTGTTGATAGGTGCAAGATTTGATGCATGGTAGGTAGTGAACAATTACTTGATATGTTGTTTCACTGAACAAACACAACACTTTTGCCTTCATTGGCCACAGGCCATGTGTGCAGGATCTGGCATTATTCAGATTCATCATTACCTGATTCCCTTTGGTGCATTTATGACTACTACAAATAACTGGGCCTGCAGGGTCTATTGTCATTAGACATAGATCTATTAGATAACATCATCTGTTTCCCAGGGGTCTATTGTAGTCTGGTAGAATGTAAGAATGGACACAAACTCTGGCATTGGATTGCCTCAGGTTACAGTTGTATAATTTACTTCTTTTAATTTCCTTAAGTTCTTTAACCTCTTTGAGATGATGTTTTTGAATTTGAAAAATGAAAATATTCTTTTAGCAATTTTGAAATACGCAATATGTTATTATTAACTGTGCTCACCATACAGTGCAACAGATCACTATAAAACTCATTCCTCCCATCTAACTGATTTATTCTTAACTGTTGACTCTTTGATCAACATCTCCCCTTTTCTCTATTCTTCCCCCTCTTCCCCCAGGCTCTAGTAACCACCTTTCCACTCTTTTCTACGAGATAGACATGCTTAGAGTCCGCATATTAGTGAAATCATACAGTATTTGTCCTTCTGTGCCTGGCTTATTTCATGTAGTATAATGCCTACCAGTTCCATCTATGTTGTTTTGAATGACAGAATTTCCTTCTTTTCAAGGATGTATAGTATTCTATTTATATATACCATATTTTGTTCATCCTTTCATGTTGATGGACACTTAGGTTGATTCCATAGCTTGGCTCTTGTGATTAATGCTGAAATGAACATGGGAGTGCAGATAGCTTTTCAACATGCCAATTTCAGTTCCTTTGGAAATATACCCAGAAGTGAAATTGTGGGATAATATGGTAACTTTAGTTTTCATTTTTTGAGGAACATCCATACTATTTTCCACAATGGTGGCACTAATTTACATTTTCATCAACAACAAAAAATAAGTTTTCCTTCTGGCAATGTTAACTAAAAGAAAAAAAAATGATAAGTTGGTGAGGTGATGGTTATGTTAAATAGCTTGACTGCATCTTCGTATAA
>NW_012149108.1:3614682-3616473 GCF_000956105.1 Propithecus coquereli | reverse complement strand
TCTCTATGAGATCAATTTTTTTTAATTTTTAGCTTCCACATATGAGTGAGAACATGTGAATAACATGTATTTCTTAAAGGTAGCAAATAAGCAAACACATTCTTAATTATTTTTTAGAAGTAGCAAACAGTAAGCTTGTTGTTGGAAGTACAAATTATACAGATTTATAATGTGTCCAAACCCTGTATCTCTTCCTCATCTCTGCAGTAAATACTGCACCTCCGTAATTCAACTCCCCCTCTGTTCACAGAGTTATCACTCTAAAACCAATGTGACCATGTTAGTCTTAAAAAACAGTGATCCCCCCCACAATCCCACGCACTCAGGTTTAGGCTGACAACTCTTCACACAGGTAGAAAACACTCTTCAAAATGGGCCCTACTTCATTTTCAGTCATGTCTCTACCAGTCCCTCATGTTCCGATACAGAAAACTAACCCCTTCTTTACCTATGGAACATGCATGTTCATGCTTCCAGGCTTTTTACACACTATTTTCTTTGAGTGGAATGCCCTTATGCTATCCCACATGCAAGGAATAACTGGAACCTTTCCTACACTATACTATTGTGGACAACTTGACTTAAACTATCTGTAATAAAAAATAAATTCTGAAAGACCTGAGAAATCTCTGCTCAGCTTTTACTTTGTTTCCTAATATGGAATACACAGCAGTTACGAAGCAAGCCGGACTCATGGGCTGCTTTCATTCATGGTGAGGGGAAACTCAGCCTAAAGAGTTTAAGTTACAGAGTTAGTGCTAAGGCCCTTGTATTTTAATTATAAACCCAGGGCTCTTTTATTTTCTTATAATACAGTGTCTGGTTAAATCAACTTTTAGTAGTAACCCACTCAAAAGGGAGTGAAAACAATGAACAGTGAAAAGATGTGTGTGGTGAGGTTTCTCCATGAGACGCCAATTGCCTGACTGCTCTCAGTATGAAAATCTCAGCTTTAGTGCTGTATCTCCTCCTCTAGTCCCTTCCACATGCTAATTTGAGGTAAGTCACCTAAAGCCCTTTGAATGTTTTCTTATCCATAAAGTGGAGACTAGTGATGCTTGAGAGCTGTCGACAATAGTGCCCATCACTTCGTAGGTTATTAATAAATTATAGAAATGCAGATACTATTGGCAGCAGAAAGAGATTCCTACAATGCTGACTAGTTGTCAAAAATGTATGGTTACTCATTTTCCTATGAATATCAAAGAGCCATCTGAAGTGTTTTTCCTGAAAAAAGGTTTCTTATAGGATTGTCTTCAGTTCTCTCCCTGCATGACATATTTCACACAAAGAGAGAAGGGTTGTATGCTTTACTAAAAATTCCACCAGGAATGTGCTAACCTGCTTAGCTGTGGCATGGAAGTTTGAATTTAAAATCTTGGAATTTCTGAGTAGAAGATTGATTTATAAATAAGGACTCAAGTATAACTAAATCATTGGATTTTAAATGGAATTTTGGTCTCAAGAAAGAAGGTTATATTGAATTTTCTTATAGCAACGTGGTATATACATGGTGGCTAGAAAGAGAGGGATAATTTAGAGATGTTTTCATTTAGCCTCAATAAACCCACATATCTATTCTGATTTTTGTCAAGTTAATTCAGTTATTGATGGCTTTAGGAAAGTTAACTATAGTAGTGTACTCTGGCTGTGCGGCATGGATATTCTAGGTGAAAGAGAAAAGCATAAGGGGGAAAACACCTTAACATTATCAAAAAATGTAGATAACAAAAGTACTTAAATAATATGCATGCTTAACATGTTTAGTAGATGTTTTATTATAATGTTGAA
>NW_012149108.1:3612053-3614632 GCF_000956105.1 Propithecus coquereli | reverse complement strand
TAATAGTAAATGGATACAATAAGCAAATTAGGGAAATATTGCATGAGAGTCTTTATCCAAGTATGGTCCCTGGATCACCTCCATAAAATTTACTTTAAGTATTTATTAAGAAGTTTATTGTTTATTAAGAAGTCTTAAGAAGTACTTATTAAGGAGACCATTAAGATTTCTTGGTCTTATCCCAGACTAATTGAATTAGAATCTGTAATGGGCGGACCACAAATGTGAAATTTTAACATTCTTACTCAAGTGCTCTCTATGCATATTAAATTTTAGTATCCCTGGTCTGGGAAAAAAATATTACATCCAACAAGGTACAATTTAACTGAGATACATACTAGGACTTATTTTGTTTGTGCTTGGGTAGACTGGTGATAAAGAATATTTAAGGATTTTGTGAGTTAGAATGATGTAAGTTATGTGTGAGATGAGGTTGCCAAGAAATGTCATGTAATCTTTCCTAAGTTAATATCCATCCATCTATCCATCCTTTCATCCATCCACTCACTCTTTTCCATCTATTACTTATTTATACATTTGTTCAATCAACTGACTGGCTCTTACTGTGAAATAAAATTATAGATGGTTGTAATTAAGAATTTTTCTCCACATTTAGGGATCTTCCAGTCTGCTAGGGGAGACAAACAAGCTAATCTGAATTGTAGTGCTGAATAGTAATTGCCACATTAGATGTAACATGGAGTACCTAACCCGGTTTGTAGCTGATGACAGCTTGAAAAGTTGAGTGGAAGTTAGTTAAGCAAAGGGTAAAGACTAAAGCAAGGATAGAATCAGGAAAGTGGAACACCTTGTTCAAAGGGTATAAAATCAAATTTTAGTGTGTTTTGGACTTGTAAATAGTTTTTAATGGCTGGTGCATGAGGTAGGAGGAAAACAGTGAAAGATGAAGCTGGGGCAGTATAATTCTCAGAACACACAGGATGTTAGTGATAGATTCATTATTTTATCCTACATTCTCTGATTTCAGTGAAACAAGATTTTATTTTGCCATATGGATATAGTGGCATGGGACAAGTACAAGGGTTTTTTCATGTTTTCTTTTTTTCTCCAGATAAAAATAGTCATAAAATGGTAAACAGTAGTATGGTAATTATGGTTTTAGAATTTAATTTCTGAATGAGACTTCACCTAAAATATAAAATTGACTCTTTACAAGGGAGATGAATGTTTGCCACAAGAATAATATTATATTGTTATAAAGAACTATGCACAATTTTATTGTATTTTAATTAAACGCTGCCCACCTATAAACTTTATTGCTTAAAACACATCATGGCTAGTTTGAAAATTGAATTAAGTTTCTCTTTCTTTTTATTTTCTGTGATAGAACTTTATTCTCCTGTGACATTATTCAAGAAATTGATTTTACCAGTTGTGTTCCAATTTCATGTTTTAGATTTTAATTTTTTTTATAAGCAGCTATCTTGATATATGGCCAAGAAAATGTATACAATGGATAAAATTCTTTGAGGAATTGAAAGACGAAATTAAATCTCCCGCCTAATAATAATATGGATTTTTCTTCTGTAAAAAGATTTTCCACCAATTAAGTATTATTAGCAAAGAATGATTAGTTCAAACAGATGAAGACCTGCTCTGCATCAGGTCCAGTATAGTAGGTGGATTCATGATATAAATGCAATGTTTAATATTCCAAGTTCAATGCTGGTGTTTGAGCCACATTTCGGGAGGGAGACAAAGAAGAAAGGATAAAGATACTCCCAGGAGGTAAAAAAGAAAATGAATGTCCTACCAAAGTTTATTAATAACATGCTTTTCCTTCTTCTTTATTTGTAATTATTATAGGTACATAATAGTTGTCTATATTTCCGGGGTACATGTGGTATTTGATACAGGCATACAGTGTGTAACAAATCAGGATAATTGGGGTATATATCACTTCAAGCATTTATCATTTCTTTGTGTTAGGAAGATTCCATTTCCACTCTCTTAGTTATTTGAAATCGTACTATAACTTGTTGACTATAGTCACTATGTTGTGACATCAAATATTATTCATTCTAACTAACTATATTTTTGCACCCATTAACCATCCCACTTTATCTCCGCCCCCCCACCTCTACCCTTTTCAGCCTCTCATGACCATCACTCTATTCTCTATCTCTATGAGATCAATTTTTTTTAATTTTTAGCTTCCACATATGAGTGAGAACATGTGAATAACATGTATTTCTTAAAGGTAGCAAATAAGCAAACACATTCTTAATTATTTTTTAGAAGTAGCAAACAGTAAGCTTGTTGTTGGAAGTACAAATTATACAGATTTATAATGTGTCCAAACCCTGTATCTCTTCCTCATCTCTGCAGTAAATACTGCACCTCTGTAATTCAACTCCCCCTCTGTTCACAGAGTTATCACTCTAAAACCAATGTGACCATGTTAGTCTTAAAAAACAGTGATCCCCCCCACAATCCCACGCACTCAGGTTTAGGCTGACAACTCTTCACACAGGTAGAAAACACTCTTCAAAATGGGCCCTACTTCATTTTCAGTCATGTCTCTACCAGTCCCTCATGTTCCGATACAGAAAACTAAC
>NW_012149108.1:3607761-3608138 GCF_000956105.1 Propithecus coquereli | reverse complement strand
AATGCTGGTTTTTAAAATCTTGTATGTTAATCTTTGTTTTCATCTTTGATTATTTCCTTAGAGTTATTCCAATACGTGAACTTTGAGTCATAGAGTATGAATATTCTAACATTGCCTTATTATATGGTGAAATTCTATTAAAGAAAAAAACTTGTTGGTATATCCAGTGAAAATGGATGATGCCAGTGTCTAAATACTGCTCATGGATCCTTGTACCTATGTGTGCACAAAAAAAGCTATGGCATTAATATCACAAGCATGTTTATGAGTAATAAAGCAAAACTTTTCATGTAATATATCAAAAGATCATGGCCTATGAGTGAAAGAAAGCAAGTTTGAAACCATGCATTTAACAAATATTAACTATGAATGTGATC
>NW_012149108.1:3605565-3607711 GCF_000956105.1 Propithecus coquereli | reverse complement strand
TACGAATCATCCATTTCCTGCATTTATCCTATGGTGATATTTATCAATTCGTATCAAATTAGCTCAGATTTATTTGGAGATATTTTGTCTGAGACTAACTTAGTAACTATGCCTTTTTGCACCTTGAATATATCATTTTTACGGAAAGCTACCGAACATTCTTAAAAATAAAAACATAGATGGATTCAATTTTTTTTAAAGTGACTTATTCTCCTTATCCAATTCCAAATCATCAATCTGACACACTTTTTGGCTTTTCAAATATTATTTTTTCCTGCAATGCTTTTCATTCACTTACAGCCTATATGATCCTCCACCCCAATTAGATCAGTCTTGTCTCTTTAGTCTCGTCTTTTGAAAGAATGCTTTTCATGTAATAGCTTTTCATTTTGAACTGAAAACTACTGGTGCCCATCAATGTTGCAAGCATTGGAAGCATGGATTCAAGGGAAGCAGTGTGTGTGTCTTCTATCAGTCCACCTGTCCTGGCTGTCATCTCAAGTGTAATATTATAGTACTTTATGGGTTGAATAAGATTCCCTTAGGTAGAGACTTACTGTATGATTATACTTCATAAAATAGAACAATAACTTTAAGGTTGCCATAATAGGCATTTGAGGTTTTTCTAGAAGAGCTCACTGTCTCCAGGTACAGTTTCACTGAGTCCTGCAGATGGAATTTGGAAGTTTTTTTTCCCCCTCTTTTTTTAGTAGTAGAGGAGAGCACAAATAACATAGGACTCAAAGTTAAAGGAGTTGGATATTGGATTTTATTTTCTCTCTCAATGTCCTGGCTCTATGATCTTGGGCATGTCTTAGATTTCTTATCTGTTAAGTGGGCACAATACCAACTTAATTGTTTACCTTGCAGGGCTGTTGTGAGAATTAAATGGAGGAGACTTTTTTTATGAACTTTAAAAATTAAGCTGTATTATATAGATATGCATTATCTTCACTACAAAATAGAGTGTATTTGAATATTTAACTGTCTATTCTCCCTCCCCCCACCATAAAGACAAGGGATATATTTTATTTATGTTTATATCTTCTATTGCATCAATATTACTGATGACATTAAGTATTATAAGGCAATCAACAAATACTATATAGAATAGATTGCGATGTATTTCATTTTATTTTTTAATGATGTGTAGAAAGAAAAATGGATGACATCCAAATATATCCAAATATAGCATATTTTATTTGGACATATCTGGAAAAAAAAAAAGAAGTCATGAAGAAATATTATGTTCAATGGTGTGCTGGTAAATATTTACAACTAGATTTCCAAGGAAGGTAATAAAAAGGGAAGTTCTGCATTTGCCAATTTATTTCCATAGTCTAAATACTCCCACCATTATCAATTTCAAGCTACCAATGTGTGACATCACTGGAGTTGGAAAGAGATTTGCAGTAGCACACCATTACTTAAGATTTCCACAGTACAGATATGATAAATACAAATGATTTCAAGGTTATAGATAAGACTAGAATATAGTAATAATAACTAAGCAATATGAGATTTGAATACTTATTAATTTGTTTTATCATAATTTATTTAATTATAAGTTTATCACAAGAATGGAAAAATAAGCACTACGTATACTCATCATCAAATTGGTATTAACTGATCAACACTTATGTGCACATATAGTAATAACATTCATCTGGTGTTAGGCAGGTGGGAGGGGGAGGAAGGGATGGGTATATTCACACCTAATGGGTGTGGTGCACACCGGCTGGGGGATGGACACGCTTGAAGCTTTGACTGGGGGTGGGGCAAAGGCAATATATGTAACCTCAACATTTATACCCCTGTAATATGCTGAAATAAAAAAATTAGTTTTTAATTATGGCTATGTTTATCAATCAGATTACTAAATTCCTGAAAATATAACAATTGTCTCTTTGGAGGTATGAGCTGGCTCTAACACACAGATGAATATATTCCTTTCTTTGAGACAGTGCTGACACCTCACTAAAACACTGCTCAGAATTTATCATAATCTGAAATTTAGCATAAAGTAAATTTTTTGGTACCTCATGCCAGGAATTTTATTTACTAAAATATGAGGTTTTTACCAAGGAGAGTTTATATCCCATTTTTTATTCCTCTATTCAAGAGTTAAAATACCTTTATACATTGA
>NW_012149108.1:3604041-3605515 GCF_000956105.1 Propithecus coquereli | reverse complement strand
TTTGCATCTTCTCTACACATAAATTGTTTCAGCTGGTCTGCAAGAAAAGATTGGTATCAAGTGACAGACAGACACTGGGGATGTCCCTTGATGTCATTGGTACAATCAGCAAAATTCTAGCAAAAAAATCTTTTAAAAATTCTATTAGTGTTTCTGGTTCCACTTTTTCTCTTCTTAAGAGGAGAGGTTTGCATTTGCATTTTAAATATTTCAATTTTTCTCATAAATATAATTCATTTATAACATTTATTCAGCAAACTCAGTGTAGACAGTTTAGAGTATCAGCTGTGTATTGGATAATTAAATTTGTTTAAATATTGAATTAGTTATCCAAGCCTAACAAATTCCCTACAAGTGTACTTGTAGAAATATGGAATGCTATATAGCATAAAAACAGGAGCAAAGAAACCCAGAATATTTTCAGAGTTATTGATTTCTTCAAAAATTCTCAAATTCTTACTTTTCTAAATATCTTACATAATCACAATGATTGCCATAATTTTTTTGTGTGTTTAGAAGACTAGCTATAAGTATTTCAAAATAAGGATCCAGAATCCTCTGGAGGAATTGTCTGGGAGAAAGTGATGTTTAATTGCTTTCAGACTATTGTAATCCCATGAATGGATACTTGATAACAGCAGGTTATGTGAAAAGTCCTGTGATGATTTACTACTGTTGTAAATATCTGTAGGATTTTAGCAAAACAGGAGAAATACATTTATAAATTTTGTAGGAATTTTCAGCTCTTAAAGGATAAAGGTTTCTTATTCAGAGTTTTACAGTAGGGAACATGGAGGACTTTAAGAATTGAATTAGAATAAAAATGGAGTCTATGGGGCATGCTTAACTAATTTAGCTCTAAAACATATTTAATTACTCAATTATCTAATAAACATCAGAATTCATAAACAGTTCACTTCTGAATATGCTGAATAAAGGTTGCAAATTACCTATTTTCACAGCGGATGGTTGAAACCTCATTAAGGATATGTAAATGCAAAATCATTTTATTAGCATTTTGAGGAGGAAAAAGATAATTAAAAAGAATCGTGAAGTAATATTGGGTTTCTTACCATTTCAAATGTTCTAATAATATTTTTTGCAAGAAGAAAATTGGAGTTCGAGTCCATTTAGCAGGCAAGCTGCAGTATGACTATCTTCTCCCTTTCCCCCGACTCTGAATTTCGTAGAATCTTGTAAGAATGGTGTCAGACAATTTACAGAATTTAGTTTGTCTCATCTACTAGATGTTGAAAGAGATGTTTGGCAGAGTTCATTCTTTATTGTAAATGAAACTAATACTATTTAACTTTCCTGAGGCTTTTGTTATTTCTCTAACACATTGTGTATGGTTGATGGAACTAGAGAACTGACACGATTCTCAAAAGAAGCAGCTTAACTGCTATGTTCATGGAAGGTATGTTTGTACTTCACTGTTTCAGTATGGTTTTTAAAGAAAGAACAGGCAATCATT
>NW_012149108.1:3562812-3591048 GCF_000956105.1 Propithecus coquereli | reverse complement strand
CAAATTTTAAACAACTAATATCTTTAGGTATATATTACTTTGTTCTTGTAGGCATTTGTCTCTTTCTCCTCACAGCAATTGTTCTATTTTAGAGCTTTGTAATTTCTTACTTTGAGTACTAAAATAAAAGAGTAACTCCACTTTGTGCCTTTAATTTGTCCAGTCTTCAGTAGATCCTTTACTCAGGGGAAGAGAAACGGCCCCCACCACAGTCCATATCTAGTCTTCAAAATTCTTTCAGTCAGAAAAAAGTTTTAATAGTGATCACTGGGATCATAACACATATAAGCAGCACATGCATTCTCCACATCACAATTGCCCCTACAATCCCATTTCTTTACCCATCTAATGGTACCTGGTTGGCCCATAAAAATTTTATTTTTCCATCTTTATCCAACATTGTCACCAGAGTAATGTTTCTGCCCTCAAATTTGATCAAATTAATCTGTTTATCAAGAATTCCCATTTGTTACCTATTAGTCTCCTATATATGTTTATAATACATATCAATCAGAATCCTTAGTCTAAATTTAAAATTTGTTTACCCAGGAAGGAAAAGGGAATTAACATTTATTTGAAGACCTAGTATTATTCTACAGGCATTTTACTAAATATTTTGCATTACAAACATTTTTGTCCTCCTAATAATGCTCTATCTTGTTGTATGCTAACACACACACACACACACACACACATACACACAAACTCTTTCATTTAAAAAATAAACAATTTAAGTCATGTTGTCCACGGACATAAGCTGGCAAGTGGCAAAGCTGAACTTTTAATACATGCCTACCTCACTTCAAATCATTTGCTCTTTCCACTGCCCCAGTGGAAGAGTGATTGGGGCAAGCGTCCTTGAAGACCAAGCATGTGTGAATGCAGGGAGAATTAAATGACTCTAAGAGGTGGTAAATTGAATTAGTCATGTTACATAGCAATTATGTTCACTTTAATATATTAATGAAGTAAGAAAATGGACATGAATAACATTTTAGAAAAACTCTATTAAGCAAATAGCAGAGGACATAAACAGGTGGAAAACCATACCATGCTCTGGATTGGCAGAATCAATATTGTTAAAATGTCTATACTACCTAAAGTGATCTACAGATTCAATGCAATCCCTATTAAAATACCAACATCATTTTTCACAAATCTAGAAAAAATAATTCTACACTTAGTATGGAACCAGAGAAGACCTCGTATAGCAAAATCAATCTTAAGCAAAAATAACAAATTGGGAGACATCAATTTACCGAACTTCAAGCTATACTACAAGGCTATAATAACTAAAACATCAAGGTACTGGCACAAAAACAGAGACATAGATCAATGGAACAGAACTGAGAACCCAGATATAAAACCACCCTCATATAGCCATGTGATCTTTGACAAAGCAGAGAGAAATATACACTGGGGAAAAGAATCCTTATTCAATAAACTGTGCTGGGAAAATTGGACAGCTACATGTAGAAGATTGAAACAGGATCTGTGCCTCTCACCTTTCACAAAAATCAACTCACAGTGGATAACAGACTTAAACCTAAGGCAAGAAACTATAAGAATTCTAGAAGAAAACATTGGAAAAACCCCATTAAAAAGTGGGCAAAGGACATGAACACAAACTTTTCCAAAGAAGACAGACTAATGGCCAACAAACATATGAAAAAATGCTCAGCATGTTTAATCATCAGAGAAATGCAAATCAAAACCACAATGAGATATCACTTAACTCCAGTGAGAATGGCTTTTATCAAAAAGTCCCAAAACAACAAATGTTGGTGTGGATTCTGAGAGATACGAACACTCACACACTGCTGGTGGGACTGCAAACTAGTACAACCTCTGTGGAAAGTAATATGGAGATACCTTAAAGATCTACAAGTAGAACTACCATTTGATCCAGCAATCCCATTACTGGGCATCTACCCAAAGGAACAAAGACATTCTATAAAAAGACATCTGCACTCAAATGTTTATAACAGCACAATTCACAATTGCAAAGATGTGGAAACAATCCAAGTGTCTATCAATACATGAGTGGATTAATAAAATGTGGTATATGTATACCAGGGAGTACTACTCAGCCACAAAAAAAAATACCTCTTGTATTATCCTGGATAGAGCTGGAGCCCATTCTATCAAGTGAAGTATCACAAGAATGGAAAAGCAAGCACCACATGTACTCACATCAAATTGGTATTAACTGATCAACACTTATGTGCACATATAGTAGTAATATTCATCAGATGTTGGGCAGGTGGGAGAGGGGAAGGGGGATGGGTATATTCACACCTAATGGGTATGGTGTGCACCGTCTGGGGGATGGACATTCTTGAAACTCTGACTCGGGCGTGCAAAGGCAATATATGTAAACTAAACCTTTATATCCCCATAATATGCTGAAATAAAACAAATAAATAAAAAATTACTTTAGAAATATTGTTAAACTATGTAGTTATGAAAGTAGTAATATAGGGAGAAGAAAAAATAAAAGGTACTAGAAACCAGGGGAATACATCTTAATATGAGCTTTAAAAAGAACCACTGAGAAAGAATACATATGAATGCAGTTTCAGCCAACACAAATGTCTCTCTGAAGGTGGCCTGAATACGTTAAGGAATTGAAGACTAAAAATGCTGACAGCATAAAATGTAGCTAAAGATACTAGCCTCCATTAACTTGATAAGCCTTTTAATTTAAATATGAATAACTGAGAATGTACCTTCTGAGAACAGAAAACTATAAAATGTTAACACACATATTATTCTCATGGCTATCTACCGCTTAAAAACATCTATTTTTAATTTAATATTTTTTTGTTTTCTTAGGTAGCTTTTTATGCCAGAGAACTGTAATTTACAGTAAGGTTTTTCTGCTTTTTAAATGACTTTCTTGAATCCTACAGCAAATCATTGTTGTAATTAAAAATATATGTGTAAAACATAGAAATGAATGATATCTCATACTTTACTTTTATGACTGTGTAATGAGCACCACCAGTTATATGCTGGGCTTACTCTCTGAAACCCATAATGGTGAGTAACGAGGAAGCCATGGATCCAAAGGGGCTAGCAAGCCAGCAGGGGAGGCAATATACACAAATGTACACAATAGCCACAATTATTAGAAAATGCATTTCATAAATGGTATTGGGAATTGCAGCGACTAAAGGAAAAAGAGATCAATTTGATCTTGTATTATAATATCAGAGAAGATGTTATGAGGTCAGTAGATAAAGCAGTATTTGTAGACAAGAAAGGCAGATGGCTAGAATTCAAGCTCTTCTCTCACCTTATGTCTGATGTTGAAACCTACATACATCATTTGACTTTTCTTATTTGTAATAGGGGCTTAAAAGCTTTTATATTATGAATGGATTGCAGACTAAATTAAAAGGAAAAATGTGAAGGATTTAGAAGAAATTATAGGAGAAAAACCTTTATGACTTTGGAATAGGCTTTCCTACCTTTATGACTTTCTTAAATAGTCCACTAAGAGGTTAAGAAGCTCTTAATCTTTTGTTGTTGTTGTTGTTGTTCTCATCAAAAGACGCCATTAAAAGAGTGAAAGGAAAAAATTGAGATTATAAAATATGTGAAGATATTTACAATAATCTGTTTGAAAAGTGACTTATGTGCAGAGTGCATTAAAAAAATCTCTTAGAATTGAGGACGGAAAATACGTAAAAAATAGGCGACTTACCAGTCACAGCACAAGATAGGATGCCCATTTGCCCACATACCCCAAAGATGTTCAACTTCATTAATTATTAGAGAAATGTAAAATAAAATCACAATATGATTTCACCAAAAGAGTTGAAATGAAGAAAGAAATTTCCAAATGTTTAGGAGGATGTGGAGGAACTAGGCCTCTAATGCCCTCTTACTGGAAGTGTAAATTGTAAAAACCACTTTGGAAACTATTTGACAGTTTCTAATAAAATCAAGTATATGTTTTCCCTATGGCCCAGCAATTCTATCCCTGGGGATGTATCTCCACTAATTTTCCATTGCTACTTTAACAAATTACTATAAATTTAGTGGATTAAACAACACAATTTTATTATTCTATAACTTTTTAGGTCAAAAATCTGAACAAGTCTCATTGGGCTAAAATCGAGGTGGTTTGGGTTCCTTTCTGGAGGCTCTAGGTTACATAGAGTCTGTTTCCATGCCCTTTCTAGCTCCTGTATTCCCTTCTCATGGCCTGCTTCCTTTATCATTAAAGCTGACAGTGTTGGACTTCTCCTGGCCTCCCTCCCTTTCTCTCTCTCTCTCTCTCTCTCACACACACAGCAGGCGCGCGGGCACGTGCACACACACACACACACACACAGATGGAAGCAGGAAAGGGTTTTTTTTCCTTTTAAGGATTCATGTTATTAGATTGGGCCCACTTGGGTAATCCAGGATAATTTCCCAGTCTCAAAGTCCTTAATTTAATTATATCTCTTTGGTTATGTAAGAGAACATATGCATAGGTTTTATGAATTAGAAAGTGGGCATATTTGGGGACCATTACTCAGCTACCACAGTACCCAACAAAAACATGTAGCAATATTCATCTATGTTCATAATACTCACCTCTTCCAAAAGAAACTACCAAGACTTATCAAAATTAGAATGGATAAAAAAAATGTGGTGTATTAACAGAATGGAATACTATACAGCAAATCAAACTAGATCCCAAAGAGGATTACTGTATGATTCCATTGACATAAAGTTCAAAAACAGAAAAAATTAATCAACATCTTAGAAATCATGATTAAGGGTTACCCTTGGTCACGATGTGATTTATGATTAAAGGAGAACATGGGTGGCTTTCTGGGATGGTAGAACTATTCTGTGTCTTAACCTGAACACTGGTTTGCTTAGTTTGTGAAAATGATGTGTGAAATGCTTAAATACTACATTCAAAAAAAAATCTCCCTTACTAACTTCACAGAGCACTGTCTATAAAAACTAAATGATATAATATTATTTGGGATTCTCTATTGGCACCTACTGTTTGCCAGATGTTTTACTTATTATTTTTCTGTTCTCAAATAGCCCATAAAATAAGCATTATTAGTCCCATTTAACAGATGAAGGGGCTAAAAACCAGAAGTGCTAAGGGGCACCAATAATAAATGTTAGAGCCTTGATTTAAACCAATGTTCATTCTTCAAAGCCCTTGAGTTTCTTTCCATGATATCTGGACCATTAGAATCTATTAGCTCTGTTAGAACCCTTGAGAAGGATCCTGGAATGTGGATATTTAAGAGGAAGCACCCCAGGATCTGGAGATATCATATGGGAATAAAAATGGTAAGAAAGTCCCACTCATAAAACAAATGAAATTCAGTTATTATTAAGAATTTTAAAGATGAATACATAAAATTTGGTTGAGATATGAGAAGATACTGAGTCTAGAGAAAGAAAGAACCTATTGAGTTTATCCATCTCTTTTAAGAATCTCACCTCTATTTTCCACATTTGAACCCACACATCACGTAGATCATAGGTTCCTAATATAGTTCTCAGCAGGTCAGAAAATAAATTAGCCATACAAGTCTTCCATTTTCCATTGGTGGATTTCCTGACAGATAGTAATCTTTGAAATTTTAAAATGAGAAAAACCAGAATTTCTTATAGTTTTTAATTCTCAAAACCATGTTATTTTAAAAATACTTTCAACATGCTTCATATTTTACATTAATTATATATTGCTTTGTAACAAATTATCCCAAGATAATTTAGTTTCATAAATCAACCAACTTTTTTTTTTTAATCTCACACGGCTTCTGAGGGTTAGGAATTCAGGAATGTTTTGGCCACAGGGTCTTTAAGTTAGAGACAAGGTATTTGTTGGAGCTATAGTCTCTGAAAATTTGGATATGGAAGATCTGCTCCCAACTCACTCCCATGGCTGTTGACAGGAGGCTTCAGTTTGTGGCCACACAGGTATCTCCATAGAGTTGTTCAGAATATGGCTTTCCCCCAGATGCAGTGTTGAAGAGTGAGAGAAGCGGGGTGGAGAGAAAGACAGGGAGAAAAGGTTTCCTGACAAACACAGGTTTGTCAGGAAATATACAGGACACCCAGTTAAATTTGAATCCCAGATTTAAAAAAAAAAACACATTTTTTTAGTATAAGTACATACCATGCATAGTTACACTAAAAATATTATTTGTTGCTTATGTGAAAATCAAATGATCTGAGCATCCTGTATTTTTATTTGCTTAATCTGGCAGGCCCCCCGGACCAGCATCCTGAGACAATGTGATACACATTTGCAGTTGGTTTCTCTTCAAGTTGCAGAATCCACTACTTTCTGATGTTGCGCTACCTTTAGTACTTGCATCCATCTTTACTCAAGTGCTTGTCCAATTATCTTACCCTGTGAGATAGAGTATTTCCTCTGAATCCTATCCTAATTTGTGTGGGCCTCTGAGTCTTAGTTATTTCCAATGCCTTTCAACAAGAGCTGGATTATCCTTTTTCCACAATCACTCACTGGAGAATATAGTAGACAGGAGAAATCATCCAGAACTACAGCAAAACTCTAGCTGACAGTAAAATTGTCCACTATTTCAATGTTTTAAATTACTGGGAACTGTCCACTAGATGGCATTCCGCCTGATTTTTATGACACAATCTGTTCACTTGTTCTCGTTGACTTATTAATAGAACGCTACATCTAAACTCCTTTCTAGGTTAGTTTTCTCCAAGTTCAAAAGAATATTTAGAAAGTTTAGGAAGATCCACCTTAGCCAGCAGGAATAACCTGGTCTCAGCAGTCTGGTTCATTCCCCAACCTCTCTCAGCTATGTCTATGCCTGCTTTTATTACATCAAAAGGACACAAAATAAATGTCTATAGAGCAGACAATGTGGTGGCCCATGAGAAGTCAAAGTAAAAATATAGAGTTTGGATTTTTTTTCAGCTAATAATTCTTGACACATTCCCCAATCAAAGGTCAAACTTTGATTATGCTGAATCCAAAAGACCACACTGAGTACACTGAGATTAGGAAAGAAAGCCAACATGCTTCTTACTACAGCTATCACAATACATTTGGTCAAGGGGACAAGGCAACTTCCTATCTCAAAGGCAGAGCCAAAGTTCAGACTGCAAATGTGACCCCAAAGAGTTCTTCAAAGGAAAAATGCCTAGGCAAGAATGGTTTGCAGAAGTGTAGGTTCAAATTTAGCAAAAAGAGACAGAGACATTGAGAGCAAGACCTGCAAAGGCTAGAAAAGGAAAATTGAAAGTAATGTAGATCATTTCATACTTCAGTGAGCAAAAGACCTCAGCAGGGCATTTACATGTTGATAGCAGGGTATGTGTATGGAAACAAGGTTCATTAAGGGAAACTGTGTAGCTGGCCCATATACAAAGCTCATGTTCATTACTTTTTCATTGCTGTGTTTCTCAGCCCCTGAAGACCCTGGACACAGGGATCTGTCTGGAGAAACATTTTGATAGTAAAATATATAAAAAGTGTAGATTCTATAGTCAAATTGCAAAGGTTTCACTCCAGCTCTGTTGTTAACTGTGTGGCCTTGGGAAATTTACTTAATCCCTTTTTCTAAATTTCCTGATATGATTGATGTGAGGGTTGCATGGATGACATAGGAAAATGTCTGGCATATAAGAACTATGTAAGTATTAGCTGCTAATATTATTACTATTTTTAGTATTATTATTATTATATTTGTTAATTTAGTCAATAAAGAGACCCTTAGGATACGCCTCTGTGCAGTGGGAAAATAGAACAAGGCAGAGGGAACTAATGCTTTTTGAGTGCCCAATACGTATGAAGTACCTAGAGCCTTTCTTTCAACATATTTAATCTTCATAACCACCAAGCAAGGCAGATAGTATTATCCCCATTTGGCAGATAAAAACTGAAGTTTAGGAAGGAAGGTAACTGGATGACGGTCCCACAGCTAGAAGTGATGGGTTGAAAAATTAAATACTATTCTGACATATTGGATGTCTTCTGTTTTATTTCACGCTGCTGGAAGAATTCCCAGAAAGTAGGCATTTTAACTTCTTCTCAACCTCAAAAAACAGACAGCAATCTTCTTGTGAGGAAACTGGTCCTAGACATCCATTCATCCCATATTTCACTGTTGTCATGGCATTTCCTGGTGCTGGTTCTAAAGAAACAGGCTGATTGAAACTCCTATTCAAAAAGCGCTGGCAGGAGTGGGGGTGGGGCCATTGAGAATGGGCATCGTGAGCCAGGCTTGCTGCCTTCCTAGCTCTAGGGAATACGAAGGTGTAAAAAAGAACTGGATCATACCTCAAAGATCTCACAGTTGCCTTGTAATCTATAACTTTATTTAACAAAAACATTTGGGCCTTCCTGTTTTCCATATGGACCCAAGCTTTACTCTGAACATACATCATGTAGATACTCAGGATGTTATTATAAAACTAAAGATTATATAAAACATCGAAATTGGTACTAGAGAGAGTTTTAAGAAGGGATATAATCCCTAGGAGTTTTCTTTTTTTTTGGTCTCCCATTAATGGAATCACATTAAATGCCTAAGGCAGAAAGAGATGTAAGAAATTGTTCAAATTTTCTTTCCTTTTATGTAGATAATTCCAGTGTTTTGTTTTAAATGGATAATTACATATCTTAACTGAGAATTACTTACATCTTTGTTCTTTACTTGATGATTTATAAATGAGACACATTTAAGACAGAAGACACTCTGTGAGATTCTAATAAAGCATTTATGAGTTCCCACTCACTACTACTGTTGCTATTGCTGCTGCTGCTGCCACTCTCCCCCCCACCTCCCCAATATTATGGAATGTCTACTATGCACTGGTACTGCGCTGGGTGCTTCACGTAGGTGAGTTATCTCATTAGTTTCATAAAAGCCCCACAGGTAAAGAAATTGAAGCTTAGACTGTTAGAAGAGTTTTCCAGTAGAACAGTTAATCTCTTAGGCTCTCTGAGAGTTGAATTTTGGCTTCACTAAATTACCTAAAAATTACTTTGGGCAATTTGACCCACTCTAAGATTCAATCCCTTCATCTGTTAAATGGAAATAGTGGTGTCTGCCTCATTGGAAGGGTTGTTATAATATTAAGTGAAATATTAAATAAAAAGCACTATGCACAAAGAACAAATGTCACCTATTATTTCTTAATGTGATCTGCCTTAGGCCACACAGCTTTGACTGCTGTAATTAATCACAAGGTATTATCCCACAAAAATTGGGTAAGTGAAGCCTGGTAATAGTATGCCAGGTCTGACAATATTAGACTCAGTTGTGTTAAAACATAAACAAAATACCTAATCAGAGCATAAATCATATTGTATCTTGAATATGAATGAGGAATCAAGTCACTCCCTGAGAACTGCAGGAGTCAGGGAGAAGGCCCTTTAAGGGCCTTGCTCATTAGAGGGCAACTTGACTCCTTGCTGCCTGGCTGAGACCGTGCATAACACCCAAAGCCATCTCTAATGAAGAGGTCCCCGACACTACCCACATGCCTGTATTTGATACATGTTGCACCTTTTACCAACATAATTTTGCTTATTGTTTTCATGTCTGGTGAATGTATAAAAACTTACTGAATAATGTTCAAACTTATTGAAATAAAGAAGGATATGGAGAAGCAAATTATTTTTCGCAAGAGTTACTTCTTTGGGAGGAGTTTCTCTTAGCTATAACTACACACACGAACGTAAATATTTTGATGTGTTTATGGCTGTGTATGCAGTATACACCTTTACATGTTAAGCATACATGTTGTGCGTATCTATGAGTGTGTATGCTTCTGCATACATTTGTTAAGTACTAGTCCCTTAAACACATGCATTTGATTCCCATTAACTGACTTTTTGATGACTACATGTTTATTACACGTTTGCAATTGCAAACATAATTTACATTTATAAATATATTTTTCTTAACCATTTTTACATTTTACATTCATAGTAATTATTGCGATTAGGTTTATATGTAAGGTTTAGGGATTTTAAATGACTTATTTCAGGTCATACCTCTACATGTTCACATGTGTAAAGTGGGAATTAAATCTTATGGCTTTTCAATTTATGCTACACCAAGCCTGCCTCGATCATACCTTACTATTTTCATGCAAGTCAAAAAAATTAAAAGTCTCTCTCTCCTTTCCTCTTTCTGTGGTATGTAATTAGGTTTTCTTACAGAATGATAGACATTCTCGTCACATGCATACATAGATGTATGCAAAAACCACATGCAATTTATCATACTTAGATTTCCATCAAAGCTGAAATAATCATCTAATTTAGATTGAAATTGATTCAATAGGTATTTATCAATCACTTATACCATGTAGTTTGATATGTTCTTATGAATAAAAATCTTACTGCTGTGTAAGTAGCATATTTGAGATTTTTTTTTTTTTTTTTTTGAGACAGAGTCTCACTTTTTTTGCCTGGGCTAGAGTGCCGTGGTGTCAGCCTAGCTCACAGCAACCTCACACTCCTGGGCTCAAGGGATCCTTCTGCCTCAGCCTCTCGAGTAGCTGGGACTAGAGGCATGCGCCACCATGCCCGGCTAATTTTTTCTATATATTTTTAGTTGTCTGATTAATTTCTTTCTATTTTTTAGTAGAGACAGGTCTCGCTCTTGCTCAGGCTGGTCTCGAACTCCTGAGCTCAAACGATCCGCCCGCCTCGGCCTCCCAGAGTGCTAGGATTACAGGCGTGAGCCACCGCGCCCGGCCAGTGGAGTTATTTTTAATGTAATATAGAGACATAGAGCAGGAATTAGTCCTTTGGTGACTTTGTTGCAATGGTTTTAGGGGACTGGACTTACCTAATATTTTTTATGACAAAGAACATCACCTACATCCTTTTAATAAAAACTCCATGTCTAAGACAATTTAGATCAGATATAACATAATTTATCATTCTTCCCCTAAGGTAAAATAGTTATTCTAAACATGCTTATTAAGTGGTTGCTTTTATTATCTAACATTTTTAAGTTCCCAAACATGTGTTACTATATATTAACATTGAGCTAAAAGGTCCGTTTTGGACTTTATAATTTAAGTTCTTTATTCTACAGATGAGAAAACAGGTGAGTGACATGAAATTAATTCACCAAGGTCACAATTCAAAGAGACATCAAAATATATTAATATAAAAAGTACCACCCTGCTTGTCAATAAAGAACTAATGATTCTATTTCAAAACTATAATGAAATTTTATTCAATAAAGTTTAACTAAATACTATTAGCTTCTAGGCAAATATTGCTAAATAAAAGATACTGACAGCAAAAAAAATGTTGTGATGCTAAAGAATGGGTACATTATTTACTTGTTAAAGTAATAACTCTAGAAGTTCCCTTTAGTGATTAGTTAGAATCAAACTCTGTAATATTTCTATGTTTAATGGTCTGCCATTATCTCCATATGTATTATCAGATGTCTTAGATATTGAAAATCTCAAGTCCTGAATTGAAGTAGCTTTTGGAGTCCAAAATTGTGGCAATTCAAATTCAAAGCTTTCATGTGATAAAAACTAATACTCTAGTTAAGAGGCAGTGTGTGTAAGAGGGATAAGTAGCTTTAATACAAAAGACTTATAAGTGATGCCCTGGCAGATTTTCAGGATAATCAATCATCTGCATGTAGAAGCAATTCTAAACACTATTTAACAACTTGGCACTTAACAGTTATGAATAATTTCCTGCAATCAATTAAAAAAAATCCTTAATACAGTACTTTAAATTTGCATACCACTAAATAACAAAATGATTCTATAGTGGTTTTATTTATTTATTTTTCAAGACAGAGTCTTGCTCTGTTGTCCGGGCTAGAGTGCCATGGCATCAGCCTAGCTCACAGCAACCTCAAACTCCTGGGCTCAAGCAATTCTTCTGCCTTAGCCTCCTGAGTAGCTGGGACTACATGCATGCACCACCATGCCCAGCTAATTTTTTCTATATATTTTTAGTTGTCCAGCCAATTTCTTTCCATTTTTAGTAGAGACGGGGTCTCACTCTTGCTCAGGCTGGTCTTGAACTCCTGACCTTGAGCGATCCTCCCACCTCGGCCTCCTAGAGTGCTAGGATTACAGGCATGAGCCACCACGCCTGGCCATATAGTGGTTTTATTTATTTATAAGTGGCCCATTTTGGTTTTATTGCTAATAACCATCAATCAGTGAGTGCAAGTTTGTCCTCATTTCTTTACCATTGAGTATTTCAAAACAACCTGAAAGTAATTTAACTATAAAACTGACTCACCAACTAAAGTCTTTAAGAAATTAGATAATTTTTAAAAGACAAATGGAAAAGTAGCCTATAGTTTAGGATCTGGAAAACAGGAGGGAAATAGGAGAATTTAAGTTGTTTCAAAATATAGAAGAGGAGCTGACTTTACAAAAAGAAATGGAAAAATGCATAAATAGAAAGAAAGACACGCTAAGTAATTATTCAGAGATTGGTTTTGTTTCCACTACAATTCCTTACATATAAGTGTGCAAACATTAATGGTTCTCTTCTTTCCCCATTCCTGGGAGTTGGAACATAGTAGGAACTCACTGATCTCTATTAGATAAATGCACAAAACCCAGAGTCTCTACCATTCGAAGTGTTTAGACAGAAATGAGTGGATTGACATAAATATCAGGGCCTTTCTTGGCAGTGACATCTCTGCTAATTGCTGAGAAATAGTGACCTTGCCATCTCCATCTGTCTTAAACAGAATCTTATTGGTGCTATCTTAGCCATCTTTCCCAACAATTTAAGATATCCTTCTCAAAGACCAGGAGCTCTTGGTAGGTGTGAATTTATTATTAATGTTCAGATTCAGATGAGGGCTCTGATCACCTAGAAACCTACACAAACATACACACATCCACATACACACACACAAACACACACACACACACACACACACACACGTCCTGTTCATAATATGCAATGTTAGGTGCAGGGCAGGAAAAACTCCTCTTTAGAAAGGAAACAATGGGGAAACCACAACAGTCACTGGTCCGTACCACTGATGAAATCCTACCTGTTTGGCATTGAGAAAAACTGCAGTTGAGAAATTCTCTTAAATAGAAATTGGATCTGCTGTCTGAAATAATTCCCTTATCATTGATCTACATGGTTCCTAGTTCTGAATTCTGGGAAGTTCTTCTTTGTTCAGTAATGAAGAAATCTGAAGTAAGTTTTGCAAAGGGAATGTGTAACATTCACTGGCTTTTTCTTGTCAAAGAAATTTTAGAGTCCTGACCACTGTTTCCTAGTCATGGGCCTTGTGGGCAATACAGATTCCCTCAAAAACTTTTGAGGCTTTAATTTATTCACTTTCATCGGTATCATGTGAACATATATTCAGTCAACCCCACCAAATTCTTTCTAAACGTAGCTCTCATAGCTGCATATTTCTTTGCTGTTTCCTCAATTCCATGCCCCTCTTCTCTCTCTTACCCTCTGTCTCTTGCAAAGTTAATTGTTATTTTTTCCAAAGGACTTCATTCTTTTGTTCATTTTAGAGTTGTTAGTAGGTCTCTAGTACTGCTAACTCTCAATTTAAAGTATTTTAAATTGAGAAGCAATAAAATTTTCCAACTACGCAAGGGACTGAAGTTTCTGGGCTCTATTTCCTTCCATTGAAGCTCTCAAAACATCTTATTCTTGAAAAAAACTCATCCTTCCTATTCATTTACTATCTTGCTTAAAATGGCAAGTAACAGCTAATACACACTAACATTAGGGCTTTTTGACTCCTCTCTTTCTTGAGATATAGGCTGGTAGACAGTTGGTCTGCCTTTCAATTTGTTATAAGCAAGAGCTTTATTGGGTATTTTACCCTTGAATTAATGAATCTCCATTTTTCCAGGCTCCAATTCACACTGTCTTGTCAACTGCCAATGTCACAGAGTTTATATTTTTGCTATGGCGACACCCTTACTTCAAAGTACTAATTCCTATTTTATTTAACCTAGGATACTGTGCAATAATAAATAGTCTCAAAACGTATAATGGCTCAGAAAACGGTCTGGGGCGGATGTTTCTGGTCTGCAGGCAGTTCTCTTCTTTACAGAGACCTGCTTTCTTCTGGCTCCAACATCCTCTATGGTCCTATCATCCTTGAACCCTGCTGACAGAGGAAATAGTGTAGGGAACATACGCATTTCCCAAAAACCTCGACCTGAAAATGATACACATTACAATGAATGGATGTAGTATGTATTGATATAATGATATATGTCATTGACTGGAACTCGGGCATATAGCCACACCATACTGCAATAGAAACTGTGTAATATAGTCTAGCTGTGTGTTAGGGGTATCTGTTTACAGATAAATGGATAAATAAAATGTGGCATATACATACGATTTTACGATTATTCAATCGTAAAAAAAAGGAAATCCTGCCATTACATACATTCTATTGGGTTGGAGAAATGCGTAATGACATGTATCCACTATTATAGTATCATACATCAAATTTATTTTCACTGTCCTAAAAATACTCTGTGTTTCACCTATTCATTCCTCCCTTTCCCCTAACCCATGGCAACCACTGATATTTTTACTGTGTTCATGGTTTTGCTTTTTCCAGAATGTCAAATACGTGAAATGATGCAGTGTGTAGCCTTTTCAGATTGGCATCTTTCAATTAGTAATATGCATTTAAGTTTCCTCTGTCTTTTCATGGATTGATAGCTCGTTTCCTTTAAGCATTGAATAATATTCCATTTGTGGATGTACCAATAGTGAGCCTAATATAAATTATGGACTTTGGGTGATAATAATATGTAAATGTAGGTTCATCAATTGTAAAACATTTACTACTCTGGTGGGGATTGTTGATAAAGTGGGAGGTAATGCATGTGGCAGGGGGACAGGGGGTATATTAAGGAGTCTTGGCACTTTCCTCTCAATTTTACCCTGAACCTAAAACTGTCCTAAAAGAATGAAGTCCTACAGGAAGACAAAGAAGGAGGAGGAAGAGGAGGAGGAGGAGGAGGAAGAAAATCCTTTCATTTACAACAATGCAGAGGAGCCTAAAGGACATTATTCCAAGTGAAATAAGCCAGTCACAGAGGGACAAATATTGCATGATTCCAATTATATAAGGTATTTAAAATAGTAAAATTCATAGAATCAGAGAATAGAATAGTGGTTTCCAGGGACTGGGGAGAGAATAAAATGATGAATGTGGATAAAATTTCAGTTACATAAGATAAATATGTTTCAGAAACCTGTGCCGCATGGTACTTACAGCAAACAATATTGCATTCTGTACTTTCTAATATGTTAAGGGGATAGATTTTTGTTAAGTCTTCTTACCGCAAAAATAAAACAACACACACACACACACACACATGCACGCATGGTAAAGAACACGGGAATTTTTGGAGGTGATGTGCATGTTTAATAATCATGCATGATTTAATCAATATTTTATTGTGATGATGGTATTATGGATATATGTCTATATCCAAAATCATCAAAATGTATACGTTAAGTGTATGAATTTTAGGGATATATCCATTATGCCTCAATAAAGCTTTAAAAAAAAGAGAAATGTTTATAAACATTTGTGTCTGCCATGGCTACCTTTGATAGTTTCTCTATTGTTAAGGAAGACTGTTCATAAAATGCAAAATTATTTTATGAATTAAGCTTTCTTTCAGTAGAATAGGTAGATAGAGAGGGTGTGTTCATCTTATCATTTTTTTTCTAGTTAGATAAATTGTAGGCTCCCTTAAGAAAGGACTCAGTATCTTATTAATATATTTTGAATACTTATAGTGCCCATACGTAAACATGACCAGGTTATAGTATTGAATAAATAACTCTGGTTTTTTTTTTCCTATTCATTGTTTAATGGTTTAGAGTAGGGTTCAGCAAGTGGTTTTTGTTGTTTTTGTTTTTGTCCCCCCCTCCAAGTATGGCGAGGTAGTAAACATTTAGGCTTTTTCGGCAAGATAGTCTCTGTTACAAACAGGCTGTTTTAGTAAAATGGCAGCCACAGACAACAAATTAATGGTAATTGTTGCTGTGTTCCAAAAATCTTTATTTACAAAAATAGACAGTGTGCAGGAGTTTGGGCACTGGAGGTAATTCTCCCTTTGCCCTCACCTGTTGCTTCATTTAGGACAATTTTCATAGATTCTCTGAGTCTCTCTGAGTTCCAACATAAGATGGGAATGCTATCATCTATGGATAGTTTTAAAGATTATATATCATAATGTATGAGCCTGGAGAAGAATAGATGCTCATTTAGTACACACACACTATCATGACATCTATTTCTTGTCAAATGTTCATAGGTATGAAAGTTCATTTTGAATCTCTTTTTGCCTTTTTAATAGAGTAAGGAACATTGGAGAACTGAAATGGTATTATTTTTTTCTTTCTAATTCTCACCGTGAGTTGGATAGTGAATGCTCAATAAATATTTAACTAAGGACTTGAAGACTAGTGTATCTATGTTGTCACACATTAATCACAAGAGGCTCCATAACATTGCTTCAGAAGAGTGAGTCTTAACCTTCCCGATTTTAAATTCCTCTTGTTACTGTGTCAAAGAATGATAAAAATTAAAAGGGCACGTTATTCTGAGAAAGATACGGAGATATTTATAGACATTGTTTTGTTATATTTATCATTGATAGTATATTTTAAGGACAGGATTATCACTTTTGTATTGATGAAAACCAATGTTATAGCTCTGGCTTTAAAACAAATATTTCTATTCAGTTTTGCTAAAATGTAAAATAATATAGATGAGAAAAAAGGAATTATATTGGTATCTGTAAAACCCAAAAATAATAATGTTTTTTAAATTGAAGTGGTATTACTATCAGGTGAGGTTGGTAGGAGGCACCTGCAATAATATTAAAGGGCATAACAAGTGAAGGATGGTAGATTCTTAAGAACTGTTATGAGCAAACTGCAACCGACTGAGATGTTTTCTTGTCCTACCTGGGTTATGATTATAGTTAAAAATAACTCTTTACAGAAGCTAGGGGAAAAAAATTTATATTCCCTCCCAGAAATTGAAATTTTTTGGTAACTATATTATGTAAATGGAGTTTTAAATTCAAAGATAAAAATACTGCCCTGCAATGTAGGGAAAAAAATTACAATTGATTTTCTTTCATGCACAATTTAATCAATATTTGAAGTACCTACCTGTGCCAGGAACAGTGCAGGGTAATGCAGTCATTAAAATGAATGATTGGCAAATAGATTGTCAAACCTTTTTTGGTTGGGGAAATAAATGAATGTTTTCTTATTCTATTGTGAATGATGGTCTTTTATCCTTAACTAGATCACTGTCTTCTTAATGGTAGCCATAATATCTAGGATAGTTTTTACATTATCTAAGAAACTTAACATATGGATTACATAGATAAATGCATAACAGTTATAAGCATTAGAGGGATCATTCCTTGGATTAATTAATTTTATTGTACAGGACCTCATGTCACTAAGAAGGTGATATTATTATTCCTTTTCTTTTATCATATTGTTTAAACTAGTTGACTCTTTGCAAAAAAGAAATTTAAAACATTATTAAAACAATATTAAAAACAATGTTCTTAATGTTGTTAAAATGTTAACACTGCTAACATTTCAGTGTTGAGGTGACATTGTAGTTAGAGTCATTTAATATTTGTAAGTAATTATAACTATGTGGTAACCTGAATAGTATTAAATTCCATCTCTCAAATACATTTTTACTTGCTTCTATTCAGATATTAAATGTTTTGGAAGTAATTAAATCCAGGCTAGTAAAGAAAGTCTTGGAGATAAAAAGATATATGGAAGTCATCCCAAAAGAAGTTAGCATTAAAAATTACCATCAGCTACTTAGATCTCTGAGAATTTCCAGATATATCTCAGCCCACAGCACTTACAAAAAACTCTGCAGTTTTCAGAATTCAGATTATCTCATGTGAACCTCTCAATACTATTTGAGGTAGAAATGGCAGCTATTTTAGTATTATTAATATCTCAAATTTAAAGATTATAAAATTGAGATTCATAGAAGTTAAATGACTTGGCTGAGGTCATACAGCTCATAATTGGTGGAATCAATATCATCCGGAGAAGGAATATTGTATACTGAGATGGGCAAGAGGTAACAATTAGGAGGGTGAAAGTTATGGCTCTACCACCCACTTTAGTAATGCTTTTAACTACATGGAAGTCACTTAATCTCAGTTTTCACATCTATAAAATTGAGATGATAGTAACTTTCCTAACCACGTTCCCAGATTGCCATGAATATTAGAGCTTTATAGACTACAAATCATTATCTAATCATGGAATATTATCATAGAGTTTCAAAACAGTGGATGCAGAAAGGAAACTACACCCTGCCTTTGTGTTTAGGTACCCAGATTTGGTTTACATAGTAGCTAGGAGACACAAGTTCTAGCCTTGGCTATGCTACTACTTGGCTACACGTCTTTAAAAAATTCCCAGAGCCTCTGTCTGTTACCTCATCTGCAATATTAGGTTGAAGTAAATAATCTCTAAAGACTGTGTTGATCACCCAACTCCCTGTGTAGAAGGTCTGTGATTTTAATGAATCCAACCATCCTCTTTGGCCTAGACTCCCCAGTCATCAGCAGAATAAATTGCAGAGACAGCTGGCTGGAGTTAGGGGTACAGTCTCTGGCCACAGAATAGAATAAAACTAAGGGAACTACATTGCCATCAAACAGATGATGGGGATCTCATTAGCAATGTGCCAAAGCCAGTGACATCCAGGGACAATTACAGCTGGCATTTCCCCCACAACAAGATGGCTGTTCAATTAGTTTGTCTATGATAGCTCAGTCTGAAGTCATTCTCTAAAAACTCAAGAATGTTCTCTCTTTTTAATAATCAGAGTTTGGGAAATAATCATTAAGCTCACACTACGGCACATCTACTATATGGATAATAGCACACTATTGCAATGGCAAAATTTAAAAAATGAATGGCACTCACCCTTCTGTTCTGGAAGGAATACGTGCTTTGATACCAGAGAGTTTTGTGTTCAGGGTCCCATCTGTTGCTTATTGGCTGCAGCTCTTACATGCCATTGTGTTCACTGATAAACATCACACCTGGCAAAAAGCAGATGCTCATTATGTGCTAATAAAATGAACATCCTTGGGCTTTTTATATATTTTTTCTGAGCCTAAGTTTCTTTAGATAAAATGGGAATGATGATACCAAATTTATAAAGCAGTTGTGAGGATCGAATGAAATGAAAACAGAAAGCTTTTTGCAGCATAGGGTTGCTCAATAAATGCCCTTCTTTTGCACAAACTCTTCTGCATTTCCTTATATTTTAGTGCACTGGAAGTACTGAGGACACTTATCAACACATATTTAAAAGTGAAATAATCTGTATAATAAATAATTCATATCAGCAAAAGAAGCATTAATTCAGACTGAGAGATAAACACAATGAAAAACAAACAAAAAAAAATGCAAGTAACTGAAAGCCACTGAGGCAGCCACTTCAGTCAGAGGGACACATAACTAAGCCAAACACGGTGGAAGCCCCACGCCCCCCTGCCCTCGCTGCCTGCCATGCTGATGAGCTACATCAGAGCCGGTGAGCATGAACACACTTGCAGGGATTGCTCAGGATGAAAGCATAGCCTGGATCAGAATCACAGAGAGGACTTTGAGAAAGTGTCTAGAGTACTCAAACACCAGTGGCTTTTGTTTGTTTGGGTTTTTTGCTGTTGTTGTTGTAATAAAAATAGCATTATCTAAAAAGGAAAGCTTAGAGCTCAGAAAGAGACTCAAGTTCAAGTCCTACCTCTGACCTCATTATGTTGTGAATGCTAGGACAAGTTATTTAATCGCTGTAAGCATCAAATGCCATAATCTAAAAAAAAAGAATATAAAAATATTGACTTCACAGAGTTGCTCTGAGGATAAAGTGAAACCATATACCTAGCATATTGCAGAGATAGACCACTCTTTATCTGTCCTCTGTGTCTACCAAAGCGCCTGATATGTAGTAGGCACTCAATGTGTGTTTGCTGGGTACATCAAGAGCCACAGAATCAATATTTAGGCTAGTGCAAAAGTAACCGCGGTTCCAGACCCTGAATTTTAAATCATTGTAACTAGGCTCAAACACATCTTTATTAATCAAAATAGGAACCATTACAATCAACACATTTTTGCCAATGAGAAATAAGTTTGTTTTTCCGGTAGCATAAAAATCTGTGCTTTGGGATCCAACAAACTCTTGGAAAGCATTTTCTGCATCTGGCTGGTTGTGGAATTGTGGAAGTGTTTTCCCTGCAAAAAGTTGTCAAGATGCTTGAAGAAGTGGTAGTCAGTTGGTGAAAGGTCAGGTGAACATGGCAGATGAGGCAAAATTTCTTAGCCCAATTCGTTCAACTTTTGAAGCATTGGTTGTGTGACGTGGGGTTGGGCGTTGTCGTGGAGAAGAATTGGGCCCTTTCTGTTGATCAATGCCGGTTGCAGGCCTTGCAGTTTTCAGTGCAGCTCCTCAATTTGCTGAGCAAACTTCTCAGATGTAATGGTTTGCCAGGATTCAGAAAGCTGTAGTGGATCAGACCAGCAGACCACTAAACAGTGACCATGACCTTTTTTTGGTGCAAGTTTGACTTTGGGAAGTGCGTTGGAGCTTCTTCTCAGTCCTACCACTGAGCTGGTTGTCTCCAGTTGTAGAAAATTCACTTTTCATCGCACATCACAATCCAATGAAGAAATGGTTTGTTGTTGCATGCAAGAAGACCATACTTCAAAACAAGATTTTTTTTTTATTTTATTTTTGGTCAGCTCATGAGGCACCCACTTATTGAGCTTTTTCACCTTTCCAATTTGCTTCAAATGCCGAGTGACCACAGAATGGTCTACATTGAGTTCTTCAGCAACTTCTCCTGTAGTTGTAAGAGGATCAGCTTTGATGATTGCTCTCAATTGGTTGTCAACTTCTGATGGCCGGCCACTGCACGCCTCATCTTCCAGGCTCTCGTCTCCTTTGCAAAACTTCTTGAACCACCACTGCACTGTATGTTTGTTAGCAGTTCCTGGGATAAATGTGTTGTTGATGTTGCGAGTTGTCTCTGCTGCTTTATGAACCATTTTGAACTCAAATTAAGAAAATCGCTCAAATTTGCTTTTTGTTTAACATAATTTTCATAGTCTAAAATAAATATAAAACAACCAGCAAGTAATGTCATTAGAAAAAAAACATAAAGCGAGAAGTGTGCATTAAAACAATGTATAACATAACCACATTTATTTAAGAATGCATTCTAATATCAAAGAGCAAATTTCAGGAATGTGAAAACCGCAATTACTTTTGCACCAAACTAATAGTTAAGTGAAATACTATTATTTCAGAAGGAATATACAGTGGTTTAATGTAAACTTACCTATAGCAATGGCTGCATATAGTAGATATTCAATAAATATTTCCTTCCTTTGATTTAGTAGAAGGATGATTAGAAATGTATTAGGATTTTTAACTAAAACTCATATAATTAGCATCAGTTGGTCTTTTGAAAGTCAACTTGATTAAAGCAAATTTGGAAACTGTAGTACATATATGACACTTGGCAGTCAGAGGAAATCCTTGTGGATCTCTTAGTTACTGCTTGGAACACTTTATTGACAGGGTTAACGGGGCTTGATGAGGGTGTCAAGCATGCATTTGCACAGGGCCGCCCAGAGTACCTTTTCCTTGGGATGTAAAGCCTTGTAATTGCCATCTTGAAATTCTTAATAATTCGATCTTTGAATTTGTGTTTTTAAGTGAATTTTGATGACAAAATGGAACATTGTCTACAGAACTAGGGCCTTGTTTCATGCATCCCACCTCCTCCTATTTCATCTCCCTGGGATTGGTTCTCTGGTGCTCGTTCCCTGCTCCCTGACACCCAGATCCCCCCATGGGGCTTCCCCTTCTCTGCCTCTGCCTTACAACTGTTGTCAGCCTTCACACCGGGAGATAATTTTATCACATGGCTGGGAGGGTCCACATCCTTCCATTGCACTGCACAGCCTGATGGGGTCTGGACACCAGTATGAGAAGGTTTATAGTTGGACACACATTCTGCAGCTTCTTGAACAGGATAATGCAGCTCCTGCCCTTGGCTGGCAATGCCACTTCACATTCAACAGGTGCCTCAGCATGGCCCTCTCTCCCACCCCAATCCAGGTATTGAGCACATCCTGATACAGAGATTTTAATTCCTTAGAGGTCATCTGTCTACTCTGATAGAAGTGGGCCCATTGTGAGGGAGTGATTCACTTCCATACCTTCAACCAGAGTTCTACGTGTCTATTTTGCACAGGACCTCAAAAAATTATGTAGCTAGTCCTGAATGTTAGGAAAACAATATCCGTGAGGGCAAAACCAGCAGAAATATTTTATATTGTGACTAAGGCTGGTCTCTATCATATACACACATCTAAACATCTATGGTTTCTCTGAGCATGGAACACCTATATCTGTCTATCTACTCAACATCTTTCCTTGGAAGCTCAAAATAACTCAAAATAGAAATGGTCCAAATAACACTTCTGATTACTACCACCCCACTCTGCCTCAACCCCCCCGTCTGGTTATTCTCCAAGAAGCCACAATCATCTCATTCCACTTTAAAATCTAAAAACTTGAAGTTGCACTTGAAACGTCCATCTCTCTCCTTCTCGTATCTGATCTGCATCAAGCACGTCTCGTAGATTTTACTTTCAAAATATCTGTTGAATCCAGCCATTTATATTCATCCTCTCTATCATCATCTTAATACAAGCCCCATTCTTGTCTGATTTAACTACATCTACTCCTCTCCTGTCTTTTGCAACAAAGCTGATCTTTTTCCAATGCAAATGTGATCACATCACTCTCCTTTCTTAATGGCTTCTGATTTCTCTTAGGTGAAAAAACAGCAAATCCTTAACTTGGCCTCCAAGGCCCTGCATGTTATATACCCCTGCCTCCACCTTTAGCCTTGTCACACATCCTGCTCCTTGTTCCTGCCTATGCTTTGGCCATGCTGCCTTTCCTGACCTCCTATGAATGTGAATGTGCCCCAGTTGGCTTAGTCTCTCTCTTACCTCACTCACTTTCTCAACCTTCTAATCAACTACAACTTTTCTACGAATTGAAATTTTTTATTGTTTCCTTAGAAGAGGCTGATCTGAACTTTCTATTATACAGTAGGTAACATAATGTAGCATGTCTTGATGATAACACATTTTTAATTTATATTTATACCTGTGATTCTTTGATTAATGTCTGCCTCCCCTCACTAGACCATCTCCAAGGTTTCCCCAGTGAATAGTACACAGTAGGTGCTTAATAAATTCTGATTAAATGAATAAATAAATGTGCTTTTACCCTATGTTTTTCTTCAATGAACCTTGCTATAGGGCAAGTAGTACACACAACTCCTACAATCTAGTATGTGACATGACTAAAAGTCATAGGTTAAGGCTATGTCATTTTTGGAGAATCATGTAATCTTTTTGGCTCTTAGAGGTTCCTAATAACCTGTGTATGTGTTGGATAGCAGCTTGCTGAAGTTATTTGCCATTTAACAGGGGGCTCTGTTCAAGAAACATCACTTGGCTTTTGCTTTGTATTTTCACATCTTACGTGTGTTGGGGTGTGTGTGTGTGTGTGTGTGTGTGTGTGTGTGTGTGTATCTGTGTGTTTGGAGGGATATATAAAACTGAGGGGTGATTTTCGATTTTGTAAATAAATAGCTCATTTTTCAATTGTTATTTTTCTTTACTCAGGAAGTGCTTTGTACATCCATGCTTCAAGGATATTTTTAAAATGCAAACTGTTCACTGGGTATGGTAAGAATAGAGGAAGGGTAGCCATGCAAGCCTGCGGGGAGGTGAATGCATGTGTGTTTAATATTTTATTCTACTGTTTTTGTTTCTCTGTTTGTTTTTTTAAGAGAAAAATCTTTAAGAGAGAAAATCTTTTAAGAGAAAAATCCTAGAAAACACTCTGGTTTCTGCACTGGCTTCCATTTAACAACTGCCACCTGAAAAAACAGCCCTGGTCAACCAGTCCCACTAGTTATAACTCTCTTTTTCCTCAGGCTTCACCCCAGCCCAGTGTCTTCACTGTATTTTGTTTCAGAACAGTCAGACCGTTACCTTGTCTCTATTTCTAGTCTGTTTAATGATCAAGGTCAATTGGCCAATTTATTAATATTTGTCTGTCTTCTTCACAAGATTGCAACATTTTGAAGGTAGGAACAGGTTTTGTTTACAATTATATTCCCTAGGACTTAATCCATAGATTCTCAAATATTTGTTGAATAAGTGACTAAATTAGACTTTGTAAATACCTAAGCTAGGTTAGGACTCCCTGCCACCTTATTTAGCACAGACTGATCTAACTGACTAAGGACACCTCAGGCCACTTCAAGGAAATGATTCGGCCTGCCATATGTCTACTTTTCATTTTGATTTACCATACACATGGGCCAGACAATAGGATATTTGCAAAACAGAGCATTTCAAGAACTCAGCAGGGTTGGGACTATTTCCTATTCCCTGCAGTGGTGCTCACAAATGGAATTTGGAGTTTTGGAGTCAGGCAACTCAGGTTAAAGCATTGACAATGCCATCTATTATCACTGTTGTGACTTGCCAATTATCTTGGGTCTCTAATTCTTCATCAATGAAGTTGTATTGGTAATTATTATTTTTCAAGGTTGTTGTTAGATTCAAATGAAATAGTGTAAATCAAATCACTTAAGTATAAAGAAACATGAATTGCTAATTATTTACTTTCATTTAATGATTTATGAACAGTTCCATTTCTAAAGACTAGACTACAAATGTGATTTCTTGCACTATAACAAATTTTTATTCTGAAAGGTAATTACTTATTAATGATTCTATATATGAATTCTCTTCAGGAGATCAAAGAGAACTCTGAATTTATGATTTTAAAATAATGAGTCTAAAATAGGGGCACACGAGAACTATATGATGGTGTGATGATAGTAGATTCTATATGTTAACCATGTTGAAGTTTAAAAGATAACATTGCCTTATCTGATACTCAAAGATAACTTTGAGGTAGAATCCCATTTTGTAGTTGAGGACATTGGGAAAATAATAAGAGGGCACAGAAATTTTCAGACTTTCATATAAGGGCAACAAAACCAGCCAAGTGTTTGTTATGGCATTACTTGTTTAATACAACCCAGAGAAAATATAGCTCTTTCAGGTTTTTGGAAAGTAGGTTGCTTAAAGTTTTATAATGATTTCATTAAGATATTTTACTTATCTTTAAATAATTGTCTCTTTTACTTGGATTTCAGGAAGCATGCTATTTTTTTCCAATGGAGTTAAAATGCATGGAACTGTTATTGCTATTTTTTCTTAGTTCAAAAGAGAAATCAATTGTCTTGATAAACCCAATGGAATTTTTTAAAAATAATTTTTCTGCATATAAACAGAATACTTTGCACAAAGAAAATGCTCCATTGGCAAATGCTTCCCTTGATTCTGATATCAATGCCTATTATGTTTTTCTCTCCAGGAGGAAAAAAGAAAAAAGGTCATTAGAGAATGTGGGTTTCTTTAGTGTTTTTGAGAGAAGAGTCTTCTCACCATGAAAATTTTGACAATCTCTGTGAAATCAATGTATAATTAATAGCAACAGCAAGCTATTGATGTTTCCAGAGTCTAATATATCAGAATAGTAGACTTAGTCATGACAGCTTCTTCTAAATATTTTTTAGCCTATTGAGTAGCATAGATAACAAGCAAATCAGCTGTGTATAATCGTTTGACACAACTTAAGTTTCTGTATGGGATCTAGACATAAAATTACTATTTTTAGTCCTTTAGCATTCAAAGACTGTGATTATTTCATTCTCCTTCTTCCCAATCTTATGTATTAAAATAATTTTAGCCCACTGACTTAATTATGGGATTTTGCTAAACATTAATTATATCTAAAAAATTTTTGAGATAGTAGTGTTTATTCTGATAATAGAATAGTTATTGGAAAAAGTAGTTCATGTTAAGTTTTACAATACATTTTGATGTTTAGTGTGCGGCTAGATCTTAGGAAACAGTTCTGCAGTCACTTGATCATCTGGTTTCTAAACATGTTATCCGCAAGCTTCCAGATATGTGTTGAATAAAACCCAAAACTCTATGCTATTTTTTGATACAAAGAGAAAAAGAATAAGAATTTGCTTAGGTTCCATGTGCCTGTTATTCTAAGCACTTGTATATAAGTACTCTCATTTTATTCCTCACTAACCATATAAAGAAACAAGAGTTAAGATGCATTGGAAAATTATTGCTTAGTAGGATTCATAGAGCAATTATCCTACTTAATTGTTTCAATAATCATAATAGGTATTGATATTTCAAATTTATACATTAAAAAACCAAGCCTCAGAAGTTTAGTGACTTGTGTCAGGTCCCAGAGGTTGAAAGTGAAAGATTTAAGATTAGAAATTTGGTATTCTGATGTGAAGTCTTAGGCTTCTACTTTTATATTCCAGCTGCTTGGCAGGGAAGGGCTGCTCCGGAATGCATGTATGTTTGGATCACGTTTTGAAACTCCTTTTACCCATTCGGCTGATTTATTTTGACACTGTGCCACAGACACAGGCCATAATCAGCAAAGTTCTATGTTGAGGTGTGAGATTTGGACAAAGACTTGGAAAGAAACTAATATTGTGGCTGGGACAAGAACACACAAAGCATATTTGTTGAAAATTATCCAGGCACTTTAGATGGGTGAGTTCACAGCAGGAGGAAAACATGAAGCAGTTGTTAGATTATCTTCCAGTTATTAAATTATGGCTCTTTTGGATTGAGAAAACCACATATTCCAAAACAAGATGACATGTCTGACGATACCTCTGGGGCATCTACCATGTGTCAACAATATGAAAAGGGAATGGAATCAGCATTAATGAAAGTAATCCTAGCTCCATGAACAGAAAACTTCAGTGGTTTAAAACAATATAAGTCTATTTTCATTTTCATGTCACAGTCTGATGCACTGTTCCTAGACAGGTGGCACTCAGAGACCCTGGTGTCTTCATGGTCCCACTCTCTTGTAGATAGCAGGAGCCTTCTCTATTCAGCCAGCAGATTAGGAAAGAGATCACAGCAAAAGCAAACTTGTTGTTTACCCACTTTGGCCAGTAATGAGGTGCCTCAATTTAAGTCACCTATTATTGGCTAGAACTAATCACATGGCCTCACATAGATATAGGAAGTGCCAGGTAATGTAGCCCCTGGGTGGGCAGCCACTTCCCCTGAGTAACTACACTCTGGAGGGGAAGCAAGGATGGTTGGGTGTGGGCATGCTGCATTTACCATAGGGTCTGTTTATTATCTTCTGGGGAATATTCATGTATATGGAACAACTAGAGAAAAATAAAAAAAAGTTTACTGCCAAAGCTAAGGAATAGATGGAGGGAAGGTGACAAAGAAGAGCAGGTGAAAGTACAAAATCATGAGGTGTAGATAATGACTATTACTGGAATTCAAGGTGTTATTTGAAGACAGTGAGGAAACATGAATTTTGCCTGGATGAAGAAAAAGATTAAAATGAGTGGGTAGTATAGGATTAGGGAGGGAATTGACATTTATGAAGCCCTTATGATGATTAAGAAACCTGTCAGGCACCGTGCACATTGCATTTAATTTAACCATTACAACTATCAGGCAAGGATGATATTACCGAATCTTTTTTTAACATGGAAAAACTAAAACTAAGAGAGATTTAGATGTTTGACTGAAATGCATTGCTAATAAATGCCAAGACTATATCTTAATCCAAATTCTTCACAAATACAAATGTTGTATACCATGAACAAACAGGGATAAATTGAAATTTCCTGAAAGGCTCTGTTCCAGATACAACTTCTACCTCCAATTTCCTGGAAATCAGAAAATCTTCAGCTAGGATGGAAGAGTATCAGGGAGAGGGTCTCAGCAGAAGATGTACTTGGGTAATACACCACATCATGAGTTAATTCTATTTTATAAATAACTTATAACACAGATGGTTGTGTAGAGATATGAAAGAGAAAGAATTAGGAAGATGAAAAGTCCTGACAGATACGTAAAGCCTACTATACACTAGAAACTCTGACAGGGATATATTATACTATAGCTTATTGAATCTTCATATAAATCTTTGTTAATGGTATTAATGTCCTCTGTTTTATATATATATGTATAGATATAGATATAGATATAGA
>NW_012149108.1:3560365-3561697 GCF_000956105.1 Propithecus coquereli | reverse complement strand
CCAAAATGGAAGTTTTTGACTACTAAAATGATCAGTTCCTTTTCACAAATGAAGTTGGGAAAGGTCAGGTAACCATCTCTAAAAATATTAAAGAGCAAATGCCAAACTGAAAAGGTGATATAATCCATTTCAGTATATGAAATATTATTAATACTAACAACGCAGTTATTATAAAATTAATTTTAAAGTGTCTTATACAGTTTTCTGAATATTTGTAAACAATTCCGTTGCTATTAACAGTAATAATTTTAGTAAAGGATACATGGAAGGAGAGAAGGAAAGTTGATGGTAGAACATAAAGAAGCTAGCAATTTAGATTTGTGAAAGAGGGAGAGAAATATACCCCAGTTTGTACCTTAATTCTTGCCTATTTGCTCAGATTTGGAACAAGGGTATTGATGTAATGTTATATCAGCTAGATTAGAGATTTGCTCTAAATGCTATGCATGTGCAGTTCCTCCTAAGTGGTACTTTGGCATAGATTGTTCTGGGCGAAGCAAAGGTATCTTTAGCATTTCCTTCAATTGCAGAGGGATCTAGGAAATGTCTGGAATATGGAGACTTCTCTTTGGTTAAAGTGAGTTAAATATGTAAGTAAAGGTTATTTATAAGTTTTTCGTCACTTAAATTATAAAGATTCTCTCTGCCTTTAGACACGATTAACAAACTTAGCAAATAAAAATATAGAATGTTTGGTTAAATTTGAATGCAATATTTGGTACATCCTTATACTAAACAGTTATTCTTTATTTGACATTCAAGTTAGACTATCTTATTTATATTTAATCTGGCAACCCTATTCTTGAGCAATATTTCATAATGGGGCAGGCATTGAAAGTATAAAAATGCGAAGTTTATATGAAATATAGATGCTTTTTTCTCAGAATTATTATAGGTATTAGAAATAAAGATATGAATTAAAAGTTGTACTTTCCCTATGGATTTCAAGGTCTATTAGTAGGTGACAAACATATAAACCCATATATGTAAACAAAACAAAAATATAACGTTACAGGTACTGTGCAAGAGATATGAATGGATGGGAGGGTGGCAGTAACCAAGAAGGCAGAATGTGGGCTTCGACCTGCCAGGAGCTGAGGAGGGTTTAGGGTTTTCTAACAAAGACAGAGTTTAAATTGTATCTTGAAAGATAAATTGGTTTTCACTAGAAATACAAGCTCTACTTTCATAATTATTGGATATGATTTTTCTATCACCACCTGCACTATAGCACAAGTTTACAAAGTGTGGCAGAAAATAAAAAAAAAGAACCTCAATATTGCAAATCAGTGCTCTGTCATTTTTAACCATATAAAAGTGTATGCTTTAACC
>NW_012149108.1:3541797-3558875 GCF_000956105.1 Propithecus coquereli | reverse complement strand
CTAGAACTTTGTTTGCTTTGATCATAATTTTACTACTCTAGAATACAGCAGAGATGGTAAATAGGTTTTACATAGACTATTCAAATGATTAATCATATATCTGAGCATTACAATAAAAATAATTTTGACTCTGTATATGTTAAAGAACACCATGTTCTATCAAAAACCATCTACGTGGGTAAAGAAAAGACAGGGTGCCGCATATTTGCTACATATTGGCAATATCCATGCTGCATCTTGCATTTTCCTTGTCCAACATTCCTTCCACAAAAGCTTTCCCTTGATTAAAAAGCATCCGAATATTGTTTTCCTTTCTTAAGCCCAGTATATTTCGTCTATATTATCATAAACTGATATCTCACTGATGATTTTCTGTATGTTGGCTGTATCTTTGTCCCCAGTAGTTTGTGTGCTCTTTGGGGACAAAGTATAAAACTGAGTTCATTTTTTAACTTCTATCTTCATGGCATACTATTGATGACAAAGTAGAAAATACAGCATTTTGTTTTTATTAATTTCAAGGTTTTGATTTTTGTCTTAGGCTATGTTTCCCAGGCTGTATTCTCTTAAAGGACTATTTGCAAACCAAATCCATTCTATCCCTAAACTTTCCCAAGCTAAAAGTGAATCACTAAGGATGTACAGAAAATAATCAACTTTTGAGATAATTTAATTCAATACATAACGTTTGCACATACTATAAGCTTGCTTATGAGTTAGGAGAATAACAGCAGCTTGAACAAACAGGGAAATCACTCATTTCTCTTTTACAAGGTAAAATAGTTGTATATGCAGTCCAGAATGATTTAGTAGCTCTGCCCTAGAAAAGAACCATAGTTCTATCTAGCCCACTATTCCACCATGGGACTGTCTCATGGACTGAAACAATAGCTGGGTCTCTAGCCGTCACATTCATATTCTAGACAACACTATTAAGGAAGGGGAGAAAAATAACGAATTGAAAAGTATGTGGAAATGTCTTTTGAAAACCTTCCCTGAATCTACAAAAGAACAATTTGGCTAACCTACTGGACAGAACTCAATCACATGGCCTTACTTCATGATGGAGGCTGAGAAAAGTAGTTTTACTCTGGCAAGCCAATAGCCCTGCCAAAAATTCATTTTATAATCCTGTGGAAGAAAATGATAACAGTTACTGAAGGACAATTAGCAGGTTATACCTTAGAGACTGGCTGTAGTTTTCAATTTTTGAAATTTCTACAAATGAACTAGATATAAACTTTGTCTTGAAGAAGATTTTAGAATCCTAGGAAAACTTCAGCCCATTCATTTGATGGGCAAGGCTAGAGAACTGGGATTAATAACTTCTCATCTGTTTGACTAATTAAGTAATGTAGAGTGAGCAAAATGAGCAAGTACATACTTATGATATTGTGTAGACTAAGAACAGAACTCTGTTCAAAGTATAGTAGCAATTCAGTCACAGTCTTTGGTAGAGAAGAAAAATAGAGATTGACTTAATACAAATGGGCAGAAGGAGTTTAGCTACACTACAAAATAGAATATAAGAAGGATTTGCAGACTCAAAGAAGACAAATATTACATTAAGGTCGTGGAGAGAAAAAAGTTTCTTATAGCAGATAAACTTTTAGACTGACATTAAAACTGGAAAATATATTTAAAGGTAAATATGGAATTGGCATTTAAAGTAAATTTATGATCAGAGCAAAGATGATGATAAAGGAAACAGGCAGTATTTGGAAAAAAAAGTACTTATTATCCTCATCTGAGTTCAAACAGTATCTCTATTAGTAAGGATGCTTTTGGTCCCCAGCATCAGAAATTCAACCTAAGCTGATTTAGGTATAAAAAGGCTCATATAAACAAACTTATTTCTTAATTTCCAATAAATATACAGAAATATTTATTGAGCATTTACTCTATTTAAAATACAGTACCAGGATTTAGGGTCATGGCAGTGACTAATGTAATTTTACAGGCATGCCTCAGAGGTATTGTGGGTTCAGTTCCAGATCACTGCAATAGAACAAATTTCACAATAAAACTAATATGGCAATAAAGCCAGTCACGCAAATTTTTTGGTTTCCCAGCGCATATAAAAGTTATGTTTACACTGTACTGTAGTATATTAAATGGGCATTAGCACTATGTCTAAAAAATAATGTACATACCTTAATTAAAAATAATTCATTACTAAAAATGCTAATAATCATCTGAGCCTTCAGCAAGTCAAAACCTCTTTGCTGGTGGAGAGTCTTGCCTTGATGTTGATGGCTGCTGACTGATCAGGGTGGTGGTTGCTAAGGTTGGAGTGGCTGAGGCAATTTCTTGAAATAAGATAACAATGAAGTTTGCTGCATCAATTGACTCTTCATTCCAAAAAGATTTCTCTGTAGCATGCCATGCCATTTGATAGCATATTATCCACTGTAGAACTTCTTTCAAAATTGGAATCGATCCTCTCAAACCCTGCTGTTGCTTTATCAACTAAGTTTATGTAATATTCTAAATCCTTTGTTGTCATTTTAACAATGTTCACAGCATCTTTACCAGGAGTGGATTCCATCTCAAGAAACCACTTTGTTTGCTCATCCATAAGAAGCAACTCCTCATCCGTTCATGCTCTATTGTGAGATTGCAGCAATTTAGTCACATCTTCAGGCTCTATTTCTAATTCTAGTTCTCCTGCTATTTTCAACATATCTGCAGTAGCATCCTCCACTGAAGTCTTGAAGTGCTCAACGTCTTCCGTGGCAATTGGAACCAACTTCTTTCAAATTCTTGTTAATATTGATATTTGACCTCCTCCCATGAATCATGAATATTCTTAATGACATCTAGAGTGTGAATACTTTCTAGAGGATTTTCAATTTACTTTACCCTGATCCATCATTATCTATGACAGCTATAACCTTACAAAATTTATTTCTTAAATAAGACTTGAAAGTCAAAATTACTCATTGATTTAGAATGCATGCTATGCTAACAGGCATGGAAACGTTAATGTTTTTGTATATCTCTATCAGAGCTCTTGGGTGACTAGGTGCATTGTCAATGAGCAATAATATTTTGAAAGGAATCTTTTTTTCTGAGCAGTAGGTCTTAACAGTGAGTTTCACATAGTCAGCAAACCATGCTGTACACAGTTGTGCTGTCATCCAGGCTTTGTTGGTCCATGTGGAGAGCACAGGCAGAGTAGATTTAGCATAATTCTTAAGGGCACTAGGATGTTTGAAATGATAATGAACATTGGCTTCAATTTAAAATCACCAGCTGCATTAGCCCCTAAGAAGACAGTCAGCCTGTCCTTTGAGGCTTTAAAACAGTCATTGTCTTCTCCTTTCTAGCTATGAAAGTGCTAGATGGCATCGTTCCCTAATAGAAGGTTGTTGTGTCTATATTCAAAATCTGTTGTTTATTGTAGTCACTTTTATTAATTATCTTGCCTAGATCTTCTTGAAAACTTGCTGCAGTTTCTACATCAACATTTGCTGCTTTGTCTTGCACTTTTATGATACGGAGATGGCTTCTTTCCTTAAACCTCATGAACCCACATCTGCTAGCTTCCATTTTTCCTTCTGCAGCTTCTGCACCTCTCCTAGCCTTCACAAAACTGAACAGAGGTTAGGGTCTTGCTCTGAATTAGGCTCTAGCCTAAGGGAATGTTGTGGCTGGTTTATTCTATCCAGACCACTAAAACTTTCTCCATATTATCAATAAGGCTGCTTAGCTTTCCTATTGTCCACATGTTTACTGGAGCAGTACTTTTAATTTCCCTCAAGAAGTTTTTGTTTGTTTGTTTTTTGTTTTGTTTTCTTTGCAGTCACAACTTGGCTGTATGGTTGTTTGCTGCAAGAGGCCTAGCGTTCACCCTATCTTGGTTTCAAGCACGCCTTCTTCACTAAGCTTAATCATTTCTACCTTTTGACTTAAAGTGAGAGACATACAACTCTTCCTTTCACTTGAACAGATAGAGGCCATTGTAGGATTTTTAACTGGCCTAATTTCAATATTGTTGTGTCTCAGGGAATTGGAAGGCCCAAGGAGAGGGAGAGAGACAGGGGAATGGCCAATCAGTGGAGAAGTCAGAACACCCGCAATGTTTATTGATTAAGTTCACCTCTTGTAGGAGTATGGTTTGTGGTGCCCCCAAACAATTACGATAGTAACATCAAAAATCACTGATTGCAGATCACCATAACAGATATGATAATAATGAAAAAGTTTGCAATGTTTTTAGAATGGCCAAAATATGACAGACACTAAACTAGCACAAGGTGTTAGAAAAATGGTGTTGATAGACTTAACTCTATGTGAGCTTGCCACAGACCTTCAATTTGTAAAATATTCAGTATCTGTGAAGTGCAGAAAAGCAAAGTGAAATAAAACAAGGTTATGCCTAGAATTCCTGGCCTCACAGAGCTTAATTCTAATTTAAATTTTACTGCTACCCCATAAGAAAAATTCATTAACCTCAATTTAGAGATGAAGAAATTGAGGGTTAGGGAGTTCAAAAAACTTGCCCAAGAATGAACAGTAGTAAATGGCAAAGTCCAATCATGAACTCAGGTCTCTATGCCTCCAAAACCTAGGGAACCACATGAAAGAGAGAGAGAGATAGGGGAATACTATAGACAAATATTCTCTAGCACTTGGCCTAACGTTTGGATCAGGAGTTCTGTCTCTTTTTATGAGCAGAGTCTTTAATTCCTTTAGAAGATTCTGTGGAGTCAGTGAATAAATCGGGCCTGCTTTTGATGTCTTAGACTGTCATGAAAATTCTAGTGTAGACTATAGGATAATCACAAAGAAAAATTGTTGGCTAGAATGGGAGTAAGGACATAATAGAAATAATATATACTGTACACTAGGAACCGAACTGAGTTTGGCATATATTCTTTCATAATACAGCCATCCCTCAATATCCCTAGAGGATTGGCTCCAGGGCTCCCTGTCAATACCCAAAACCACAGATGCTCAAGTCTCTTATGTAAAAAGATGTGCATGTCCTCCCATATACTTTAAATCATATCTAGATTTCTTATAACACCTAATACAATGTAAATGCTATGTATATAATGGTTGTTATACTGTCTTATTTAAGGAATAACGACATTTTGAACGCCACTACAGGTTTAATACAAACAAGACCATACTTTTTTTTACCCAAATATTTTCAATCCATTATTGGTTGAATCCACAGAGGGAGAACCCATGGATAGGAAGGGCTGATAGTATTCTCAAAAATTTTTGTGAGTTTAAGTTTTTCTATCTTCTAATGACTTAATAAAAAGCCATCATCTTCAATGCTATTTACCTTACTGCATTCCTGGGTTAGTGAATAAAAGATAGGATGCAAATTCAAATTAGTCTGATTGAAAAGAACATCATCTTAATTATTGAAATTTTAATGTTTAACAACCATTCTACCAAAGGACTGAGAAGGAACTCTAAGTTTTCTAAAGATAAAGATATTCAGAGGAAATTTATTTAAATCTTTATTGTAATCCCCGATATTGCTTGCCTGTCGCTTTCTCCGACAATCTGCCTCTGGTAATGATGAAGCCATATGTCCAAGAAGGACACAGCATAACTATAGCAATAGAGTCATTCATCTAGCAAATTCTGAGTTCCTGTTCCTGGTTATTTGCTGGGTTCTGGGAATATAGAGATAAAAATGAGCTTTGTGCATGCCCTAAAAAATTAACATTCTGATATATGACATTGAATTCAGTGTAACGTCAATACATTTTGAATATATGTTGGGCATGCAAAGGGGCAGTCAAATCAGCCTGGAAGTAGGTCCTTGGCTGTGGGGAGGGGTCAGAGACCACCCTGGGTCATCTTAAGGGGGAAATCTGGGGGGTCTTAAGAGGGAATCTGTCAGAGAAAGGAAACAGGAAAACCAAGTCTTCCTCTATGATTCTTGCTATAAACAGTTTATGACCTGAAACATAAGATTTTATTATAGTTATCTTTAAAAGCACACTTGTTTAAATGTAGTTTAGGGAAGAAAATTACAAAACCCTGGTCCTGAACTCAGAATGCTTTGAGGCAATGAATCATCCCCAATCACACATGGTGCAGAGCCACACTTCCATTTATTTGCTCGACATTTTCCTTCCAAAGGGAGAAACAAGCTAGTTTTTCCTCATCTTGAAAATATGAAATGAGTCAGCCAATTATCTCCCTCAGCCCTTCATCTACACAAAAGACAAAACTAGCCCACAAATTCCCCCAGAGGAAAGCCAGTATGTGCTCTGTATTTCATCTACTTTTTGTTTAATGTCCTCATCGAAGGGGAAAGAAATGTTGGATTGTCATGGAAACGCATTAAATTCAAGTCCAATTTATTCCTACACAAACTATAAAGATAGTGTTCACCATCTTTAAGATTAAGTTTCCTTTTCTTTCTTTTTAAATTTTTACCTTTCGATTTTGATTTTATTTTCTTTTTTTAAAAATTAATCATCAACTCGTTAAGTTTCCTACAGGGTTCAGACAGTATAAATTGTGACCATGGAGCAAAAATTATCCACTGTGCCAGAAACTTTATCCTTACTTTATTATTGTATTCTCATAAGGACTCTCTGAGGGGACTTTTATTCCCATTTTGCAGATTATAAAATTGAAAATTATAAAGATGAAATAACTTTCCAAAAGCCCTTGCCTGCAAGAGGCAGAACTATGGGCTCAGGCCTATAAGACTGACATCCATAGTCATCTTCACTTTCTAGCTTTCAACGAAACCTAAAAATATTTAGTAGTCAAATAACTGGAGAAAACCCTAGCAATTTTCTTCTCTCTTTCCTAACTTGAAAATACAAATTTATGTTATGTTTCATAATTCACAAAGCACTTTCCACAGCCTGAGAATGTCCCTTACAATCTTAGGAAGTAAATTCTATTATTAGCACATCTTTATAGATGAGGAAACAGAGGCTTGAATGGATATGAAGCATTTTCCAAAAATGTTCATTAACCCTGTAAGTGTCAGAGCCAGCACCTGAGAAGAAATTAAGGCTACAAATGTCATATTCATCTACCTTGCTAAGGTGTATCACTGTGAAGCCAAACTCTGTTGTGTTCAGTAAGGTTGAGGAGCTAAGTCTTTGTTAAATCAGACTTTCAGGTATGATGGGAAATACTTGGAAAGCTGTGGTGGCAACACGGGTAGGACTTAAATGGTTCATCTCCTCTCCTCCCCTCCTCATCATAAGCATATGCGCACGCACACACATACACACACATTCTGAGTGTTTTGAATGCTTTCTGAGAAACAGATAAGACAGCAAAGATGAACTAAGGCATCTCAGAGTACTGAGATTTTCAGTCTCAACAACTAATGACAATTTTTGTCCATTTGCTAAATATTCATGTTTTAGAAAATGAAAGTTCTTTAGAGACTTATTTTGCAAATTGAACAATGTTATTAAAATACCAAATGACTCTAAAATTTGTAAATAAAATTATATAATATGAATAATCACTCACCAATTCATCTATTTTAGGATTTTAACATTTATAATGATTGCCTCTAATAGAGTAATTTAATTAAATACTCATTAATTGATATTACTGAGCTGGACTTTTTCATTTTCAGAGCTTTGTAGATATTTGGTAAGGAAAAAGTGCATTTAGGAAGCAAGTGAACTGAAATCTTCTACATTTTCAATGATCATGAATGAGGATGAAAACATCTTCTACTTGAACTGGTATCACCCATTTTTATGAGAAGAGATGCCAAAACATTTAAAATTCATTTTCACAAACATTTATCAAGCATCATTTTATCAGCAGTGGTGTACTATACCATAATTATAAAAGTAAATGCTTAGGAATACATCACCTCCCTTGCCTACAAGCAGCATGCAATATAATGAGAGATAAAAAGACTCATGGAAAAATACACAGCATAATATTACAGGTACTTTTTAGAGGTATCAATACTATATATATTTTAATATGTAAACCCAGCTTTAAAATGTTCTTATGGATGGAATATTGAAGAAGAGTATTAGAATAAGGAGAGATTTCATAATCTAATAGGTCTGGGTTTCAACGGTAAGTCGGTAACTGAATTACTTTTCTGAGACTCAATTCTCTCTCTGTAAAGTGGAATACAACTGAGCTTGGAAGATTGTGCATGGATTTTGGATGCTCCGTGAAATCAACTAGTGGGCTCTCACACTGTAGCCAGCATTATATTACCACTGCTAACTCCCTGTTGTTTATGACACTGTCATTTTGTCATTGTTGTTGATTTTAGTCTTATTATTTTTATTATTATTTTGCCTGACCAAGGATACCAAGGTTCCAGAAGGTTCCCAAACCAACACTTTGCAGCCTCAAGTTTAGTTGCTATATATTTTCTTTTCCAACTTATTACTGAAACAGAGCCCTCACTTCTATGATGGGAGGGCATTCTTTTCATTTTTATATGTCCATTTATTAAATATGTATTGACCATGTGCTAGATGTTGCACATCCTATGGTGAGTAAAAGATATACATTTCTTGCCTTTAAAGCTTTATAATCTAGTTGAGAATAAGATTAATGAGAAATTCCCACGAACACATGCCAAATTGCAGATGTGATAAATACTGCCACAGAGCAGTATACAGTAGATGAGGCTGATAGGAGGTTTTCGTGGTCAAGAATTATACAAAGAGTGAGAGACTGGTATTCCAGGCAAAGGGAAAGTTATATTCAAAGATCTTGTGGTTGGAGGAAATGTAGAAAATATGAGGGACAGAAAGAAGCCAATGTGACCACAGCAAAAGGAGCACTGGGAAAGAATAGAATAAGATGAGGCTGGAGAATTCGGTACAGGTCTTACTGCAAAGACCTTGAAGGGAACGTTAAAATTGTGTGCTTTAATCCAAGTTTTTATACAAAGTCTGACATGATTGATTTGTATATTGAAAAGATCAGTCTAGCATCATTTGGAAAAATGAGCTGTGGTGGGGGTTGGGTGGGATAAAGCAGGAACAGTAGTGAAGACACTGTTCATTCAAACCCACAAAGCTGAATTATTCAGAATAGCAAAATTGTTATGTGAAGTCAGAGGGCAAACTCAGCAATACAAGGGTCAGAATTGCCAATTTAAAGAAAATATAAATTGGAGCTCACGCTACCCAATGCAAGAATAAGCCAGCATATGCCTTAGCTACCCTGCTGTTCTCTGAAAACACAAGTGTCCTAAAATGCCAGGATGGTTTTAGGCCTTTAGCACATGATGACTCGCCCTAGGTTTTTATTTTTCTTTATTTTCCAATAACTAGACATCAGTGGAGTGCCAGAGGCTATCCAGACAGTAAAATTCATCACGACATAAATGTCACGGATCAGCATCCAAGTCTCACTGGCAACGTAACTCTATCCAACTGGCTTCCCCAAGCAAATTGATGAATCTGGATTCATGTCTCAGTCAAAATGTATCTACTCCCCTAGGAAAATAATATACTATAATTTGTGGAAATGGAAACAGAGAATGTGATAAAATTAGAACCTGGTAAACATGACTACAAATATGTGACGACCATCCAACTACCACACTTCATAGTCAGATCATCTGCACATAAGCATGGGAAGAAATTTGCTGAGATTGATGTTAGCTATTCATAAAATGATTATATGACATATGATGGGATTGGCCTATACAGCTGTTCATTTCTTATTGGTTTCCTGTTATTTGTTAGGAAAAAAGTCATCTTTTACATCCAACCTTGTAGTGTACAGTTATTTATTCCTTCAACCAATAATTATTAAGTACTCTCTATGGGATAGACATTTACTTAAAAAAAAACTCCAAGGAAATGCAGACAAAGAACTAATGTTTAGCTAAAATGAACTTCAGAGAACCTCCAGTTAGGTAGAGATAGACTTGCAAGTATATAATTACAAAATAAAATATTGTGGTAACTACTTCAACAGAGTTAAGTACAAAGTAAAAAAGTGAAAGTGAAAAACAAAAATGAGTGTGATGATCAAATTTCCTTTGGGGAAGTAGAAAGAGAGGAAAAGATTTAAAAAAAGAGAAAGAAAGAGAGAGACACTATTTCTGGGTTGGGAAGAATGTGTATTTTGAAAGAAAACCGGTCTGTCCAAAGGCACTGAGGTACAAAATACCATGGCTTACTTTGAAGAATATAAAAATTTATATTTATCATGACAAAGGTTTTGAGTAGAAGTAACAAGAATGAGGTTTAAGGAGAGGCAAGACAATGAGTCCAGAAGACATGAGAGAAAGGTACAGAAGCAAATCATAATGTCTATAAACATATATACGTGAGGTACACAATTTTAAATAATATACATTTCCATATTTTATGGTTGCATTTGCAGGAACATATTTTAACATGTCTGCATATTTCCTAGAAAGTGTCATAAATATTAGTAATTAAGCCAAGAGTAAAGAAATGAGGATTTCTGGACTTAGTTTATCAACTAGACCCTATCCTGTTGTTTTTAGAAAACTAAATGAGCTAGTAGGCAAGAGATCAATTTTGGAAGGTATAATATTTGACATATATAGAATAACCTTATATGGACTATGTACTTCTTTAATTGGAAGTTTTGCTGAAAAATGCAGCTGTATATGGTTTAAATATCTGCTTCAGACCCCTCGTCTTCTTTGGTGAGAGGACGACATGAACTCTGAGTGGGAAATGTACTGGATTTCTGGAGGTCAGAGGGGACTTCTGTTCCCCAGACAGCTCGACCAGATGATGCTCTTATGGAGGAAAGTGGGTGGGGGTGGGGGTCCTGGATGTTTGAACTTGCAGAAGAAAGCCAGAGCATACTGATTAGGAACACAGGTTTTGGAATTAGACAGACTTAGCCTATGGGGCCATCCCAAAGATGAGCTTTGGACTTTTTATCTTGGCTCAGCATCTGCTTTCTCACCCCTGGGGGATTAATTTAAAAGAGTTGAAATAGAGCTGACAAGTTTCACTTGAAAACACTGAGCTTCTCTAAAACAGAAGTTTTCAGGGAGAGAGAGCTCTGGAGTGCACTGCCAACCATACTACTATCCTGATCTTCAGGGCTTTCTGCAGTTACTTCCTTGGCAAATGTACTCAGCTTCAGCTGATGGATGACATCCCCTTCTTTGCTATAACCTCTGAGGCTGGTTTCCCTGGAGCTCCCTCTCTTTGTCATTGACAATTTCACTGATACATGAGGAGGGAAAGGAGGGCACATTTGTGTCTCTTTAATCATACTGCTTCTGTCGTACAAAGTTTTAGCCAGTGGTGTCAAAGCTTAATAAGGAATAGTGCCATCTAGAAGCCTTGGAATTGATCCTCAATTGAAATAAGCCCTGCACCCTGGGGTAATTACATGATAAAATTGTAATCATAGGATGCTGGGGCAAAAGCGATCACATCAACCATCAGTGATTTATCATATCATGTATGCTGGGAACTTAACCATATAGGATGGCTGATTGACCTAGCAACCTGGCACAGTTGGCATTAACTATTCCTTACAATAAAGAGACCAAGATAGAGAGTTCAATTTCTTTACTGGGTCAAAGTTACATAGCTAGCAAGTAGCAGAACTCCAAAAAAAACCCTGAACTTATTTTAATTTTAGTAATAGACACACCAATATTAATAATAATATAATAATAATATAATAATAAACAGAAGAAAATATCTATGGAACACTTTCTTTTAATTTAGATACTATACTATCCCTCTACATGAATTATCTCATTTATAAAAATCACTTTAAGGTACATAATATTATCATCATCATCACTTTATAAAGGAGAAATGGAAGCCATATTGGATTAAGTAACAATTACCAAGTTCTTATAAGCAGTAAATAACGGAGGGCATATTCAAATCCATACAATCTGATTCCAGAGCTCACACCCTTCACCAAGAAACCATAATTTTTTCTCCAGGTAGACAGAAGGCAACACACAATGTTGTACTTATGTATTGTACTTAAATTCTACTTCTATTCTAATTTTGTATCAAAAGATTCACTAAAGGGTGGTGACAAGAGGTGAAGAGATTTGCCCAAGTTCAAAATAATTATTAACTCATGAGCCAAAACTAGAGGCTGAGTATTCTGACACCCAGTCTAGAATTATTTATTTGGTCCCATATCAGTGGTATAGAAGAAAAGCAAAAAATATTCAGTGCACAGAATTTATTTGATTCAATTTTTTCAAGCTTATGGAACTGTGGTTTCTCTTATTTGAATGTAGTTCAAAGAGACAAAAGAATACAAATTGCTTTAAAATACTTTGCTCTGTGTATGAAACTCATCATTTTCTCATCTTTTATTCTGTATTTCATAAGCACTTGGAGAATAATTGCAGCCTGAACTTAGACAATTTCTATTTTTTCTCTTTTTGTGCTTACATAAAAAATGCCTAACCACTGCCCCTTCATTTTGTTTTTAATAAGAGTAACACTTTGTCATATTTGTTTGGGCCTGGAAGGCTAGAGTGAAGATTATTTAATCAGCACTTTAGTGTGAAAGATAGCTTAGACAGACTTCAATTTGTGCTATGCAGGCTAGTCACAGTCTGTTCAAATTGGGCAGAGGTTCCATGTGAGCTGAAAATTATGAAATTTTGGGTTTGCATCTTATGTATCCCATGGATAAAGGAAATACACATGTAGTTATTGATCTGCTATCATATTGCAGGATCTGGGCATACCATCAAAATTCATTGGTTTCAATTTTGCTTGCTCTTCCATGCTGGTGCCCAATCACATAATTAAGTTTGCATGAGAGTAGGAATACGTGGGCCTGCAATAGAAGTGGCTGGGGTGGAGTGGAAGAAATGGCAGCTTTGAGACCCAGAGATTCAGTTCTACTTTCAACACTTCTACTTACTAACTCTGTGACAATTGGCAAATCTTTTAACTTCTCTGATTCTTAGCTCTTTCTTTTGTGAAATTGGCATGTTTTGGGTCTGTGGTGCTGCGTGACTGCAATAGGCAGAGAGGGTGCACTGCCTGCCACGCCAACAGCGCTTCTTCCCATGACATTCATGCTCACAGCGCTTCTTTATTCTCAGTGTTCATTCTCATCAAATATTTTCCTATTTTTATATCAAACAATTGTGGGTAAGTTATCTTTCGCAAGTTACATAACTGAGTCCATATAAAATCATGTTTGTGTTTATTACATTTTTGATGGCAATTTTTCTCTCATGGTATGTTGTGTTGAAAAAAATATAAGTGTGTGTTATGATTTTTTTTTGTTTGTTTGTTTGAGACAGAGTCTCACTCTGTTGCCCTGGCTAGAGTGAGTGCCGTGGCGTCATCCTAGCTCACAGCAACCTCAAACCCCTGAGCTTGAGCAATCCTACTGCCTCAGCCTCCCGAGTAGCTGGGACTACAGACATGCGCCACCATGCCCGGCTAATTTTTTCTATATATTTTTAGTTGTCCAGATAATTTCTTTCTATTTTTTTTAGTAGAGAGGGGGTCTCGCTCTTGCTCAGGCTGGTCTCGAACTCCTGAGCTCAAACAATCCGTTCCCCTCAGCCTCCCAGAGTGTGTGTTATAATTTTATGTTAAGAAGGAACTCATGCTATTGTCCATACTGATTAGCCTCTCTTTAAAATCTCTTGTGAGGTCTTAAATAAATTAAAATATCTCAGGTGAAAGGACGGTGCAGAGTAGTGGGCACATGGCAAGCATTACATATTTTACATCTAAGTTAATGAATGGTGTGCCCTGTCCTCTCCCCTATCATTTGTAATGAAATGTCAGCATGAATATGGAATAGGAGTCTTAATCAGAAGGTTCATTTATATATCTACTTTTAACTGGAGGTCAACACAAAGTAGTCTCAATAAATAAATGTTTACTTTTCTAGATGTCACTATAATTTCCCCAGACATTCCTAAATATTTATTAATAAGAAATCCAATTATAATTATCAGATCTTTTTAGATGAGATAATAAATAACTAAATTGTCTTGGAATTGTTTTCAACAAAAAAGATGGAATATCGAGGAGGGAAAATGGCGGAGTTAAGGTAGCCTCCCGGATCCCTGCTTCCAGAGAAAGAGACTTAAATCTTGATCTGCTACACACAATCGGATCGCTCTCCCACAAAAACAGCGAGGTGAATCGGTGGAGATTCAGCGGGGGACACACAAATCAGGAAAAAGAATAAGGTGAACGGGAAATAGGAACGCAAAACCTGGAACGGGAGAGTGGAGCGTAAGACGGCTGCGCCAGCCTGGCCAGTAAGTGCACCGGGATAAGTCCCTCACGAGACAGTCTAGCTTCCCCACTGACTTACAAGCCAACCGAGAGTCAGGGGCTTATGTGAAGTGGCTGTAGAATTGGGTCAGGAAACGTGGGGCTCAGCGGAGAGGGGACACGAGCTGGAAGCAACTTGAACTCCCCGGAGCTCTGTGTCAGGACTGCACTGGACAGGGGAGGAGGTGGGCTGGGCTACCTCCGGAGGCAATTAGGACTCAGGAAGCTGGTCTCTGGCACCCAGCGGGTCCTGAACGGGGAGGTGATTACTGAGTAGAGGACTCTAACCTGGAAACTGCCGCTGGCAATTGGGACTGTTCAGGGTGGGCCAGTAGAAGCGAGATCTATTGCTGGACTGACGTGAGATTGGGGGAGGGAGACATAAAGGAGACGGTGGAGCACCCTGGTGACTCGACAGACTCCCTGATTGGATACCTCCCAGCCCCTGAGCACCTCCCTCTGGAGCCAGCACCCTGGGGGCCAGTGAGCGCCAGCTTGGAGTCCAAGGCAGGTGGCAAGTGCAGAACAGCTCCCTTCCCCCAGCCTGGGAGCTCTCGCAACAAGCTCTGCCCTTCCAGGACCTAAAGTCAATTAGCCAGGCCCGTTTCTTTAAGCGGTGAATTCTGAGTGCGTCCTCAGTTGTGAGGGGCAGACGCATGCAGAAGCTGAAGGCGCTGGGGTGTTGAGCAGGTTGGAAAGGAACCCCCTCCCCCTGGCCAGCGTCTTTTGCGTGGCCTCTGAGCTTACAGCAGTGAGACATAAAGAGCCACTCCCCCTCTGCAACAAGCGCCAGTCCCTGGGGCTTTGGCACTGACCAATAGCTGACAGCCCAGTGACTTTCCTCGCCAGACCGGTTCAGGTCATCCGGTACGATTGCATTTCTGCCTCCGGTCAGCTACCAACAGAGAAACTCGTGACTAGAGAATCAAAACCCCGGTAAGAGACCAAAACAAGCTCCCCAAGTAACCCCTCCCATCAAGAGAACCCTGGACAACATACTAGCGGCTCCCTCTAGCGACAGAACAAAACAAAAGTAACAGCAGTAACAGCGGATCCAGATGGGAAGGACCCAGCGAAAGATTTCTGGAAGTATGAAAAATCAAATGGAAAGCACACCCCCAAAGAGGAACACCAGCTCTCTAGCAATGAACACTAACCAGGTCCAGAATACTAAAATGACAGAAGAAGAATTCCAAACATGGATTGTAAGTAAGCTCAATGATATGCAAGGAAAATGGATAACCATCACAAGGAAACCACAAAAAAAAAAAATCCAGGATTTGGAAGAAAAATTCACTAAAGAAATTGAAATATTAAAGAAAAATCAAACCGAACTCCTGGAAATAAAGGACTTAGTCAGGGAACTTCAAAACACTGTGGAAAGACTCAAGAACAGGGTAGATCAAACGGAAGAAAGAATCTCAGAGATTGAAGACAGCTCCTTCTAAATGAATAAGTCAGTCACAGAGATTGAGCAGAAAATAAAGAAAAGAGAAACAAGCTTACAAGAAATGTGGGATTATGTGAAAAAACCAAACCTGCATGTGATCGGTGTTCCGGAAAATGAAGAAGAAACCATGCAAGGGCTGGATAACCTATTTGAAGATTTAATAGAGGATAATTTCCCAGGCCTTGCTAAAAATCTAGATATACAGATACAAGAAGCGCAGTGGACCCCAGGGAGATTCAATGCAAATAAAAAGACATCACATCATGCAGTCATCAGATTGACTAAAATATCGACTAAAGAGGCCCTACTATGAGCTGTCAGGCGAAAGGAACAAGTAACATACAAAGAAAAGCCTATCAGAATAACTTCAGACTTCTCAACTGAAACCCTACAAGCAAGAAGAGCCTGGGGGCCCATTATCACTCTTCTGAAACAGAATAATGCCCAGCCTAGAGTTCTGTACCCTGCAAAACTAAGTTTTATATATGAAGAAGAAATAAAGACATTCTCAGATAAACAAAGTCTGTGGGAATTCACCAAGACAAGACCAGCTCTCCAAGAAGTACTCAAAGCTGAATTACACAAGGATCAGCACAATAAACACTCACCAATGTAAAACCACTCAAAAGCTAAAGATCAAAGGCTAGATTCCACAATGGCTCAAGAGAGAAAACAAAGCAACAAAAAGCAACTGAACAGTTTGATGAACAATTTACCCCACTTATCAGTTCTTTCAATAAATGTGAATGGCTTGAACTCACCTCTCAAGAGACATAGGCTGGCCGAATGGATAAAAAAATATAAGCTAGGTATCTTCTGTCTTCAGGAAACGCATCTAACCTGCAAGGATGCATTTATACTCAAGGTAAAGGGGTGGAAATCAAAATTTCAAGCAAATGGAAGCCAAAAGAAGGCTGGTGTAGCAGTTTTGATCTCAGACAACTTAGTTTTTAAATCAACAAAAGTAATGAAAGACAAAGAGGGCCACTATATAATGGTGAAGGGTAAAGTTCAACAAGAAGATACAACAATTCTAAATATGTATGCGCCCAACCTAGGTGCACCCAGATTCATAAAGCAAACTTTACATAACCTAAATAATTTGATGAACAGCAACATCATTATAGTCGGAGATTTCAACACCCCACTGACAGCACAAGACAGATCCTCCAAACAGAAAATTAACAAAGAAATAATGGACTTAAACAGAACCCTAGAACAAATGAACCTGACTGACATTTATAGGACATTCTACCCGAAAACCACAGAATATACGTTCTTCTCATCAGCTCATGGGACATTCTCTAAGATTGACCATATTCCAGGACACAAAGAATGCCTCAAAAAATTTAAAAAAATAGAAATTATATCATGCATCTTCTCAGATCACAGTGCAATAAAAA
>NW_012149108.1:3526700-3538903 GCF_000956105.1 Propithecus coquereli | reverse complement strand
GCGAGGTATCCCAAGAATGGAAAGACAAGCACCACATGTACTCACCATCAAATTGGTATTAGCCGATCAACATTTAAGTGCACATATAAAAATAACATGCATTAGATGTTGGGCGGCGGGGGGAGGAGGGGATGGGCATATGCACAAACAATGAGTGCGATGAGCACCTCCAGGGGAATGGACACATTTGAAGCTCGGACTTGGGTGGGAGGGAGGGCAAGGGCATCATACGTAACCTAATCATCTGTACCCCCATAATATGCTGAAATAAAAAAAAAAGAATAAAAGATGTAATATGGAGAAATAATCTACTTAGGCAACCGGAACATTCAACTCCATAAGAGGATGGGTCATCAAGCTGTATTTTTAGCCATAGTGAATCCATTAAATGTAGAGAACCTATGCATAAGGCTTTCAGTGACCTATTCATTCAGTAAATATTTACAGAGCAGACACTATTGCCAGACACTATTCTAAATACTGAGGGTATAGCAGTGAAGAAAACATACAAAAATCAACCATTTTGTGGCACTTACATTCTAAAAGGGTAAATAGTAAGTAAGGTAAATAAGTACTGTATATTATTTTAGATAACTATGAATGCTAATGAGAACATCACATCTTGTCATAACAAGAAAAAACAGAATGACATATCATGGAAGTGCTGACATTTTTAAATAGTGGACAGGATACCACTGAGAAGGAGCCTTTTAAATCAAGGACTGAAGAAAGCGAGGATTGTGCCTTGAGGACATCTGGAGGGAGACCATTTCAGGCAGAGGCATTGGAAGGCATACAGGGCCTGAACAGCACGGGCCATGCTCGGTGTGTTAAGGAAAATCAACCAGCGCAGCATGGTTGCAGCAAGAAGGCGGCGGGATGACATAAGGTGGGGAATGAAAGGAAGCAGTGCATTGAGAGGACCTTGTAGGACATAACAAGGACGTCAGTCTTTTCTCTGACAGTGGCAGCAAATTTCTGAAGGAATTTGAGCATACGAGAGAGAGGCATGATCTGACTTTAAGGAGCCCAAACCTATTTAGGCTCAATGTGAAAGCATTTATTGACTCTGTGATGAGTCTTGTAATTGTGCTAATATTCTGCATCCACCACCTCACTTCCAACCTAAACAAGAAAAAAAAATAAAGAGAAAAGAAAAGCTATATTGCACTAGTGGAGGATCTTTCTTGGAAAAGTGTTGTGTGGATACTGGCAATCCTCAGCCCCTACCTGAGAGCTCTGTCCCTCCTTCCAGAGGCCTGCCTATTTCTTCCTATTTATTTTGAAGGCTATTATTTTTTATCATCATCATCCTCATTAAAGTATTTTAATTTATTTCAGGTTTGATATCACTTTGGAAGGGGTAGAGTATGACAAATAATGAGGTTGAAATTCTTTAACCAGAAAACACAACCATAATTGAATTCCTCTCCCCTGAAATGATAAGCAATCTTAGGGATCTAGAAGTGGCAGAGAAAATATAGTAGACACATTTGTTTTTAATGTGTTCGAGGTGAATCTAATCCTCTGATGCACCAAAGGATTGTGTGTGTGTGTGCGCGCGTGCGTATATAATTTTCTCTTAATGAGGAAGGGTGTTAATATTTATTATCTTAAATGTCAGGAACTTGATATATTTTATTACATTCAGTCTTCTCTTCACATATATGACATTTTAATTAATATCCCCATTTTATAGACTACAAGAGAGAAGTCCATGGAAATTAAAATGCTTAGCAAGGGAGTTTAATTCATGTCCTACTGGACTCTAAATACAATGACACTGCTTTCCATTTCACTTTCATAGATAACCGCCAGGTTTGCCAAACTTTTCCTCCTTATTCCCACTATTGGTTTTGCAAAGTCTCAGCATTATTTCCAGATATGCCGTTTAGGACTCCAGAGTCTTTTTTACCACCGTGTTCCAGACAGCCACTTTCAGTCTGAAGGAATCAGCCCATGAGGTGGAAGATATTTCCCATTGTGATGAGTGCTTATAATTTTATGCTACCTTGGCATCCATTTTTAAATATAAGTTTAACTTTCTCACACCAAAAGCAGGGCCAGTCACCTTTGACAGAGTTTCCAATAAGATAGCCTAGGCGAATGGCTCCAGCTGGTGCCCAGAGGTAAAACATAAAGTCATCTCTCCTGCCTAGCAAGCTGGGCTCTGGCTTTGCCACAGATTCCTTTAAAAGGACTATTCGTATATTAGGCTGTGAACTTAAAGTGACCACCTCTCAGTCACAGCACGACCTTCTGGAACGCGTGCCTGCTTGCCTTAAACCCTCCAATTAACGCCTGTGGGTCCCTTCTCTTTCTTTCTCTCTGCCTGTGCTCTCTGACCTCCAAGTGTGTGGCTTCGCTGTGCAGTATAACCTCTAGCACCTGTAAATACTAAAAACTCTTAAACTTTCTTTCTCATTTTGGTTGTGTCATTGAAGCCCTGCCCGCAGTCTGGCCCCTTACTGTGAGGCCAGAAGCCCTGAAGGGACCTGTGCAGGTGGATCCCCTGCTGATGCTAACCTGAGCATTGGCCTCTGGTGGCTGCTGGGGACAGTAGCTGCTGGTTAAGTGGATAGAGAACCCGGAAGAGTTTCCTTCAAAATATCCATCTATCCTTGTGTTATCCCACGTTGCTTCTCTTTCTCTCCTTTCAAATGGTGAGCAATTCCCCCCTACAATTAATTCATGGTATAATGTGACAGCAGGTTCAACATCACCTAGTAATTGCCTTAACGTCCGTTACAATGGGGGCCTTCTCTCTCTAAGATAATTAACATCATCATCTACAATTTGCTGAAGCTAGTAAGTAAAGGATGTTCCTTGATTCCTCTCTCCCCCCCGCCCAATCTAATCCCTCATAATGTCTTTTCAGCTCCAAAACATATCTCAGGTTTGACCAATTCTCTCTGTTTCCACTGCTACCAACCTATTTTCGGCCATGAGCATGTGTAGGCTGGATTACTGCAATAGCTTTCTAACTGGTCTCTGTGCTTCTACACTTGTCTTTCTCTAACAAAAGCCTTTATAACACTACTAGAATAATCTTTTAACAAGTGTAAATCAAGTCACTGTTCATCTTAGAGTAGAATCCAAACTTGTTAACACGACACATAACAACCTAAATTATTTTGCACCTGCTTGCTTTTCTGAATGTCATTCCTACTACACCCCTCTGTTGCTCTTTATGCTGCCTTGACACCAGCCCTCTTTTTCTTATTGCGACAAGCCAAAAGTTCATTCCTACCTCAGACTCTTTGCTCTTAATGTTCAGTATACCATCAGGTTCCTCCTCCTGGTCTGTTTCTATTTTGTCAAGCTTCAGGTCAAATATCTTTTTTCAAGAGAGCATTCCCTGACTTTTATCTGGGTAAAAAGCTGGTGTAACTCCCTATATTCCTTCATGTATTACTACTTGAAGTTACCTTATTCATCTGTTCACTCACCCATTGTCTGTCTCTCTCCCGACTGCAGGCTCTGTTAGAGAAGGCTGTATCTCTCAGTCAACTCCATGCCCCTGGTGCCTGCACTGGACCTGCAGCAAGGGCTCAGTCATTATTTCCTACATGAATGAGTAACACCTATCAGAGTGGTTGGAGCCACTGGTCTCAATACCTATTCTCTCCTTATATGTGTGGCGGCAGCTTCCTGTCCTCTGTGACCATTACTACTGAGATAATGGAGCAAATCTGGAGCATGCAGCTGATGTGCAAAGAAGAGTTTATAGATGATAATGTTCCATTTGATTAGAAGTTTTCTGATTGGTGCACAATTAAAGGAAACCCCTTTATATTAAGACTGTTATTTTCACATACTAAATCCTGCCCTGGGCACAAGCTTTATTGATGCCATAGTCACAGCCTGCCTGGTTCCTCCTGGATTCATTAAGTGCTGCTTTGTCAATATCTTCCCATTCCACCTCTCACTGTAGATAATTGCACATGATCCCTGGGGACCAGTCCAAGCAGCTCCTATGGTTCTTGTGCCTGAGTTTTGCATCTTAGTATTCAGAATATCTGACTTGAAGTTTTCATATAGATTTTATAACTTAATTTGAAAAAAAAGACATCCTCAGAGACAAGGTAATATTGGACTCTAGATATAAACATGTTTGTAAGAATAGGCTTTGCTGGCTTCCTCTTTCTATTATAATTCAGTCACCAGATAGGCTCTCTCTCCAACTCACTGATGCTCCATCCACATGGAAATACGCTCAGTTCCCCAAATGCAAATAGCAAATGCAACTAGCTCTTTCTTTCCCTTGGGCCTTTTCAGATGCTTTGACCTCTGGCTGAAAGAAGTTTCATCCTTTATCTGTGTTGGCTAGCTCTTCTTTAACTGTCAGGCTTTAGTTTCACCATTATTTCCTTTAGAAAATATTCTCTTCCTTTAGAGAACTTTAGAAAACCCCTAACTTACCCTGACCAAATTGGTGTTACTATTTGTTCTCATGAACTTCCATAACAAACAGAATCCTCACTGTTGTACGTTTTAGATGTTAGTCACTTAGTTGAACTCAATGAGAGCAGGAACTGAATCTGTCTTCTTTGAACCATGTTTTGCACACAGTAATGATTCAATAAATACTAGTTGAATGAATGGAAGAATGAGTCATCTCTAGCCTGTCCTGCTCCTAACTATTCTATAGAGTAGATGTCACCAAAGTGCAATTTCCATAAAGGCAAGAAGCAATTCTTTTTATGATTTGTTTGTGTCCTTCACAGACTCAGCAAAGTCCAAATCACAGATCAGATGATACTTAATCAAAATCACAATTAATTGAATTGAAAATCAAATAAAGCACAATAGTGTCACTTTATAGAAAAAATTCAAGCTGAACACATTTTTGTGTTTGTTTTATACATTAATAAAAAGCTTAAAATTTTTCATGATACCAGAAGAAAAAATTAGATGAAAGTATTGATGCATTAGAAGTAATAATTATCCTTATTGGACTTATTGGAAACTGATATTGAGATTGAGAGCTATAATTTAGAGGACACTGGGGTCATTGCCACAGAAGGACTAGTCCTTGCAAGGCTCCGAGGACAGGAGTGAGTAGGTACAGGGAAGCGGGGTGGCAGGGGTGGGGAAGGCAAGGAGGCAGGTGCAGGTGTAGGTACAGTAAGGCTGCAGAAGGGCACAGGCCAGGGGTGAGGAGGGTTTGGAGGTCACTGCTGAAAATCTGGTTGTTATTCTACATTGGTAAGAAGCTGCTTGTGGGATTTTAAGCTGTGAAAAGAACAGATTTAATATAGGTGGTTTGGATTGGGTTCTAATGATGGAAATAAAAGAAAGAAAGAAAAAACAAGGAAGGGAGAAAGGAAAACAAGGAAGGAAGGAAGGAAGGAATGCAGAAAGGAAGGAAGGAAGGAAAGAAAGAGAGAGATGGATTTTTAAGATATATAGAAGTAAATCAGTAAACATATGTAAGGTTATCAAGAATATTTATTCCTATTCTCTTGACTGAGCAAAAAAATAAATATGTTATTGTTTTCAGTGCTGATTTCATCAAGAGAGTTTTACATTTCAGAGCCTTAGCCCACTGCTTGGAAGGGATCCATACAATCTTTTCCTGAGTCTGAGCCTTCCAGCACAATAGTTTCCAGCATCTTACTGACTATTCAGTCCATTAGCATGTACCTGTTACTCTCAACATGACCATTATTTCATGGGCCCACTTTGGCGGGAAAATGTGACGGAATTATTTAGTACAGAAATAGGGATTTATACTAAGAGTAGTTAATATTAAGATCAATATGATTGAAGGAGCAGGTAATCAATAAATCTCTCTGCTTCTGAAAATTTTTTTTTTCTTTTAAGGAATTTGCTTTCTCTTTAGACATTACTATGTGACGAGTTTCATATGAATGCAGAATTCTTTGATGGTTAAGATGACACTCTTCACATCCAGTAAATATAAAAATAAGTAAATAAAATAATAAACACATCCAATACATCTTAGCATTTAAAACTCTTCATGATCTACCCCCTGACCACATTCAGTTGTTATCACTCCCTCAAATACCATTACACCTAAGTCACAACCAAATATTTTACAGTTTCTGAGTCATGTAATGTTTATTAGTTCTTCAGGGGCTTACTAGCGGTTCTAATTTTTTGCATTCTTTCTCTTTTTCAATATGTCTGACACATTGTCAATTCTCAATAAATATTAATATTATTGTTATATTAAAGAATCATACAAAATTTAAGTGGATTGATATTCATATTTGGATAGCATTTTAGAAAGATTCTTTTAGTTAAAGTAGGGAGAAGGAGGGTTTATAGACCATGAGAAGTCCAGGGGAGGAATGATGAGAGTCACAATAAAGATATGAGCAATGTAAATTGAAATGGAAATATAGATTGGGCAGACTACTAAGTAAGAAGAGGCAGAAAGGTATAGCAACATCTAGCTGAGTGAATTTAATATGACTCCCAGGTTTTTAGCTTGAACCACTGTGTTGGTAGTGAAAACTTTCATTGATAAACTGTGAGTTATAAAATAATGCAATTTTATATATATTAGATTTGTGGTGTCTGTGGGGCAGCCAACTGTTAAATAAATATCAAAGAGTTAAAGATAAACAAAAGCTAATATCCCTAATACAATTGGCCATTTAAAGTATATATCAGAGAATGACTGCTAATTCTGCAAAGGAGAGAATTACTGATATGTATAATTTTAATATTGAAGATAACAAATGTATTAATCAGCTTAGGTTGCCATAACAAAATACTATAGATTGGGTGGCTTAAACAACGGGAATTTATTCCTTGCAGTTCTGGAGGCTGGGAAGTCCAAGGTCAAGGTGACAGCCAATCCATTTCCTGGTGAGGGTTCTCTTTCTATGTTGCAGATGGCTGATGATGGTTGCACAGAGAGAGAGAGAGAGACAGAGAGAAAGAGATCTGTTGTCTCTTCTAAGGAAACTAATCCTATCGTGAGTGCCCCGCCCTCATGACCTAATCTAAACCTAGATACCTCCTAAAGGTCTCATCTCTAAATACCTTCACATTAGGGGTTAGGGATTAATTATATGAATTTGGGGGCACACAATTCAATCCATAGCTACAATGTTCATTTTGATTAAGTACATTGTTCATGGTCACTCAGCTAGTCAATGTCAACCTTCATTTGAACTTAGGTCCTTCTAACTACTTTGATCTTTCAATTGTCTCCTGTACATGTAAGAGATGAAGCAAGAAAATACGGCATGAGCAAGATTAACTACCATCCCCTTTAGCAGATAAAAGAGCACCATCCAACAAACATGTACTGAAAAACATCTCTGTACCAGAGCATGTGCTCAGTGTTTCAGACATGACACCAAAAAAGCCACAGTCTGTTTTCCAGCATATCTGCAAGGAGCATGATGTCCAAAAGAGGTTGGGGCATGTGTAGGTAAACTGCAGCGTTATATAATCCTTGGAGGAGGCTTTCATTGTTTCATATTGATAAAGCAATCAATAAACTGGAAATAATGCATATTGCCTTTTTTATGTCAGTATATTACAGTGGTACAAATATTTAGGTTATATAAAGTGCCTTTGCCCTACCCGAGTCAGAGCTTCAAGAGTGCCCATCCAGAGGTAGTGCGCACTGCAACTATTAGGTATGAATATACGCATCCCCTTTTCCCCCCTCCCAATAGCCTAACACCAGATGAATGTTATTACTATATGTGCACCATAAGTGTTGATCAGTTAATACCAATTTGATGGTGAGCATATGCAGTGATTATTTTACCATTCTTGTGATACTTCACTTAGCAGAATGGGCTCCAGCTCTATCTAGGATAATACAAGAGGTACTAGATCACCATTGTTTTCTGTGGCCGAGTAGTACTCCCTGGTACATATACTACATTTTATTAATCCACTCTTGTATTGATGGGCACTTGGGCTATTTCCACATCTTTGCAATTGTGAATTGTGCTGCTATAAACATGCAAGTGCAGATGTCTTTTTTATAGAATGTCTTTTGTTCCTTTGGGTAGATGCCCAGTGATGGGATTGCTGGATCAAATGGTAGTTCTACTTGTAGATCTTTGATGTGTCTCCATATTACTTTCCACAGAGGTTGTACTAGTTTGCAGTCCGACCAGCAGTGTATGAGTGTTCCTATCTCTCAGCATCCACGCCAACATTTATTGTTTTGGGACTTTTTGATAAAAGCCATTCTCACTGGAGATAAGTGACATCTAATTGTAGTTTTGATTTGCATTTCCCTGATGATCATGTTGACTTTTGTTTTTTCTTCTGTTATGCAGTGTCATCCCCACTGCCTAAACTGCTCTCACCAATTCTATCATAACTGGGGAAAGTTATCACAAAAGGAAAAGCAGCATTTTCTTTTCTCATATTCTAAAGAGGTTAGGAAAATATAGTGGATCAGGGTGGGAAGCTTTATCAGTTCAATTTCCTTCAGATTCTCCCTCTCTCTTTCTTGCTAGAGTGAGCGCACAGATCTACACCGTTGTTCTGTATTTGGGGGCATTTTGACACTGAAATGTTTCAGCTGTTTCACATGAAGCTCTTTCACCCTTTTAATACCAGTTCAGAAATGTACCTTTATCAGCCCTGAAGCTGAAAGAAAATAGAAAAAGAAGAATGTCAGTGCAAGGATTAGGAAGATAAAGTGTAAAATCAGCTCATTATTGAGTTTCTACAACAGCCTCAGCACAGTTCTAGGTAATGAAAAAGAACAAAAGAGACATATCTATTCAGTAACAGAACTGTGCCAAGTGCATTCATTCATAAGTGCTATGCACTAAATACTCACAAGATTCCCACCGATAGGCAGTGTTACCTCTGTTTTAAATATGAGGAAACAAATATTTTAGGTATAGATAAGTTACTTGTCCTAGGTCATACAGCTAGTAGGAATCATACCCATGTCTTCTGAAACTGAGAATCTAGTGTATAGGGATTGGTAATGACAATAAGTAAACTGATTTTTTTAAAAAAAAGATTAGAATGTATATGGTGACTTAAAATGAACACTCATAATATGATATTAAACACAAAGTGTTTCATAGCAAGTTGGTAAATTATGTAATTTAGAGCATAAGTGCCCTTACAATTAAGGAGGCAGGAATGCAGACCAGGAACTGATGAGAGTTAGAGTCAGCAAAGAGATTCTCACTGAGGTCTTGAAAATCAGTGTGACCCTAGCGTGAAAACGATTTTGGCAAGCAGTGGTTGGGACATTAAGAAAGAATGAAGAGCACTGAGCATAAGTATGGCATGTTAATCATGGAGAGATTTTGTTCTTTAGCCAACGGATGGATTCAAGCATCCAGGATCAGGATGAAATGAAATTCTCTCTCTTCCACACAGTTCCGTTCCATGTAGAGTGATGTTTTGATGTTTTTGTTTATATTCTGTCTTGGTTCTGTTTAGTGTGTACCTTAACCACTATCTGATCTAGGACTTTAGGACTCCTGGTTGTTATATTAGGTGGGTGCAACAGTAATTGTAGTTTTAGCATTCTTGAAATCTTCCCATTGATACTGGAATACATTCTTAAATAAATGTGGTTATGTTATACATCATTTTAATGGACATTTCTTGCTTTATGTTTTTTGGTTTTTTTTTTTTTTTTGCTAATGACTTGTTACTTGATGTTTATTTTATATTTATTCTAGACTATGGAAACGATGCTAGATAAAAAGCATATTCGAGCTATTTTCTTATTCAAGTTCAAAATGGGTTGTAAAGCAGCAGAGACAACTCAAAACATCAACAACACATTTGGCCCAGGAAGTGCTGATGAACATATGGTGTAGTGGTGCTTTAAGAAGTTTTGCAAAGGAGATTAGAGCCTTGAAGATGAGGAGTGCAGTAGCCGGCAATCGGAGTTGACAACGACCAATTGAGAGCAATCATCGAAGCTGATCCTCTTACAACCACATGACAAGTTGCCAAAGAACTCAATGTCTACAGTCATTCAGCACTTGAAGCAAATTGGAAAGGTGAAAAAGCTCCATAAGTGGGTGCTTCCTGAGCTGACCGAAAATCAAAAAAAATCATCGTTTTGAAGTGTCCTCTCTTTTTGTACACAACAACAAACCATTTCTCAATCAGATTGTGACGTGCGACAAAAAGTGGATTTTATATGACAACCAGCGATGACCAGCTAGCTCAGTGGTTGGACCAAGAAGAAGCTCCAAAGCACTTCCCAAAGGCAAAATTGCACCAAAAAAAGGCCATAGTCACTGTTTGGTGGTCTGTTGTTGGTCTGATCCACTATAGCTTTCTTAATCCCAGTGAAACCATTACATCTGAGAAGTGTGCTCAGCAAATCAAGGAGATGCACTGAAAACTGCAACACCTGCAGCTGGCGTTGGTCAACAGGGCCCAATTCTTCTCCACGACAACTCCTGACTGTACATCACACAACCGATGCTTCAAAAGTTAAGGAATTGGGCTACATAGTTTTGCCTCATCTGCCATATTCACCTGATTTCTCGCCAACCGACTACCACTTCTTCAAGCATCTCGACAACTTTTTGCAGGGAAAACACTTCCACAAACAGCAGGATGCAGAAAATGCTTTCCAAGATCATAGAACCCTAAAGCACAGATTTTTAAGTTATAGGAATAAACAAACTTATTTCTCATTGGCAAAACTGTGTTGATTGTAATAGTTCTTATTTTGATTAATAAAGATGTATTTGAGCCTAGTTATAATGATTTAAAATTCATGGTCCAAAACCACAATTACTTTTGCACCAACCTAAATATTTGTATAGTATCATTAAGCAACAAACTACGATCCTGTAAGAAACAGCCCATTCTTTAAAATAGAGACAATCAGCTTTGCTTGCTGATGCATTACTGTCATTGTTCTTCAATAATTACCCATATGTTCAGAAAGGTTTTAGAATGAGATTGGCATTCTCATGTTAATTATTGGCTGTGGCAAAGCTCATTTTTCATTATTGGGATCACACTATATTTATGTGTCCTGACAAGTTGTTTGTTCTGGATAGATACATTGTAATTTTGGAAGAAGTTGCAAATTTCAATTGCAAATTGATTTTAAGATAACTTTTTTTAAAAAACCAAAATGCGTTCCAGGCAGCATAATGCTCTTATGGGATAATATTGACTTGAAAGAAAGTGTCATAGGAAAAAAAAATACATATGTAGCCATCTAACTGCAAATGCTGATTGATTATTCACCAGTTGGCCATCTATCTTCTAATCCTTACTATCTGCATTGTCAAATTAATTTTAAGAAACTTGTCTTGATCCAACATTTTATTGAATATCCATCCAATTCATTGTTTATTTTGAAAAAAAAAAGCTTATCTCACAGATATGTAATATTGAAATAAATTTCCCGATAGTGCTCCAACAAATATACAATTGTGGTATGAATAGGTCTTAATTCCATTTTGAAAACAGATATGTTTCTTCACATTTCATTTGACTCTATTTTTTTAGAACTGACCTTTATTTACCTAGTCCTTCTGACCAATTAAGTTAAAGCAAAGGAATGTAGCAATAGAATCAACAAATCAAAACTGTATTCTAACTTCCCATGCTCATGGGAAGATGTGCCAAATGAAGTTTTATTCATTGACCTTGGTTGATACTCCTAGGAGGGTACAAAGGACTCTGACCTTTCAAGAGTATACAAAAGCAAAACTTAACTTGCATCCACTATGCAGCCTTCTTTCTCCTTGATGAGGACTATAAAGTGATGACTATTGGAATTTCATCAAGGAGAAAGTGAGAACACTAAGGAAAAGCAAAGTTACAACGGTCATTTCACATTGTCTTAGTTCACCATCTTGTCTTAGGAGCTGCTTCCTAGTCAACATATATTAAGCAAGAGCCTGAGATGTAGCACACATTTTGTCAGAGCTAGAGGACAAAATCAAAACTTGAATTTTACTTACAATGGCTTTTGTCCTTGCTGGCAGATGGTGCTTACACTTGATCTGGTATTTAAACTAAAAATAATTTTTGGTTGGTTACAGAAAGAGGCACAGTGATGCAATAATCTCAGTGAATATCAAAAATAGTGGGAAAATTTTGGTTGAAAATATATAATAACTTGGAGTCATACTTCATCTCAAATGCCATTCTAAGGAGTTTGGACTTTATTCTTGTCTCTCTAACAGGGAGATATAGAAGGTTTTTAAAGATGGGAGAAAAATCTTCGTAATTTTTTAAACTCAGTA
>NW_012149108.1:3505512-3526650 GCF_000956105.1 Propithecus coquereli | reverse complement strand
AGATGGGAGAAAAATCTTCGTAATTTTTTAAACTCAGTATTTATTTATCATCTACTATGTGTCAGGTCTGAGCTGGGTTCTGTTTGTATAAGATACTTCATCCCAAATGCCATTCTAAGGAGTTTGGACTTTATTCTTGTCTCTCTAACAGGGAGATATAGAAGGTTTTTAAAGATGGGAGAAAAATCTTCGTAATTTTTTAAACTCAGTATTTATTTATCATCTACTATGTGTCAGGTCTGAGCTGGGTTCTGTTTGTATAAGATAAATTATAAACGATTACCTCCCTGATTCCAAAACACTACCATGACTCATCTGGACAGCTAATACACTTTCTTTCTGGATTTCCGTTCTTGTAGTCTTTCCCTTTACTAATCTAGTCTTCTTCACACAGCAGCTCAAGTTATAAAATTATAACATTTTTCATATGGTTAAAAATATCACCATGGATTTATATTAGACTTTGAACAAAATCTAAATCCCTTTCCCTAGTCTGCAAGGCATCAGAATTTCTAGATCCTGTGAACTTCACTAGTCTCATTTCTGTACACTTACAACAATTAATGAGCTACAGTCTCACTACCTCTAATTTCTCAAAGACATTAAGCTCTTGAGTTATCAGTATGTGCTCAACTTCTGCATTGAACTCTTTGGTTCTTTGCAAGTTTCTACTCATCTGGTTAAACCTCAGGTTAAAAGTGATAGCCTCAGAGAATACTTCCTTGGTTAACCCAAGTAAGTCTTCCTCCAGCCCTATTACTGTCATTGAACCCAGTCTACTTCTTCCATGGTAGTCATTCAATTTATCCTCAAGCATGTGTTTGTCTTCATGCTCAATATTTGTCTGCAACACTAGTTTATAAGATTCATAAGATATGAGCCTTTTCTCTTCCATTTCCAAATACTTATCCAGGCAAAGAGTAAGCACTTAATAATTATCTGTTAAATTGATTATGTAAAGAATTTATCAGTTAGTGAGGATGCCTTTTTCAAACCAAGAATACACAGAACTGTATCTGCTACATAATCTATGTTTATTACTCTCTTATTTTCATTTTCAACCTTAGAAAAAAATGGGGATGCAAGAATTCTAAAGTTCTGTTTCTCCTTAAAGTCGATTTGTGAGAAGGGCCTAGATAATGTACCATCTAGAGCAATCCTGCCTAATAGAAATGTATTGTCTATGGCCATACCACCCTGAACGTGCCCATCTTGTCTGATCTTGGAAGCTAAGCAGGGTTGGGACTGGTTAGTACTTGGATGAGAGAAATATAATGTCAGAAATATGTACAATAGTTTTAGTTGCTATATTAACCAAGATAAAAAAAACAGGAGAAATTAATATATTTTAACTCATTATATATGAAAATCATTTAAATATTAAGTTATTATCCCATGGTAAGATATTTTATATAGTTTGTTCTTATTAAATCTTCCAAATTCAGTGTTTTATATGCTTACAGTACACCTTATATTATATGCTAAATTTTCATTGCAAATACTTGATCTACACTTACAATTCATAAAATTTACGATTGAGAAAGTAGATTCACATATCCAAGCTGTTCCAAGTACACTTAAAACTTTTCCAATAATGAATCAAGTGCCAGTCTTTACATTTAATTTTAAATTTAAATTAATTTACATTAAGTTAAATTAAAAATTCATCTTCTCAGTCTTACTAGTCACTTTTCAAGTATGTAATAGCCACATGTAACTGTTACTGCAGCCGGCAAGATTGAAACTAGCAGAGTGTGAATGTGCTTGTGCATTTTTTTCCTGAATTTATAGAGGATGGAATATTCTGTTGAAAGATGTTTATCTTTTATATGTTTTCAATAACGAGACCACTTCTCTTCTCTGGTAAAATGCCCAATGAAAGCAATTGTGATGATGAACCAGCATTCAAAGAGTAATACTTATTATAAGCTAAGAGTGCTTTCCTTGAAAAGACAATTACATATTGATTAATTCAAATCATATACCTAGGATTCTGACACAGCAAATGAGCATTGTTTGAGGTTCTGTTCCCTGAATCCTCCGCTGTTGTCTGCTCAACTACCACTGAGTGTCACTGTGGGCTGAGAAGCCCATCCAAAATGAACACCCAAGAGAGCAGCCTGAAATGAGAGAAAGGAAGGAAAATGAATGATGATCTATTGAATTCTCTAGGGTTTCTTTGCTTCTTTCTTTTACTTCTGACACTAGTACACTTCTAAATCCATAACAAGTACATGAGGAAAATTAAATTGGAGCACAAAGCCACTAAGGAACAGCCTAATAGATAAATATCACCTATCCTTGAGGAACCCAAAGTTGCCATAACAGTCAATGCAGAGTTGATTAATGTCACCAAAATAGGATTTACTCTTGTAAGGCTATGTCATCAACATCCAGAAGAAGGTCTTGCCTTTGATACCTTTTTTCCTGCTAACTGGATAATATTTTTCTTTGTTTCTATTCTATTTTGAGGGATGGATGTTTTTGTTATTGCTGTTTCTTTTTGAATAGTAGTCATTTTTAAATGGTTCTGAGAACATGAAGGGGCATGCGTATTTTAATTATATGGAAAAGAAGCTCAAGAAATTGTACTATGGATATGGGGAGAAATATATATATTTAATGTTGGGTAATTTATGAGTGAGTGAACATAAAATATATTTCTATACTTTTTGCCAGATTTGGTGAATATAGAAAAACAAAGATTTCGTAGTCAGTTGTTACTGGTAGACATAGACTAATGCACACTAGTTTTAAAAGAAGGTTCAAAAACATCTTCTAAATTCAAATTTGTAAGTAGTGTGTTTAATCTGGGGATTTACATATGTTGGATAACTAACCTTATAATGAAGACTATATGATAATTGCTATAGGAAACATCTAGGAGTGTTCTTCCAATGGTATTTTGCTTATACTCAAGCAAAATCATAATAATAAAATAAAAGTTAATGAGGGTGCTTTTGTAGGCATAGAAATTCACAAGATTCAGAAATAGTTTTTTAAGTTATTTATTTGTTTTATCAAAGTTTTGAATATATACTAGAGAAGGGGTACATAATAAATGCATTGCTTATCATTAAATATATATTTTCCTTAGCCTTTTCTTGAATAATTGTTTTACTAAAGATTGATCAAATGAGAAAAGTATCTACTAAGGCTTACAATGCAAAGAGCTATCAATAAACAGTAGAAATGATTGCCTTCTTAAATTACTTTCTTTATGATGTGCTTCTTGAGAAGCTAAACTGATCTAACACTAAATACGGATGCTTTAATCCAAGCATCATTGATTCCTATCTATAAATCAGTTTTACTTTACATTTGAATGTTATAACTACATTTTGACAGAAATATCTGTCTATCTATCCATCCACCTATTCTCCTCACTCACAATATTTTATTCTTCAGGAGATTTTATATGGTATTTGATTTGGAGATTTAACAGTTTCCTAATAAAGATTAGCTAATTTTTATTGTATATATTTAAGGTATATAACAGGATATTCTGAAATATACATATACAGTGAAATGATCCTACAGTCAAGCAAATTAAGATATCCATCACCTCACACAGCTACCTTGTGTGTGTGTGTTTGTGTGTGCACGCGTGCATGTGTGCACTCTAAGAGCACCTAAAATCTCTTAGAAAATTTTCAGTATATAATATTATTGACTATAATTCTCATGCTATATATTAGATCTGTAGAGCTATTTATCCTACGTAACTATAATTTTGCATCCTTTGAAGAATTAGCTAAATATGTTTGTTTGTTTTTGTCTCAGTATCATGGTGACTAATAGAAAGCCAGAGCAGACCACTTTTAAAAGTTGTGGGTATTGGAAGAAAATTGAGAGTAATGAAGTATCTATAGGGTCATTCTGTGGAGTACAGAGAATGACAGCTGCAGGATGAAATGGAGTGATCGTTCCACAGTGTTTTAAAGTGCAAGTGTTCAAATAATAAGACAATTAATGGCAAAGTATTAGCACTGAAGTCTTCTTGGAAATGTGGAAGCTCTCACAAAATATGCTATATCGCGTTTATCTTCAATGCGTTTGTAAGGCAGAACACTTGATAATGTAAATAAATGCCAGTCTGGATCAACAGTATACTGTAGTTCGAGTATCATACAATTAGTGTACATGGGGTTGTGGGAAGAGCAGAAAGGAATACAACATTTGTTGAGAAGTTTTTCAGAGTCTGGTTATTAATACCTCCTTTATAAATGTTAGTTCCCTTCTACTTAATTCTTAGAATGACTCTGTAAAATCAGTGGTAATATTCCCATTTTATAGATGAGTAAAATAAAGATTACATAAATTAAGAAACCTTTACAGGTCTTTAAATATCATTATTAAGTGAAAGGGTTTCAATGTAAGTCTTAGTCCACTTATTCTATAGACTATATTCTTTGCAATCCATCAATGGTTTCCAAATATATTTTTAGCTTGAGAACACTTTTTCTCAAGTAAAATATTTCACAGACACCTATACACGAAATAGATAAAAGCTGTGGTTCTCTGTTCGGTGCAAGAACGAGGAGGCTGCCTTCTCAAGACCCATCTCTCACCTCCACATGAATCTTTATACACATTCGTGTATATTCTGAGGGTTCTGTAGACACAGTTGGAAAACCAGGGCATCATACCACATGTACTCTCAAATAGACCACGAATCTTTGAGTTCTTTGTTTATATAGCCATATGGCATTAGATAATTAAATAATGTCTTTGCTCTAGAATTGAACATTCTAAAACAAAATGATTTTTAAGTGGAAAAGAAGCAGTACAAATAATAAAAAAGCAACTTGCCTGATGGTACATTTCAGATATTACAAAAATTGAGCTAAAATAGATGTAAGATGTAAAAGATTTCCAAGTAGTTGTCTTTTGGGCCAGGGTATATTGTGGTGAACTAATGAAGCATTCTTTCTCTTTCTTTAATAGCTGTTCTTTTTTATCCTAAGACCTTCAATTAAACCTCCAAAATATCTTCTTTCTTTTTCTAGTAAAATAATGGAAAAAAAGAAAAAAAAAAAAAAAAAAAACAATTGGATCTGTTCCCTGCCCCACACATGTCAGTTAAATCGTGGAGATATCTAACTTTCCTGGTTACTTTGATTTACAAAATGACACATGCTTCTTGCAAGAGGATACCCAGCAATTCAGTGTGGTGGAGCACTGTATCCCAGCTAGCTGCATCCCACTGCTCATATCTGATCTTCACAGATTTCTTTGCAGGCTGACGAAAGGCAGAACTCTGGATGTCCTTTGTGCCCTGAACAAAGGAAACAGCATGGACCTCTTCAAACCAGTTCCTAGATCTCCAAGTGTGAATTTATGGGCTGCCTTTTCTCACCTTATCTTCTTCCCAGAGTGTTCAAGGCTATTCCCAAAACAGAAACTGTTTGTCTCGGTCTATTTAGTACAGCATCTCTCTAATTGCCAGAAACCCAAGAATGTACTGGGATTTGACTATAGATATTCCTTTGACATAACATATTTAATCCTAAGGTTGACCAAATCTGTTACAACAATTCACTTATTATTACAAGAAACAAACACAGGTATATTCTAAAGGGGATCACACTCCGAGATTTTCACAGAGCCCTCCCCTATCTCCCTAATGTCTATTTGAGAATAAGTAAATCAATGCTGGCCAATGGAAAGAAAGTAAGAAGACCAATTTATTTATTAATTATAATTTTAAAACCTATAAAGAAAGAGAAGTAAAAAGAGAGGAGATGGGAAACTAAATTCTATTGACTATCTTTTAATATATTGCATCAGGCATTGTGCTATATATACTAGCTCACTAAAATGGAGATTGAGGTATACCATTACAATTGCCACAAAAGTTGGACTAAGTCCCTCTTCCATCTGCTACCATAGCATTCTATACACATGCTTGTGTGCATGTGTGTGTGTGTGTATTGCAGTGCCTATTATACTGAACCTAAATTGAGATTCTCTCCACATTTCTTTTCATTTTATTTTTTAATTGACACATAACAATTGTACATATTTATGGACTACATAGTGATGTTTCCATACACATAATGTATAGTGATCATTATTATAGTAATTAGCATATCCATCATCTCAAACATTTATCATTTCTTCATGTTGAGAACATTCACTATTTTCCTTCTACCTACTTAAAACTATATAATATCTTATACACTAGGGATTCCTCAAGGGCTTATCCACCTGTATTTGCTGAAAACCTACCATTGTACATTCTGTTACCAAGAACTGAGATCAGAAGAGAAATAGAAGTGTTTTGCTAACCCCATGTAGCACACCCTCCCCACTCCAACAGGCTAAAATTCCAAGTTGACAGTTTATAAGAATGACAGATATATTGTTTATATTCCAAATTAAGTCATCTGTACATTTATCAATAATAGTGAGCAATCACTTATTATAGATCATTTAATTGGTAAGGTCTTTCCTTAATCAGTCTAAATTTTTATCTGTAAAAGTTAAATTTTTTGCCCTTAACAAAGCTCTTACGTATAAAAGGCTACATGAAATCCTCTGTTAAAATTATTCTCATATATCAAACTAAATAAAAATATATTTTATATTCCAATTATCAATTAAATACTTTACATTCTAAAAATTCTTTGACTATATTTATTTACTAAATGAAAATTTACTGAGTACACAATATTATGATTCTGTAAGCTTTGGGCATAGAGTAAGGGAAAAAGGAAAACTAAAAGCTTAGTGAGAGATAAGTTTCAGTAAAATAACAAAAACAAAATATTGTGATACACATATAAAACAATAACTTTGGGGACACAAAGGAGAAGTGTCTGTATTAGACTAAGGAGTCAGGAAAGATCTTGAGGAGGTAAAACTCGAGTTGAAAATAAATTATCAGTGAGAATTGCATAGATGTTCTAGACAAATAAAAGTGCTAATTATTCTGAATGACTAGAGCTAGGAATCTCTGTTTCAGAGACATTACTTTAGAAATGGCATATATATTTTTAAAATGTGCCATTTTAATCATAAAAACATATTTTAATAAGGATAGTATCATCTTTGAATCTGATGTTATTAACCTTCCATTAATAATATATATTTTGAGAGTTTCCCCCCAGAAATAAGCATTTATTACCTTGAGGAAGTGAAAGTCTTTTGGCTGATCACATAAGCATTTGTAAGATAATCAGAGAAAGATATGTAGTTTAGGACAGGGGGTAAAGTTTTGGTCTGTTTTTTCTTTAATGCAAGGATGTCATGTCAGTGCGTAGAAATTTTAGAAGGTATCTATAATGTGTTGAACAAGGAGATAATACCTTTAAAGAAATGATGTGACTCTAATAAAAAAGTAAGTGTAATAGCATCATGGCTGAAACTTAAAATTTAGAAAAAAATACACTATAAACAACGTAAGAATCCAGTAAAGAAAATGACTTTGTTTCCTTAGTTCACTATTGATTACTGTTTGTGGAACAGCATGTGATGTTACCATGGAGACCAGGATGTGAGACCTGGTGCAGCCCCTAACTGTCTGTGAGGTCTCAGACTTATCATGTAACCTCCCTCAGCCTCAGTTTTCCCATCTGTGAAGTGGTGGTGTTACATTTATGTGAGTCACAGATTTGTGAACATTAAACAGATAGGCCAACACTTGGTGAACGATAAAATGCAACACAAATACTATGCACCAAGGTACCAATGACTATGTTCTAATATTATAGTCAAAATAAACAATTGTTTTACAGGTATATTCCATAATTGATATAGCTAAAAGCTTTGATACAGTACATTTAAAATATTTAAAGACAATGATAATAACACTACCACTGCCACCAAAGCATACACTAATCAAGTCATATCACAAATTAAAACTTATGCTGATTAATGTGTTGTAGACTAGTTTTAAGCCTATTATTCCTCAAATTAAGGAAAACAAATACAAATCTAGGATGCCTTGGGTAGCAACAAAGTCTTTGGGATCAGATTGGGTGGATTTTAACCCCACATCAATCTTTTTTTTTTTTTTTAACTCAGGACTATGCATTTAGCTGTTTAGAGCCTCAGCTCATCAATCAGATGGAAATAATAATATATCACTTATGGTGCATGTGTGTGGGTGTGTATGTGCAAAGTATGAGAGAGAGAGAGAGAGAGAGGAGACTGGATATAATGATACGGATGTGATTAATACAGCACCAGCTGAATATGTCCTGTTAAATACGTAAATCCTCAACATTGTTGATAGGTTCCTGGAAACTGTGATTTTAAGTAGATTGACCTACAACAATTCCTTGAATATTATTATTTCCTTTAATGGCGTTTCATTATAATGTTAATACGGAAAAAAATTGGTTTTCATATACATCATTTTATTTAAAGTCACATTTTCCAAAAACCTATTGACAATGTTAAGTGAAAACTTACTATTAATATATATATGTAATTTTTTTGTTCACCCTCAAAAAATAATCTCATACTGTTGGTCAAATCACTAATCCCTTTGTTAACAACAGACCATATTTTACTTACCTGAGACATGTCCCTATCTTAACTGCAGAGACAGTGCCTTAAAACAAAATATAGTTTTACACAGGCTTATCCAGGAGAGAAAAACTTTTGGAGCATTCACAAGAAGATAGGATATCTTGCCTCTGAGTGAGAACAGAAGGGCTCTCAGGAGGGCTCCTGATTAAATATGTAGTGTGGTAATTTGTTTTCAGGTGGCACCAGTATGGGAAATACACTTCTCCAGAACCAGGAAATGATTTATATCAAAGAAGGCCTTTCCCACATTTCAGTGTTTCAAGACATAGTCATTTATTTGAAGGGATCAGAGAGATGTCCTGTCTTTGACACAGAAGTGTCCATGCAAGGGCCAGACCTCTCCCCTCATCCCTGGGCTCACACAGACCTTACGCTGAAAATGCAGTCTCCAGCTGCAATCTAATGCCTGGAAGATTTGGATGGGTTGAGTGGCCGATTTTTATTTCTGAAGATCGACATTAACCTTCATGGATTCCTAAGGAGATGTGTGCTCCTCTACTTTTTCTGATTAATATCTTGAATTCAAGATTTTGAAATTTAAAAATATGATCTTTAGAATCACTCAAATCTGGGGTTAAATTTAGCTCTGCCATTAATTAGCTGTGTAGCCTCAGAGAAGTAATTTAAACTTCTTGGACCTTAGTTCCCTAATTGTTAAACGGACCCAATATCAATCTCACACAGCTGTGCAGAGAAATGACTGAGTATCTGCAAAATATCTAGATGAATGCCTGGCATCTGGAACAAAGTAAGAGTTAGAAAATATGTCTCTTGTTATAGGTAATAATAATAAAAGAAGCAACAACTAACATTTAAGGTCTATGTGCCACAGATTGTTACTTGCAGGTATAAATGTATTACTCTCTCTCAGTACAATGCAGTGAGTAAACACCCTGCTAGGAGTTTGAAAGCCTGGGTACACATTCCATTTGTACCTCTTACTTTACCAAGTAAGTTAACATTTGCAAACTTTTGTTTCTTCGTTAAGTAATGGAGATGATATCAGAACAAATTTTATATCATTGTTATAGACATTCGATATGATGAGCAATGCAAAGTGCTTGGCAACATGTCTGGCATACGGCAAACATTTAAAAAATGGGGTTATTATGTTATTATCTTTATATTGGTGATGGCCATCTTCACAGATTAGGTGGTATACTAAAATGGAGGCAAAAAAAATGATTCCTCTCACATAATTATCAATTCTCTGTAACTATTGTGTGGTACGAAAATCAGTTTGAGATCAAAGTTCTAGTGTGAAACATAGTTCTTCTGTCTACAGGTGTTTGATTTTAAGCAAATAATTTGTTAAGCCTCAAAAACATCCTCATCCCTAAAGTGAGAAAATGTATTGGTTTTCTCTCACTATTGTAACAAATTACAGTCAGCTTCCCTATAGCAACATTTTGGTCAATGACAAACTGCATATACAGTGATGGTTTGTTTACATTAGACCCATGGGATAATCCAAAATAATCTCTCTTTAAGGTTTGTGATAGTATTTCAATATATAAAATCTCTTTGCCATGTGGCATAAGATATTTATCCTTCCTAAGAATTCAGACATGGGCATCCTTAGGGGATGATTTTGCCTATCACAGGAAATAATAATTACCTTAAAATGGGCCATGATGGATCAAGAAATAGTATGTGTGAAATTGTTTAATATATCAATATAAGTAGTAGTTTCTCAATAAATATCAATTTTTATGTCTTCATGTTTACATGATAGTCAATTTCTAAAAGACACCATCTTCATACTTCAACGTGAAAGATAATTTATATGAAAGCATTTAAAAATTTTATAAGATTGTACACATCAATGTGGTTATGGTTATGGAATATATACGGTCATATGCAACAAACACAGTGACTGGATGTTGCAACATTCTGAGATGGACCAGTGGATATAGATAATCCAAATGGAAAATTACCAGTAGTAATCATCAAATTGAGGACTCTGTGACCCGGATGGAGTTCATTTCATTTCATTTCAGATTTGCCAATAAAATCAACTAGAGAGATTTACAAAGGATTCAGGTTTTAGTTTTTTTTTCTTGTTATTGTTCTGCCTTACTATTCTCCCTGCCCTAAAAAGTTATACTTTGCCAGATTTAAAACTTGGTCATGTATTACTTATTTTGTTAGAATTGATATGGAAAGGAATATATACTATATTCACATTCATAAAGATTGTGCCTGCATAAAGAAATAAGCGATAATTTATGTGCTTTATTAATTTATATAATATTAAATCCAGATTCACAGGGGCATACCCACAGAAAAAAAGGGTGTTTTCTAAAGGCAATTTTTCTTTATAGTGTCATAATGTGAGAAATACTCAACATATAATTTGAAATAAAAACTAAACACTGAGAATGGAACTAAAATCAAACATAACCTAGTTACCTAGAACAGAGATAACACATATAACAAAAGTTCATTTCATGTTTGTGATCGCATTTTAATATATATTTTATAACCCAAGAATTTTCTTCATCTTCTGCAAACTTTTGTAAATGTGCTTTGTATGATTGCCTAATCTACTATTAAGAACACTTTATTCCAGTAATGTCAATTGAAAATTATTTCCTTAGCCTGTGAAGTGCCTGGCAGTGTATTGGACCTTGAGTTAGGAAGATGATAAAGGGCCACCCTTCCTCAAAGCACTATATGGGGAAAAAAGCAGGTAGGAAGAGAAAGAAACATAGCAAAGTTTAAACTTCTAATCACATCAATTAAAATAATGATGAAAATGTAATTCACAAATAAGCAGTCATATAATTTTTACATTCAGATTGTTACCTTAAACTTCAAATATTTTACAAGCAGCCATAACATTTTTTTTAAATTTGCAGCTTTATGGCCAATATCAATAATTGTTACTATTTTAGTTGGGTTTATTGATGAATATTAAATTACCCTAGGGCCTTTACATGATTTAAGAATCCTGAAGCCTCCATTTGTTTTACAATGTCAGCATGATAATGACCATAAACAATAGTCATCTTCTTTGTGACCACTCTAATCTTAATTACATGTTTGCTCCATGTACTTATCTAACTGGAATTTTATGATCCAAATGTGATTTACAGCTATAAATTAAATAATTATCTGAGGCACTGTCAGGCTACTGGGACCGGTTGATGTGAAATCTGATCAATCTTGTGCAGCTTAATGTTTCCTAAGAATGGAAACCAGCTCAGGAATTCATAGCCTGTTTTATTGTCTCCTGCAGCCTGGCCATTTAGATCCGAAAAAAAGGCAGAAAAATGTATTATCTGTCTAAACCTGTGGCAGCCAAGTGAAAAAGATTTAGAAAGTCATATAAATTACTCTACAAAAAGAAGAGTATGGAAACAATTTGATCTGGGTGATTTGGAATAAATGGACCAGAATAACTCTTGTCCAGCAGTCCACAGAAATATCCGTGGAGTATTGTGCCTTTACACAACTGCAGAGGACCATATGTTACTTCAAATCTGCTTACAAACAAAAATGTTCAAATTCAGTAGCCACTCCTACCCCCATTGTTCTCTCACATGTGTTTGGATTATTATAATCATGAAGAGACAAAAAAACACAAGTATTTTATACATGTAAGGTAAGGGCAAAGCAATGTGACATTTATTATACAGATACACACAGATGCAATGGGAACACAGAGGAAAGAGAACTGTCCTGTTATTTAAGAGGCTGGAGAGGTTTAGAGACCACTTATGGCTAAAATCCTTTCGTTTCAGAGTAAACCAAGGCTCTGAGAGTGGCTATTGCTTGCCCCAGGTGATTCTGCTCAGATGATGCCAACCAGCTGTGCAGCTGAATTCCAGGTGCTATTTTCATGTGACTTTTCCTCCTCCCACTCTCTATTCCATCTCTGTGCAACTTAGCCAAAAATTTCCTATTTTCTCCCCAAAGAAATTTTCCTTAGCTACCAATACCTATCATCGTATCAAGAGAAGTTTCTACATCTTCCTTTACCTTTCAGCCTATAATCATTGACTATCTTATCAAATATTTCTTGAACTGCTATTAGATTTTAAAAATAGCTATGAGAAAGAAGTTCAGCATCCTTCGTCTGATGGAACCAACTGATTACTAGGGCAAACCGAAAATAAGCAAATAAACTAACAATGTAATTGCGCATGGTGATAAGTGTTGTGAATAAAATAAACAGAACACCGAACTAATTGAGGCTGGGGTTAGACAGTATACAGGAGAGTGTGGCCAGGGAAGGCCTCTGACAAAAGGCAGCCTTGGGGGAGGTGGCATACAAGCTAAAACTTAAAATATGAGGGGAAGGGCTGGCTATACAGTATCATAGTCTCATCTCCTTAACCTATTGCACCGCCTCTGTTGTGCTGGACAGATGGCATAATATACGAGTCCCCAGATGGGAGCCTTCTTTGTATCTTAATACAAAATCTGCAAACTTGCACACAATTGCAACCTTCTCTTCCTTTTCTTGTCATATTGCCATGAAATGGTGTACTATCTATTCTCTACCAAATATCATAAAGGACTAACATTGTTACTATGTTACTATTAATATATCAAAATGTGTTGATGTGTTTTTTCTGTCTACTGAGTCTAGTTATCACACAATTCTTGACCCCAATTCCACTTCTCAATGCATGCTTACTTTTTGTAATGTCCTATACTAAGCACGTACAGTGTGTCTGAGACCATGTGAGGCACTTGACATCTAATGATGAACAAGAGAGAACAAAGCCCCAACCGTAGCATCTCACCATCTACCATGGAAGTTTATGTGGAGCTCTTCTTACCTTGTTTACTAATGAAGGTGAATCTCTTATCATGGACTTTGTGCTTGTTGTTTTTAAAATATGCAATCTAGTGCCTGTAATCACTGGTGAAACACTCTTCTCTAGGCTTATTTTTCTTCTTGAAAAACAAGAGATAAAAAATAATTCCTCCCTCAAAGATGTTGGGAGGACTGAGACTCATAAATGTAAAAGTATAAACTACAAACTGTCATATACAAAAGCAGTATAAGAATTCTGTATAATGTAGTACAGTGGCAGTAACTACTATTCTTTGTTCATACTCATTAGAAAGAATTGATCATCTCCACTACCAAATATTTACTGAATGCTCCCTGCTATTGATGCTCTGGTGTAGCATCTTTTTAGTAGGTTAGAGGTCATACTTTTATAGATTGTACTTCTCGGAATATTCAGTGGAAATGGAATCATGTATTCTCTATTATCAAATCAGCCTAGGATTGCTAGGGTGATCAGAGTCACTAAAATTATGGAGACAAGACATTTTCTGTGTATAAGTATTTGTTTTATTATATTCTACATAGATATATATTTTACATTTTCTTTTACCTTCATGAATTGTTTTCTACAGAAGCAGATTATGAAAAACTTCTCAGTTTTTTTCCTGTTTTATGTTTTTTTCCTTGGGTAAAACAATGCATCTTGGGGGATATTGTTCTTGCCAAGGAAAAAAACAATTGGATTCTTTCCAATAAGAGGAAATGAGATTACACTGGAATGTTTGTCAGTAAAGTTTAAGTTTTATTGACAAGGATGCTACATCGTTGTGTAAAATTCTTGCTAACTGTCTCTTTAGATAGCCAAAAGAGAAATCAAATGCAAAGTGGCATAGAGAAGTAGGCCCTATATCTGTAGCACATTATAGGGCTTGAAATATTGCTTTCTTTCAGTATATGTTATTAGCATTCAAAAAATTTCAACAAGACTCAATAAAACTTTCCATAAATGAAGCCAATTGTTGAACTGATGAACTAAAGGTGAAAAACCTAAAATCGATGAATCCTACTCTCTGGAGCAAATTCTTCTTTTAGGCCTTCCCAGAGTTGCACATTCTTAAATTCACCATTCAGCAACCTCAAAAAACCAAAATCACACACGCAAGCCAAATGTTCCCAGCGTGGATGAAGGTGCACCCAGAAATTTGGAAGCAGTTTATTATTCAGTCTAAAAATTTCTGCTAGGGTAAGCCTAATTAAATTGAAAGTAAAAGCTTTACACATTTGATTTGTGTATGGATTAGCATGAAAATATTAAATTAATTCAATTGGCGCACTAGATTTTGAAAAGTGATTTGTTTTCTGGTTCTAATTTGTGATAATAGCAATAAATGTTTATGGATACTCTTGCTTACACGCTCTTTGGTAATCAGCACATCAGCCAAGAACAAACTAACAAAGAGATGAAAAATTTTCTAACTGTAGATTTTACTACCAGAGTATCTTTCATATCTCCTCTCTGTTCAATCAGCCTAGTTCTGGCCTTTCTAAATCCAATTCACACTCTTGTTACAGGGCTACCACATCAGCCTTAATAAAGTACCGAATACAGTATAAACTCCTTAGCATAGTGACCAGATCCTCAATAATCTAGTCTGATCCAACCTACTAATCCCCTTAATTCACTCATTCCTTGACTAGTGAGCTATTTACTCTATTCTGCACATATTCCCATGTTCCTTTCTATGCACGTTTGCTTGCATTAGTTAGAATGCTCTCATCATTCTCTCCATCTCTGATTATAGAAATTTGAATAGGCAGAGTGTACCATGAAGGATGAGGAATCCTGCTAAGAACCTTCAGAATAAAATTTGTATGGTATAGAATTTATTTTATGAATTTATTCTGCCTTTGTCTCATTCTTCATTCCCTGACAATGTCAAGTATGCAAAACCATGTCCATCTTGATAACTTTGATATCATGTACTTCCTATGTGCCAGTTCTTTGTACACAGTTGAATGAATAAAGGATCTTCAGTGCAACCATATTGATGTACTTAGATATTTCCTTACCTTCATCTAGAACATCTATCCTCTTCCCATAATTTCTCTCCTTGCAAAGATTTTCCTTCATTAATTCATTTTCTTTTTCTCAATTTTAAGCTTAGGTGACATTTCTGGAAATCATTTCCTAAAGACCTTTTGATAGAGTGAGGTTTCCCATGATATCAATGGCTATATTTGTGTCATTGTACTTACTTTTTTTTCTTTCTTTTTCTTTTTCTTTTTTTTTTTATTTCAGCATATTATGGGGGTACAGATGTTTAGGTTACGTATGTTGCCCTTTCCGCCCTCTCCCCCCGAAGTCCGAGTCTCAAATGTGTCCATCCCTCGGATTGTGCACATTGCACTCTTTGTGTATGCATATACCCGTCCTCTCCTCCCCCTTCTCCCCTCCCCTCTGCCCAATATACAATAGATGTTATTCTTATTTGTGCACTTATGTGTTGATCAGTTAATACCAATTTGATGGTGAGTACATGTGGTGCTTGTTTGTCCATTCTTGGGATACTTCACTTAGTTGAATGCGTTCCAGCTCTATCCAGGAGTATACAAGAGGTGCTATATCACCATTGTTTCTTAAAGCTGAATAGTACTCCATGGTATACATATACCACATTTTATTAATCCACTCATGTATTGATGGACACTTGGGTTGTTTCCACATCTTTGCGATTGTGAATTGTGCTGCTATAAACATTCGGGTGCAGGTGTCTTTCTTATAGAGTATCATTTGTTCTTTTGGGTAAATGCCCAGTAATGGGATTGCTGGATCGAATGGTACTTCTACTTGTATCTCTTTAAGGTATCTCCATATTGCTTTCCACAGAGGTTGCACTAATTTGCAGTCCCACCAGCAGTGTATGAGTGTTCCTATCTCTCCGCATCCACGCCAACATTTATTGTTTTGGGACTTTTTGATAAAGGCCAGTCTCACTGGAGATAAGTGATATCTCATTGTGGTTTTAATTTGCATTTCCCTGATGATTAGAGATGTTGAGCATTTTTTCATATGTTTTTTGGCCATTATTCTGTACTTACTTTTTATAGTATTTTTTTTCTTGCCTTCCCTCACATTTTAGATTCCTTAAAGGCAGGGATTTTTTTCCTATCAGAACTTTCAGTGCTAAATATAATATCTGTCAGCAAATAAAGCATAGAATCAATGTTTTTTAAAATTTTAAACTTATTTATTTCCTAATTATAATTTGTGATCTAGATCACACTTTCATGGAGTCCTTCCTATTTTGTACATCATAAAAATGTTCTCCCTCCTCTGAACACCCACATCATTCCTTTCATGGAATTTATAATTTTATACCCTGCAGGCTTTCAATTTATACACATGTTTATTTTCCTAGACTAGATAATGAAACATTTTAGTAAGAAAGACTGTGTTTAATTCTTCTCTGTACTTTGCTGTTTCTCCAATCCTGGAACAAAATTCAGAAACTGGCAAATAGTCAATAAATATTGAAAGAATGCATGGTCAGCTGATACACACTATGTTTTGAAATATGTTCACTATTATATATTAGTCATATGGAGTACTGGCAATCATTTAGCCTACATTCAATCTACTGATGAAGTTTTTATACATATTATCACAGAGAAGCATCGAAGAGAAACCACAGTATTGATGGTGGTAGTGGTGGAGTTGGTTTGCTGCACTGGTGGCAGAACTGTCACTTATGTTGGCATAGCACTTAATGGCTTTACTAAAAGTGTTATTGAACTTGGTCTTGACCCCCCCTCCTAAGGCCCTTCAAAGCAAAGAATGGAGGAGCCTTTTATTTTTCCTCCCTTATTGAACTTATTTTCAATTTCTTTAGCAAATTTATTTAGTGACTGCTATGTTCTAGGCATCATGTTAGACATGGTTGACAAAGGAACAGAAAACTAAAAAAATGTCCTTGGAGTTCTAGTCATATCCTAATGATGAAAATCTTGTGCCTGAGAGAAATTATTTTACTAACCCTGAGTCACAAAGTTAGTACATGGAGAGAATTTAGCAAGGACTTTTCTATCAATTAAGATATAAAATAAAGAAATAGTGGATTCTTACACTCCATTGTATTGTATTCTTTCCTAAATGATTATATCATCAATACAGAGGCAAAAAATAAGAAAATCTTATTGTAAATGTAAACCATTTCTAATGAAGAAAGTAGGATTATACTAAGAAAGAAGATTACACTAAGAAAGAAGATATTAATTGACTGGGATTTTTTTTTTTTCACATTCTGGTACTGTCATAAGATCTTCTAGACAATTTCAAGAATGTATGATTAAAATTAGTACAAAATTTGAGTTTTTTTCATGTTTAAGGAATGAATCTTAGAATCACTGTCCAGAGGGCTTTGTGAAATAAAAGATCTTGAGTCTCAAAATGTAAATCATCAGCAAAATAAATAGTTCTTATCATGTAAATAATATTTTCTATATAAATTATTTATTTCTTACTGATTCCTGATAGGATTTTTAATTCACTGATATGCAATATGTATATTTCATATTATATAATAAAGTTACATAACATATTATATATGATGCATGTTTTCCCTTAGTCTTTTGTTATTATTGTTGTTCTATTAAATAAAAATAAGTTTTATGTAGATTCCTTGACTATGAAGTAGTAGCAAAGAAATAAGCTCACACTTGGGTGAAAATTTGCTATATAGAAACCACAAATGGAATAAAACATGTGGATAATTGGGAACAGTTATATCAGATGCGGTGAACATCTGTCTGGAGCACAGATGTTAACTGCTATTTGGAGAAGACAACATATTAATTCATAGCAATTATTTCAAATGGTTGGAAGATTCCAGGTTGACAATACACATTTTTCTCTTACCTTTTTATTTTTTGTGCCAGCAGGTATTCCACAGAAATATATAAGCAATTCACTGTGGAAAAATGGCAGGCCCATCATTTAGAACTCTCTCTGTGACTCTGACATGTTGGTGCTATGATAGATATGGGGCAGTCAGTCTGTCCCCATCTGACTTAGCTAGTTCTGCAGTTCTGCATGTGAATGTGAAATAGCACAAAATAGGAAGAGGAAGCTGTCACTAATAATAATGATGATGATGATAATGATGATAGTGGCTAACATTTGTATAGTCCTTCCTCTTGCTTTATATAGATTAACACATTTCATCCTCATAATATCCTTGTGAGGTAGCTATTGTTATTATCCCTACTTTATAAATGAAGAAACTGAAGTACAGATAGGTAGGTGGAACAAATGGGAACCAGTGGAGCTAAGGATCAAGTCAGGTAGTCTGGTATCAAGAGCCTGTGCTCTTAAACATGAAATTGTAACTTGATATATGTAAATGCATATATGTGTACACATATAGGTCATACCTATTTGGATATGTGTGTAACTCTGTAGGTGTGTATAAATCACATATTATTTCAGTACGTCCTCCTTCACATGTCTTCTTCTTAGTACTTTTCCTAAAACATGTTATTGGACTTTGATTAATATAAATAACAATCAATTCATTTATTCAGCCATTGAATGTATTAGTTGCATAATATAAGACCTATATTATTGGTGAATCGATGCATCATTATTGGTGAATACATGCATCAAAAGATGCTAGAATGTAAGGATAAAAATATAAATAATGAAAAATTAAATAAATGAATCGATTCACATGTTCAAGAAATTCTTATTAAGTATCAACTTTAGGTCAGGCACAGAGCAGAAAGAAAACGGAGAGAGGTCTCTGTACTCACGAAGCTCACAGTATAGTCATTTTGAAAGACAAAGGGCAGAAACTACCCAAGTTCTACCCAAAGTGGTGCCCAACCCTAGCTGCATATCAGAATCAATTATTTAAAAATGATCCATCACCAAGTGCTACTCTCAACAAATTGAATATAAATCTTGAGGCCTAAATCTCACGTATGTGAAGCTGTCCCTGATGATTCTAATAGACAGCCACATTTGGGAACTGGTCGAAGCTAGGGAGATCTCTGGAAAGCTTCAGAGAGGAGATAGTTTTCTGGTTGGATCTTGACAGGTCAAGGCCTTGCTAGGCTAGAAAAATGTGAGGGCTGGGGGTGTGCATAAATGTGGAAACAGGAAAGGACAGGGGAGGGGAGGAAGGGTGAGGAAAGGGGATGGGAAGAATTGCTGGGTGTGGAGAGACTTCTTCACAGAAGAGTTTTAAAGCTGCTCTCTGCTTCCAAGGCTCTCTGAGCCCTGGGCCCTTTATCTTGTGCTATCTGCCTTTGCTCCCTTGCCAGACAGCATTACAATACTCAGCCTGGCTCACGATGTTCTGGACTTATTTAAGATAATGGCCTTTATCGATTGCGGTTCTCCCCCTGCAGGTCTCATAGGACGTTTCAGCTTCAACTTTGACTTCAGACTCATACTTCTCTAAATAGCTTCTAAATGGATTTTAAAATGCTCCTTCTAAATTACTTAAAGGCTTACCTCAGCCACCCCATCAATTTCTAGAGAATGAGCTCTTGCCAACAATCAAGATTTTGTAGCACTTTGCAAGCCAAGTAAAAGCTACAGCCCTTGCCCTAAGGAGTTTACCTCCGTGAAGTAGGTGTGACTAGGTACTTAAAAATACATAAAATGCTATGATTTGGAATTGGATCTAGAAATGCTGACTGTCTCCTTGACGTTAGAGCTGTTAACTACTTTACTGAGCGTTTCATACAATTTCAATCTGACAATACGGTGGTTATAAAATGTTGTGTTTCTCAGAATAAGAGACTCTATAGCACTTTGAAAATCATCTGAAGAGGAGCATTAGATGTTTTGACTATTGTCTCTGTTAAATAATAACAACAATAGCTAATGATTCTAATAGTTAGCACTGTTCAACACTTACTATGCGCTAGGCAGTATTCTTAGCACTTTTTATATAAATTATTAAATATTTTCAACAATACTATGAGAGAGGCAATTTATAATTTCAAATTTATACATGAGGAATTTATATCACAGAGAAGTCATGTTATCAGTCAAGGGCTGTAGGCCTTTACGGGGCAGATCTGAGACACAAATTCAAACATTCTGGCTCCAATGTCTGTGTGCTTCATATAAAACAGACATGATTTGTGTCTCAGTCCTCACACCTTAACATTTTGGCATTCTAAATACATAGGAGTATTTTGCAAAGTGATTACACAGGTGCCTGACACACAGTAAATAGTCAATACATGTTCTGCATTATGTTAATAATGTTTTCTGAATATTTTAAAAAGGAGAGATGAAATTAATATTTGAGTGATGTATCATGTTTTTGATTTCTACAACACTTATTTCATTAATTCTCAAAAAATTCTGAACTATAGCTATAATCAGACTCATTTTACAGATACGGTATTGAGAACTCAGAGTAATTAGTTACTTTGTCTAAAATCACACAACAAAGAAGTGATATAACTAGAAATGGAACCAAAATTAACTTGGAATTTTTACTAAGAAATGACCCTTGTTCTGACAGCCAAGTTGGGAGTCCCCTTCTTCAGATTGGTACAGTTAAGAGAGTAAAACTTCATGGAATTTTTTAAAAAGTCACAGAGGTTTGTTGTTGTTGTTGTTTTCCCAGAGTTAAACTAAAGAAGGACTTTTTGCTACAGAGTTCAGATTTATCATTATGTGTATAACTATATAAAGGATTCGTAGAATATTTAATTAATGCACAGTAGAGTGGCAATTGAAAAGATAAAGTCAAAATTAATTAGTAAAACTTTTAACTATTCACCTATGGTTACAAAAAGAATAGCATGTGAGTATAATTTTGAAGCTAGGGAAA
>NW_012149108.1:3438419-3502714 GCF_000956105.1 Propithecus coquereli | reverse complement strand
CACACACACAGCAATAACTTTGTAAGGCAATAGATATGTTAATTAGCTTGATTTTAGCAATCATTTCACAATGTATAGGTATATTAAACATCACATCATACACTTTGAATATATATAATTTTTATTTGTCAGTTATATCTCAATAAAGCTAAAAAATAAGACTCTCATGCAAACATAGAATGAGAATATGTCAATCATTTGTTAGATCATTAACAGGGAAACCAGAAAGATGATAAAGCTAATACCAAAGTACCAAGAGCAGTTGAAAACTGTGTATTTACGTGAGTTTTGTCATAATAAACAATGTTTATTAATATTACAAGATTTTTAAGTTATATACAAAAATGGTTAATGTCATATAAGACAATAAAAGTATAACCTTTGAATTACCTTTTCTAAATTAACATAAATCTGCAAGTTAACATGTAACTCCACAGTATCTAGGCTCCAATGAAAGAGCAAAGTCAGGTGAAGACATATTATCCTAGAGCTATGCTTCTCAAAGGGTGGCCCCAGGACTCCTGGGAGTCCCCAGATCCTTTCAGAAGATCTAGATAATCAAAACTATTTTCTTAATAATACTAAAATATTATTTTCTTTTTTCACTGTCATCCATTCATGATTGATGCTTTCCGGATGATGTAGGATATAGTAATAGATTGAATGTAAAAACAGATGGGAGACTACAGCTGTCTTCTCTTAAGCCAGTTATTAATGAGACTTGCAAAAATGGAAATCAATGTTACTCTTTTGATAATTTTGTATTTGTTTTGGGAAACATGTTTCCTTTATAAAAATATAACATTTAGGTTAGCATCCAATAGATTTATTATAGTTATTTTAAAATCAAAAAAATTTTTTAAAAAGTTTACAATTCCAATATGGTAACAATCGATAGGTACAACACACCAAACTGAAAGCCTTTTGTGGATAGCCAACATATTATCAGAGTGTAAAGAGATCCTGAAACCAAAGTGTTTGAGAACTCCTGTCCTAGAGAATTAAATAAAATTGGTTAGGCCTGTTAAATAATGTGCTAGTATAACATTGAAAGGACACATTTTACTCTATCTTGCCTGAATTCCACATTTTAGAGGATATTTATTAATGGAGTTAAAGGCATAACAAAGTGCCTGCTACAATAACAGGAGCTCAATATTATTTCCCTTTTAATTCTTCTTCCAGCTCTCCCTGGTGGAACAGTATAGTTACAAATTAACTACTAAGTCTAGGGTAGAATAATGAACCAGAGAATCCCTCATTGTTTAGAGCAATCCAAGTCACTCCCAGTCATGTGCTGATGGCTAAGTTCTAAGATCCTGAAGAAAGAACCCCTGTGACTTTTGCATCCCTAAAACTTTGCATGCAAAGTTTGAGAACTAACCAGTTCCCTGCTCAGACTCTTTTGCTTCCTCATACAATAAACATTTCTTAAATGCTAGCTACTCATTGGTCATTGTATTGGACAATATAAATTGGAAGAAATCTAAGGCCATGGTTTGTATTTAGAAGTTCACTAACTAGTGAGAGCAAACTTCCCAAGAAAACCTTTGGGATACCAATCTCTATATTTTGGTGTGAAACCTTCAGTGGTTTTCCATTGCCCAAAGACCTACATAATTTGCCCTTGTCTAATTTCTGGAATCTAGGTAACCTCAGAGTCACTCCCTCTAGAAACTTGACTAATATCTCAGACTAAGTTAAGCCCTCCAGTCATCCGCTCTTAGAACACCCTGAACTTAGTAGCTCATAGTGCATTTGCATTTCATTAAATATTTGTGTAACTATTTGCTTGATAACTCTTCGGACTTTCTGTCAGTGATCTCGGGACAGGCAGAACATCTGTTGGCTCACTATTGTCACCAGCTATCCTTTTACAGTGCCTAGCACAGAGAGGGTGATATGTATTTATTAAATGAAAAACATGTTCTGATAGTACAGAGGAAGTAGAAGTCAATACTGAAATGGAATGGGATGAGAGCACAGATGGGGAATATCAAAAAAAGAAAAAGTTAGTAATGAAAAGATTTCTGAAGCACAGACATTAGTACACATTTATCCTAAGATGTAAAAAAGAAATTTCTGAAAATACTGAGTGGCTTATTGTTCCTGGAGCTTGGATATCTCATATAGGAAAGAGGATAAGGAGTATAAAGTTGCATTCATTTATCTGAAGTCATTCATTTATTTCATTAATCTAATTGCTTTCTGAATCATTAATGTTTATCTAGTAGCCATTGTGTGTGAAGGCATTCTAAGTACACTAATATGTGAAAGTAAAAACTCTTGTCATTAAGAGTTGATATTTCAGTGAAGGATACAAACATATAATCTTGAAGTGATAAAATAGTGATAACGGTATAAACTGTAAAACAGGGCTTGAAAATTTCATTATAGATTTTATATAAATCTGAAAATACTTTATGGAAAGTTGGTATATTTCTTCTTAGCAAAGATGATATATTATTAGATTTTATGTACTGGGCACCTACCACGATACCTGACATGAGTCAGTGCTCAGGAAATTCTCCCATTTTCAAACTGTGCAATGAGCAAATGAAATACAAAAGAGGGGTGGGCATTAGAGCAAAGAAAATTTCTTGAGGTAGTTATCATCATCATTGTCATTGTCATCATCTTCATTATCACATTAACTATATTTATTGAGTTTCATTTGTGCTAGGTACCAAGCATTGTACTATGCAATTTTTATAAATTATCTCAAATTATTCTCACAGTTCTTTGAAGTGAGAATACTTAGTCATTTTCAGATGAGGAAACTGATGCACGGTGTGAACTAAAATAAAACCATAAGCCCCCTGGCTGACTGAATGGACCCCCTTTTGGCTGAGGGGACCCCAGAAATACCCTAAAGCTGAGTTGCTGGCCAAGAGAAGGGAAGTCACACACACCTCATCATGCCTCCTTCCCTTTTTGAAGATATCCTTTATAACTCATTAACAGGTCCAAGGCTACACAACAGAAAGATTAAACCACACCTGCATGTTATAAGTTTACTTTACAGATCATTTGAGTCTGGGTATATGTCTGGTATATGTCTGGTGGATTGTCAGACTTGCTTATCTTATCTTAAAATATTCCAAGCCTTTTTCATTTTTGATTGAGTTTATTAGAGACCTTTCCCTTTGGATTTTAGTCAATCTAGCCAGTGGGGTTTCGATTTTGTTTATTTTTTCAAAAAACCAGCTTTTGGTTTTGTTGATCTTGCATATAGTTCTCATGTTCTCAATTTCGTTTAATTGTGCTTTGATCTTAGTTATTTCTTTTCTTCTATTTGGATTGGGATTGGTTAGCCCTTCCTTTTCCAAGACCTTGATTCTACTTATTAGGTTGTCAGTGTCTGATCTTTCTGTTTTTGGATATGAGCATTTATTGCTATTAGTTTTCCTCTCAGAAATGCTTTTGCTGTATCCCGTAGATTTTTATAGCTTGTTTCTCCGTTATCATTTAGTTCGAAGAAGTTCTTGATTTCCCTCTGTATTTCCTCCTTGATCCAGGAGTTAGTCAACAATAGATTGTTTAATTTCCATGACTTTGTGAGGTGGCGAGTATTTCTGTTAGAATTGAACTCTAATTTTAAGCCTCTATGGTCCAAGAAGGTACACGGTATCATTTCCATTTTTCTGAATTTATTGAGGTCTGATTTGTGGCCTAGTAGGTGGTCCTAAGAGACTCCTAGAACTGATAAAAGAATTCAGCAAAGTCTCAGGCTACAAAATCAATACACACAAATCTGAGGCATTCATATATGCCAACAACAGTCAAGCAGAAACCAAATCAAAAACGCAATTCCTTTTACAATAGCCTCAAAGAAAATTAAATATCTAGGAATATATTTAACGAAAGAGGTAAGAGACTTATACAGGGAGAACTACGAAACACTAAAAAAAGAAATTGTAGAAGATGTAAACAGATGGAAAAACCTACCTTGCTCATGGATTGGTAGAATCAATATCGTTAAAATGTCCATACTACCTAAAGTGATCTACAGAATTAATGCAATCCCTATCAAAATCCCATTATCATTCTTCACAGATCTGGAAAAAATAATTCTACGCTTTGTATGGAACCAGAAAAGACCTCGTATAGCCAAAGCAATCTTAAGTAAAAAGAACAAACTGGGAGGTATCAGTTTACCAGACTTTAAGCTGTACTACCAGGCTGTAGTGATTAAAACAGCTTGGTACTGGCACAAAAATAGAGACATTGACCTCTGGAACAGGACTGAGAATCCAGAGAGGAAACCATCTGCATATGGTAATCTAATCTTTGACAAAGCTGACAAAAACATACACTGGGGAAAAGAATCTCTTTTCAATAAATGGTGCTGAGAAAACTGGATAGCTACATGCAGAAGACTGAAACTAGACCCCCACCTCTCACCTCTCACAAAAATCAATTCAAGGTGGATAACAGACTTAAACCTAAGGCATGAAACCTTAAGAATTCTAAATGAAGATGTTGGGAAGACCCTTTCAGACATCGGTCTAGGTAAGGCATTCTTGAAGAAGACCCCCAAAGCAATCGCCGCAGCAACAAAAATAAATAAGTGGGATCTAATCAAATTAAAAAGCTTCTACACTGCCAAGGAAACTATCATTAGAGTGAATAGACAGCCTACAGAATGGGAAAAAGTATTTGCTCTCTACACATCTGATAAAGGGCTGATAACCAGAATCTATCTAGAACTCAAAAAAATCAACAAGAAAAAATCAAACAACCCCATCAACAAATGGGCAAGCGAAATGAACAGAAACTTTTCAAAAGAAGACAGAATAATGGTCAGCAAACATATAAAAAAATGCTCAACATCTCTAATCATTAGAGAAATGCAAATCAAAACCACAATGAGGTATCATCTAACCCCGGTGAGATTGGCCTCTATCAAAAAAACACAAAACAACAAATGTTGGCGAGGATGTGGAGAGACAGGAACACTTTTACACTGCTGGTGGGACTGCAAATTAGTGCAATGTCTGTGGAAAAGAATTTGGAGATACCTCAGAGAGCTAAAAATAGAAATACCATTCGATCCAGCAATAGCACTATTAGGAATCTACCCAAAAGAGCACAAAACATTCTATGATAAGGACATCTGCACCCGAATGTTTATGGCAGCATAATTCACTATTGCAAGAATGTGGAAACAACCCAAGTGCCCGTCAATCCATGAGTGGATTATCAAAATTTGGTATATGTTTACAATGGAATATTACTCAATCATAAGAAATGACAGTGATCTAGCACCTTTTACACTTTCCTGGATTAAACTTAAGCCCATTATCCAAAGTGGGGCACCACAAGAGCAGAAGAACGGGATCCATTTGTACTCACCATCAAATTGGTATTAACTAATCAACACATAAATGCACATATCAGAACAACATCTATTGGATGCTGGGGAAGGGGGAGGGCGGTGGGAGGAGGGGGGAGGAGGGAGGAGGGGAGGGTATTTGTATACACAAGGAGTGCAATGCGCACTACCCGAAGGATAGACATATTTGAAACACGGACTTGGGGGGGGGAACCAAGGGCAACACACGTAACCTAAACATCTGTACCCCATAATATGCTGAAATAAAAAAAAATATATATTCCAAGCCTTTAGACAAAGCTTCATTTCCTTAACCAATTACAAATCAAAGAATCTTTAAACCCACTTATAACGTGTAATCCCCTGCTTCAAGATGCCCTGCCTTTTCAGGCCAAAGCAATGTATGCCCTCTATGTATTGATTTATGACTTAACGTGTAATTCCTGTCTCCCTGAAATGTATAAAATCAACGTGTAACCCAACCACAGCAACACCACTTGCTCAAGGCTTCTTGGGCATGGCTCTCTGGGCCATGGTCACACATATTTGGCTCAGAACACAACTCTTTAAATTATTTTTCAGAGTTTGGGTTATTTGCTGTTGACAACAGGATGTTTAAGTCACCTTTTCAAGTTTGACAGCTAGCAAAGTTTAGAGTCTGTAACAAAATGGAGGTTTGTCTGACAGCAATGGCTGTCCTATTACCACTAAATCATGCTAGAAAAAAAAAAGATGCTGTATCTCACTTATACAACATGATTTTTAAAAAAATGCTATAAATGAATTAGAGCAAAGTAGATATATTTTAGAAAGATTAAGACACAAATATGGTCCTCAAACCTGTGAGACTCCATTGTTCTAATAATACCCAATTTTTAATATTGTCAGAATATTATAGTGTAATTAAAGATGTTAATTTTGTGGACACATATACCAACATGTGGTGATCCTTTAGGGTAAAAGAGCTTTATTTTTGTATGCCAGATATCATAGATCAGGGTTCTTGCCATTTGAAGAGTCAACCATATTTGTAATTTAACACTTTTTCAATATGACAAGTAAATAGTCCATTTAAGAAAAAAGCACGACCATAGCTTTATTAGCCACTAAAAACAACTGAATGTAAATTTTCTATCATGGATCCTTACATAATGAAGATTGGCATTTGAGGATATTCTTATCATGTATTTTTGATTAGATGAGTGAAACACTAATTTAATAAAATAATCCTGTTACGTATAAAGAGACATAAATACACTCTCTACCATCATATTAATGTGGTAATGATTTATATTTCGTCTATTAAACTGCATAAAATACTTAAATAAATTCCTTTATGCCCAGTTACTAAATTCTCCTGTACATGTCATTAAAATTAAGTGTGGAAGGAAATATGTAACTACATTAGAAATTGAGGTCAATTAGGGACTCGTTATGAAGGAACAGTGAAAGTGATTTGCTACTGTATCTTTTTGGGCTTCCATTTTCTAATCTTAAATCTGACAAGTCGAGTCATTAAAGTACTTCACAAGGAGGGTTATTCATTACTTCAAAAGTGTATTATCTGGAATTTATTCCCTTCTGCTACCAAGATTCACCATGTCTAAGAGATTAATGATGTTGAATATAAACTAGTTGGCTGACATCAGTTACCATGATCCACATTCTCAGTAGATTTATGTGCCATAGTGTTGTTCTTTTATCCCTTAAAATAGTTCTCCTAAGAAGCAAGTGTTACCTTTACAAAATTGGTGCTGTCTACTATGTAGGCTGTTTCCCATAGAGAGAAATTAGTCCAATGTGATACCATGGTGAAAAATAGTTCTTAGAATGAAGGTATAAATTCGTGATGCATATATATATATGCATATATACACATATATATGATATGGCATATAATTGCAGTTAAATAATCAGCATAGGATCAAAACCTGAGTAAAATCCAATGAAGGTCATGGAGGACACTCCCAGACATCATAGGAATTTTAGAAAGCCTGCAAGATACAGACTGTATGTATTCAAAGTGTATGCTACCATAGGGTACAAGCACACACACCATCTCACACAACACAAATGTGTCAGTTTTCTATTTCTGTTACCAAAAACTTAGCATCTTAAAATGGCACCTATTTTCTTTAATCCCATAATTTTATAGGTCATAAGTCTGAAATAGAGTGGCTAGATTCTCTGCTCAGGGTCTTTAACATAAATGTGCTACTGGTCTGTAGTTCTCATCTGGGAATTGGGATCCTTTTGCAAGCTCATTGCTAGTTGGCATTACTAAGTTCTTGTGCTTTTCACATGGTTCTCTTCATCTTCAACTCAGAAAGGTCCTATTGAGTCTTTCTCTTTGTTTGATCCTCTCTAACTTCCCCTTCTGTATTTTAAGGACTTATGTGACTATAATGGGCTCACCCAGATAATCCAGAATCATCTCCCTATAATTCAAAGTAATTTTGTTAGTAATGTTAACTACATATTCAAAGTCAGTTGATTAGTAATTTTAACTACATAGGCAAAACCTTTTTTTTTCATATAAGGAAACAGCCATGGAAGTAACCTCAGGGAACAGTGATTACGTGGGGTGGGATAACAAAATTGTGCCTGCTGTAAAGAGAAACTTGAGAAAAGTTAAGTTTAGAGAACATAAAACTTGAATTTTACATAGTGAGAAGTAAGTTTTGTCACTCATTAAACCACAATGTTGTCCTGATTGAAAATAGAGATTGCCAAAGATTTTCACAAAATTATGCCAGATTTGTACTGGATGGGTAAATGAAAAGGGATCGCATTTAGAGGGCATTTATGATATTTGAGGTTGATGTCCGTCACTGTTAGTGGCAAGATGCCTGGTTAGAAGCTGGAGGAAGCTTCAATATAAAAAATGTGGCAAGGATTAGGCTGTTAAGTAGTATATGTTTTGTTTCCCTCAAATATTGGAAAATAATGTTAGTTTTAATTCTTTAGTTCATGCAGGTCAAATCTATACCATTAAAAAGGTAACTGAAAGTATTTCATGAAATACTTTCTAAAAAGTAGAAAACAACTGCTAAGTTGTAGGTTTACTTACATTTTATTCAATTTGAAAACTGCAAAATGAGGAAAAGAATCTCTGAATTTTGACTAAACAGTAAATGCCTTTGAGTTATTACTCTCATCAGTTGAGATTATTGACAACATACTTAGTACTAGATAAGACACAAGAGCCATAACTTCTATCCAAGGGTTTTTAAATCCGCATTGTATTAAATGTATGCTGTGTGAAATGCAATTCATTTCAACCTGCCCAAAATTTTTCATTTAAAATTCTATTTATGGTACTGGGCAAAGAAGTACTTACACTTTAAAGTAAAGTATTCTACTGTGCTTTATTAAAACATATTGCAAACAAAGCCAGTTTTCTTCCCATAGAGGAAACCTTTATTTTATAGACTGCAATTTTAATTTCAGATAGTCATTTATAAAAGTGTTTGCCTGTAGAAATAGAAAATCAAGGTGAGTTTGGATGATTCCTTTTAAATTATCCCAACCAAAAAAATCCACATAAAATTCTCATCATAATAATGAGAAGCCAATATATTTAGATAAGGGAACTGAGTTTATTTAGTTTCCATTCTGAGCCATGTACTATGATATATGATCTCTACATTTTAATGAATTTTTGAAGTGCCATAACATTTCAATATCTTTATTCCTTTTTATAAAAGAAGAAATTGAGATTCAAGGAATTATATGCAAATGTTGAAATGAGTGACCCAAGACTGACTCCTACTTGTCTGTTCACACTTCTTTCCTATCAGTAGAGTCATTCATGAGCAATTTCATGAAAAAATCATAAGATTTTCCTCATAGTACTTCATAATCCTTAATGAGATATTCTTTGTCTATAGAGTTATTCAGACCTCCTATTTTATTGATTGCTTCACTATTCCTAATCAAGACAGGTGAGTACCAAGAAACTGATTAGAATTATGAATCATTGAAACAATTGGGATGATTACTTTATTAATTGTATAAGCCATCTGATCAGCTTGCCTGTAAGAGGATTTTTGAACCAGGTCTGAAGGCAGCATGCCTTGCTTCTGTGCCCCTCCCACTGACTAGAACCCAGTTTCATGGCCATAGGAACTACAAAAGGAGCTGGGAAATGTAGTCTAGATGAAAACTCAGGAAAAAAGAGCAAATTGTTTGTTAAGTAGCTAGTATACTCTATTATACATTCTCTTAGTATCATCTGGTCCCACTCAATCAACTCCATCCTTCCTTCATGTTAAACCCTCTCTAAGTCACCAAGATCCATCTCAGGTATGTTTTTCTTCAGAAGACATTTCCCCCACCTTCCGGGGCTAGATGCTCCTTCTTTGAACTTTTATGCATCTTGCGCATACTAAAATCCCAGAATTTTTCATACTATATTTGAATTTCTCCCCAGCAAATGAGCTTCGTCTTTTTGTTTCAAAAATTTGCATAATACCTAGAGAGCCAAGTGCTGATTGAATGAGTACATCAAAGATTCCAACTTAGGGGGGGAGGAGGGGGCAAGGGCAACATACGTAACCTAAACATCTGTACTCCCATAATATGCTGAAATAAAAAAAAAAGGAAAGATTCCAAAAACACCAGTATTCTCCAGATTGTAGGTATAATACTAAATGACATGTTCCTTTGAATTATTCCTTGCTTAATATTAGTAAAGGTCTAACACTGTGCTCAACACTATGGATAAATTCAACAAAATTTTGGATGAGTGAATAAATGATTGCCCTATCAGATTTTATGCATGCTAATAAATCAGATAGTTTTAGAGTCCCTTCTAAAAATAATGCTTAAACAAAAAAGAACAGACATTTTTTAAAGAAACCAATTTTATTGAGTAAAAGTCCTTCTTTATTAAAGCATTGAATAACAAAATATACTGACTGATTTAATAACAACTATGACTGAAATAGTGATAATATAAATAATGGTTCAAGATATCTTCAGTAACTATAATGTGCTCTATAATTGACTTGGATCATTAGTTTTTTTCAGTTAAATCACATGAAGCATTAATTATATTATCAACAATTTGCTAGGCAAAATAGAATTTTCCTCACACAGTAAATCATTTAAATTTAATTCTTCCATGGAGAAAAGTCAAATATTATAATCCCTGTTTCAGGTTTTGCTAAGTAGCAAACCACCGCAAAATGTATTGCCTTGAACAACCACCATTCGTTTGCTCACTGTCCTGAATGCTGGAGATCTGCACAGGGCTAAAGTGCAAGGCGCTGGTCTCAGCCAGCTCACTCATGCATCTGTGGACAGAAAAGGGGGCTGGCTGGGTGTGGATTTCTAGGATGGCCTCAGCTGGAACACCTCATTTCTGCTTCATGAGGCTCCCCATCATCCAGCAGGCTACACGCAACTCGTTCTACATGGTGGCCAGGCTGGTACCAAGAGAGAACATAGAAGTGGAAAAGATCTCTCGAAGCCCAGATTAGGGACTAGTACAATATCACCTCTGCTGTATTTTATTTATTGGCCAAAGAAAGGCCAAGTTAGAGTCAAGTGGTAGAGAAATAAATTTCACTTTCTGACAGGAACAACAGCAAAGTCACGTTGAAAACGGGTGTAGATACTGAGAGTGGAAAAACTGAGATCTTTTTTTTTTCTTCAGATAATATAACACAATGCTTATCCTACAGATGAGGGTAGTTACAATTCATTAAAAGTTACTTGATTAATATCCTAAGTAATAGACTTATCATTTAACCCGAGACATCCCCTATCCAAATCTACAATTTTTTCTAAGTAAAACAACATCATTCTAATCATATTCCCAATCTTTTCCCTTCTTCTGTGACAGAAAATTTATGTGTGTGTATGTATGTGTATATAGATAGATAGATCTAGAAATTTAAAAAGGTTTAGTGGCTCAAATGATTTTTAACTTCAAATTCTGTTTTCCTCCTTCATTCAGTTAGTATTCATGTGGGTTGTATTATGAAAATAATATGAAATGTGAAACTGTATTAAGACACTCCATTAAGTAAAATATAATATGTGTGATTTTATAATGACTTATTCTTATAACATTATATCAAGAGACAAACAGAGGGAGGAGGGATGGGGATAAGAAGGAACACAGAGTACTCCAGTGGGCATTACAGAGTGACAATAGTAAAGAAGAAAATGTGGTTCATATTGGGAGAATTCCTTCCTTGGAGGGGCTTCGACGGCTCTGGTGCTTTAAGTTAATTAGTCTTCTGTACCAATTAGTGAATATGACTTTATTGAGGTCACTGGAAAGCCAAGGGCAGAAACGAGAACTTTATCTAAGTCTTTTACTCCAGAGAACCAACTAAATCAATGACTTTGGCAGGACAGCTTTACCAGTAAAACATTCAACATTGAGGCCTTTTTAGGTGAGGTTCACAATTGGCAAAATTTTACTGTCCCTTAGAACCATATGATATATACTTAAAATATATATGTGGCAATTATGTTCAGACACACTTGCAAAATCAATATATTTATTTATACTGTGCTTATAATTATGTTTTTTCTATTATATTATGAAGACTTCACTGACATCTTTATGCAGCTGACATACCCAGCATTATTCTCTGATTTTGCCACATGAGGATATTGAGATTAGTCTCAATTGAGATTAAGATAGGGAAAATGACATTTCTACCACTTCCTGGTATACTCATTTTAAGCACCTTTAAATGAGAATATTCTTTTAGTATTGGGACATTAATTATTTAAAATTATCTGACTGGAATTTAGTGAAAATCTATATTGTAAAACATACACTGCACATTTTCTTTCTCTCTCTGTCTCTATCTCTCATAAGTTTTTTTTTTCTTTTATTTCAACATATTATGGGGGTACAGATGTTTAGGTTACGTATGTTGCCCTTGGTCCCCCCCCCCAAGTCCGAGTTTCAAATATGTCCATCCTTCGGGTGGTGCGCATAAGTTTTAAAACCTTAGGGTTTGTCACAACAAGAGAATAACAGACAAAAGTGTAAAGAGTTTTGGGGGGAGATTGAGTGAATAAAAGGGCATTTTACTTACTTTTTAAGGGAAGTGGGAAAAGCATGCATTTTGGCAGTAGACATACCTGAGTCTTTTCCAGAGACAAACAATAACCTCAGGTGTAGGGGTAGCTAAAATTGTGCTCCCTTATTTTTAGATTTCCCAGGCTTCCTACCTCTCTCTGACTTTTATACTTCCCAGCTGTGTTCCAGTAATTTCTTTTTGAGAATGTGATGGGATTCTCAGTGGTATTTCAATCCTATCACTTGAGTATTTTGCTGTCAATTTTCTTTTATGTCTTTCACATGGCTTTGTTTCTATTTTTTGCTTTGCTTTTCATTTCTGAGATACTGTGTTGAATCTTTTTATTGTTATTTTGCCTTTTTGTTTTGCCATTAAAATTAGATCATTCCAAAAATGTGCACATTGATCTTTATCTTGAAATAAACCTTTTTTTTTTTCTTTTTAAATGAAAGAGTCAATAATGGTGCTGTAGATATTTATGCCTGGGCTATGAAGGAGTTAAATTTAGACAACAGTTTGAAAAATCTCAGGACTAGTGAGAACTGAGAACAATAATCATTTTTATGAAGTATGGACAGGGCAGAGATAGAGCTGGCACTGTTTAAGAAAGGAGCTAAGAAATGTGCATTTAAATTTTTGGAACAAAAGAAATACCTATGGAGACTTTTTGAGCAAAGTTTTAATTTGTTCATCATTGCTCACACAATATTTCCTTTGGAATGACCGTCTCTTCCCTATGTCAATTCACAATAAGGCCTTGGCAGTAACTTGAAGAATATGATCTAGTTTTCTGGGGGTAGGAGCTAGAAATAGCCAAGCATTTCTGGGGATTCAGCTACATAGGTTAAGTATGAGGTGTCCAGCATCAGGGAGAAAATCAAAGGAGGAAATAAAATAAAAATTTACCGCATGTCAAGATCAGTAGCCACTTTTACAATATCACATTTGACCCTAAAACAGTAAAATCAAAATTTTCACCTCTAGCTCTAATGGCAAAGCTTGTATCAGATCAGCACTCTTGAAAGGAAACCTAGGGAAGCTTGATAAAATGCAAAATATAGCAACTAGGACTTGAAAGTCAAGACCCTAGAGAAAAAGAAAATATATTGAGGTTAGTCTGATATCCTTTACCCTCATATAGCCTTGATAAATTTGCTTCTTCGTAAGTAGTACATAGCTTAAAGAGTGAACAGAAAGTGCTAGCTCGGAAACTTCAGAAGTTTCACAGGCAAGGGAGACCTATGGGAGTTTGGGGCTAGCAAAGCAGTGAGACCTACATTCAAACAAAAGATCCTACATTCCTGGAACAACTGGGAAATAAGCCTTATATTTTTCACTAATTTTGTCTTGAGGAATTTTCTAGCTCTGGAATGTAGCCAAAGGATGAGAAGTCAAGAAGAAATATTAGGTAAGATACTAAGAAACAGTGTAGTGATTTTGGTGATCTCACAATGCCGGAGAGATAAATAATGGTGTTCAAGATTTGATATGGACTAGAAGACTCTAAAAAGTACATCAGACTTTCAATTGGAATTATCTTAACTCCTTTTTAATAAAGGTTGTATGTTCCAGTTATGTTTAATCCATTTGAAGAAAAAAAATAAAGCTCCTCTGGAGGAAAATTTTTTAGATGTTGCCCAGTTATTAATTTTAAAAATCCAGGAATGCTAAAAGATATGACCAAATGGGCTAAAATCAATAGGGACAAATTTTACAAACAATTGCATAGGTATTCCAAATACTGGAAATATCAGGCATAGTCTTTAAAATATGTATACAAGATATGTATAATTAAGTGACAATAATCAACAATAAGTTAGGATATACTTTAAAATAACTGAAAGAATGGAATTGCAACATTCCTAACACAAAGAAATGATAAATGCCTAAGATGATGGATATCCCAATTACCCTTATTTGATTAATCCATACCGTATGCCTCTACCAAAATATCACATGTACCCTGTAAATACATACAACTATTATGTACCCATAATAATTAAAAATAAAAAATTGAAAAAAATTTAAAAAATAAAATATCTATAATTAATATTATCAAAAATGACAAGCTAGAGAATCTTGTTAGAGAATAGAAATTTATTTTTTAAATAATAAGGTGGAATCAGTAGAGCTGAAAAAAATAACTCGATTTATTAATAAAAGCATGATAGGCTGAATTAGCATCATTTTAGATACAACACATAAAATTAATGAACTAGACAATAGACTTCCATAAAATATCCAGATTGGAGCATAGAAAGATATCTAACCAAACTATAGTTTGCATCCCAGGAGAGGTAGAAAAGTTCAAAAACAATATTTGAAGAGATAGTGGCCAATAGTTTTCCAAAAATTGATGAAAAACATTGAAATATTCATACCCGGTTTCAAGATTTCAAAACAAAACAAAAAGAAAAGAAAAAAAAAGCCCTTTACAAACCTTAATTGGGATAAATATTAGTAGAAAGCTATTCACATGTAGACACACCGTAGTAAAAATCATAAAAGCAAAAGACAAAAATTTGAAAGCAGCGAGAGGAGTAAGAACCAATTGCCTAAAAAGAAGCAAAGAGAATAAAGAAGACTGATAGCAAATTTCTCTACAAAAAGAATGGGATTAAAAAATATATAATGTCATATTTGAACAACGGAAAGGAAATAACTGCCAACATAGAATTCAAAATCCAGTGTCTTAGTTTGTTTTATGTTTCTATAACAAAATACCAGACTGTGTGATTTATAATAAAGAGACATTTATTGGTTCATGATTCTGAAGGCTGCGGAATCCAATATCAAGTGCTGACATCTGGCAAAAGACTTCTTACTGCATCGTAACATAGTGGAAGGCATCACGTGGGTGAGAGAGAGCAAGATGGACTGAACTCATCCTTTTATAAAGAACCCACTCCCACAGTAATGGCATTAATCCATTCATAAGGGCAGTGCCTTCATGACCCAAACACCTCCCATTGACCCCCACCTCCCATCATGGCTGCATTGGAGACCAGGTTTCCTACACATAAACTGTGGGGGACTAATTTAAATCATAGCACACAGTGAAAAAAGTTCTTCATAATTAGAGGTAAACATTTTCAGACAGATAAAAACTGAGATAACTTACTGCTAACAGAAAAACAAAAATATATTCTAAATAGAAGTTTTCTAAGTAATTTTTTTTTTCTAAAGGAAACTTCAGAAATACAGAAAGAAAATGTGGGCAGAAAAAAGAATGGTAAACATGAATAAAACTACATAATTTTGACTCTATTAAATGAGAATATATCTTAGTTTCAAAAATAATTAGATTAAAAAATATGTCAACAATGACACAAAAACATTGAGGAAATAAATAAAGTGACCTAAAGTTTTTCCCTTTGTCCATGAGGCAATAAAGGTTCTAAATAAAGTAGTTTGTGATAGGAAAAGGCTGTATGTATGCTATATCTTCTAAGTCATTCACTAAAATATTAAAAATTAACTACACAAATAGCAATATATTAAAAGGGATATTTTTGTAATAAAATAAATAATTCCAAAGAAGGCAATAAAAAATGAAAGTAAGGAAAAAAGCTGAGAAACAGAAAGAAAACAGTACGATGGTTTATTTATACTCATCTGTAGCTGTGACTACTTTCAAAGTAAATGAACTAAATATTCCGTATAAGGTCAGGATAGTCACACTGATTAAAAATCAAAATCTAACTTTATATTGCTTATAAGAAAACACCTTAAATATTTACATAAGGACAAAAGAAAATAAAGATAAAGTGGCAAAATTATTTATTATTAAAACCATAACCAAAGAAAGCATGTTTTAGCTGTAATACTTTCAGGCTATGTAAATTTTAAATTTAGAATTATTACTAGAGGTAAAAGAGACATTTCTAATTGATGGAAGTGTCATTCCACAAGGAGAAGTTTAACAACTTCTCAATGTGTATTTGCCTACTACTAGAAATTAAAAATATGTAAATTAAAACTGATAGAAGTAAAAATAGATGAATCAATAATCACAGTGGGAGATTTTAATGTATTTCCCTCAGTAATTCATAAAGTGAATTTTCAAAAAATATGGTTATGAAAAATTTGTAAAACATGATTAATACTTGACCTACTTACCTTTATACATAAAACTGCACCTAATGCACAACATACTTTTTTTTCAAATTTAATATGGAACATTTACTCAAAACAACAAAACAATGGGCTATAAGTCAAGTTTCAACAAAATTAGAAGTAACAAAATCATAGAATATATTTTCTTATCACAGTAAAATTAATCTAAATTTACATAACAAAAACAGAACCAGAAAACCCCTATCTGCATACCAAGCAATGCTTTTCTTAATTATGGGACAAGAAATAAAAATGAAAATCAGAAAATATCTTTAATTTAATCACAATGAAAATACTACACATCAAAATTCCCAGCCAAAACAGTGAGAAAATAGGAAATTTAAAACTCACAGTATACATTAGGGAAGAGAAATGCTGAAAACGAATAGCCCAAGTAGCCATCTCAGTAAATTGAAATAAGTAGGGATAAAAAGTAGAAAGAAGAGCAATAATAAACATAAGGATACAAATAAATGAAAAAGAATGAAATAATCAAAGGAGTCATATTACCAAAACAAAAAGTTAATTATTTAACAAGATTAATAAAAGTCGAACATTTAGTAAGTCATAGAAGGTTAAAAAAAGAAAACAGATGGCATAAATTATCAATATCAGATATGAGAAAAGGAAACATCACTACAGATCCTAAACATGTATTATAAATACAGTAAGAGGGTATTTTGAATACCTTTAAGTAAGTCAATCTAAAATCTTATATTATCCAGGATAATTCAAGATTGTTTTTTGTGGCTGAGTAGAACTCCATGGTATACATATATATCATGTTATTAATCCACTCGTGTATCACAAGAATGGAAAAACAAGCACCACATATACTCACCATCAAATTGGTATTAACTGATCAACACTTAGGTGCACACATAGTAGTAACATTCATCAGGTGTTGAGCAGGTCGGGGGGAGAAGGGGATGGGCATATATACACCTAATGGGTGCAATGTGCACCGTCTGGGGGATGGACACATTTGAAGCTCTGACTCGGGTGGGACAAAGGCAATATATGTAGGGTAAACATTGGTACCCCTATAATATGCTGAAATTAAAAAAAATAAAAATTAAAAAATAAATAATGAATAAATTTTAGATTAAATGGAAGAACTTGCCAAAACTGACAAAAAGTGAAATAGAATACCTAAGTAGTTCATATACCAATTAAACAAATTTAATCCATAACTTAAAATCTTCCCACAGTAAAAACTGCAAATCCTGGTGACTTCATTTGCAACTTACACTAAAATTTAAAAATGAAATGACACAAATTCCAGAAAACATTCTAGAGACCGGAAAAAGAAGAAACACTTCTCAGTTCATTTTATGAAGCTAGAAAAATGTTTATACCATATCCAGATATTAAAGAAAGGAAATATATAGTCCGTTCTCTCTCATGATCAACAACAAAAAATATTATATAAAATATCATCAAATCTAATCCAGAGATATGTAAGATAATAATACATCACAACCAAAATGAGTTTAATCCAGAAATTCAAAGACTAATACTTTAAAATCAATCAATGCAATTCACATCATTTGCTGACCAATATATAATCACATCCTTTTGAAAGAAGCAGGGAAGACATTTGATAACATTCAATACACATTAAAGATAAGAAAACTGTCAGAAAACTAGGAGTTCAAGTAAAGTGTACAGTGGTCCCCTCTTATCTGTGGGGGATGCATTCTAAGGTCCCTAGTAGATGCCTGAAACTGTAGATAGTACAGAAAACTATATACACTATGTATAACTTTCGTTTTCCTTCTTCACCATTTCATGAATAGAAGATTTTTTCTTACATAGATTTTAGCAACTTCAGCATATGATTTTTTTTTCCCTTATTAAGTTGGGATCTCTCACCTTTTTACTAAGGAAATACTTTATAGCTTCTCTTTAGCATATCAAATTGTCAACATCATTATTCTTGTACTTTGGGGCTATTGTAAAGTAAAATAAGGGTAACTTGAACACTAGCACTGTGATACCACAGAAGTTGATCTTATAAGCAAGCTAGCTACTACAATGACTCTACCAAGTGGCTAACTGGTTGGTAGCATTTACAGCATGGAGCATGGATACACTGGACAATGGGATGATTGACATCCAGGTGGGGTGGAGCAGGATGGTACAAGATCTCATGACACTACTTAGAATGGAGTGCAATTTAAAACTTATAAACTGTTTATTTCTGGAATTTTCCATTTATTTAATAATATTTTTGTACCATGATTGACCAGAAAATGGTAAGTGAAACTGAGGAAAACAAAACTCTCAATAAGAAGAGACTTTTTTCCTCCAAAAATGTACATCTAAGGCCAGCATTCTACTTAATAGTGAAATAGTTCTTTTCCTTGAGGGAAAGGATAAAACAAAGAGGCCCACTATCAACATTTCTTTTCCTTTCTAATATTATACTGCATCCTAGCGTAATAAGGCAAAAAAACAAAGAAACAAACAAACAAACAAACAAAAAAAAAAAAACAGGTGTTAGGACTGGAAAAGAAAAAATAAGAAAATTGTTTTATCTAGATGACAATATACATTGAAAATTAAAAAGTGTCTACAAATAAACATACCTAATTAAATGCAAGTTTAGGCTGCTGTATGTAATTATAACTATATCAGCAAAAATAATTAGAAAATGAAAAAAATTTAAAATCACCCAAAGTGTCAAATATGCCAAAACAAATACAATGAAGTATGCTTCACCAAAATTAGGTTCATCAGGAAACACTTTTAAGGAGGCAGGGCAAGATGGCCAAATAGAATCCTCCAACAATCATCTCCTAACAGGAATACTAAATTGAACAACTATCCATACAAAAGCACCTTTGTAAGAACCAAAAATTGGGTGAGCAATTATAATGTCTGCTTTGATACTGTATCAAAGAAAGAGGCACTGAACAAGGTAGGAAAGACATGTTTGCATTGCCTACACCATCCATTTCCCCTCATCCAGCAGCACGACACCAGCCAGGTGAACAGAGAATCTGTGTGCTTGGGAGAGGGAGAGCAAAGTGATTGTGGGAATCTGCACTGGAACTCAGGGCTACCCTGTCACAGGGGAACACAATACGGAGAAGAAATCTGCAGGTACTCATGGAAGGAGCATTTAACCCAGCCCTGGCCAGAGGGGAATCCCCTGCCTCAGAGGTAGAACCCTGAGTTCTGGTTAGTTCCATCATGGCTGAAGAAAGTGGCCTTAAACATGAAATAAATTTGAAAGATAGTCAGAATACAAAGACTTCTGTGCTGGGCTTGGAGCCAGTGGACTTTGGGAGCATGTGATCCAGTGAACCGGTTATGGCTGGTGTGCCTGTATTATGCCTTCTGCAATATCAGGCAGTGTAGTTCAGGCAGAAACTTCTTCCACTTGGGGAAAGGAAAGGGACGTTGTCTTGCAACTTGTGTACCAGCTCTGCCACAGTAAAATAAAGTACCAAGCAGATTCCTGAAGCCCCTGATTGCAGGCCTTTGTTCTCAGAGGGCATTTCTAGACCCACCCTGGGACAGAAGAGAACCACTAACCTAAAGGGAAGGACTCATTCCTGGCAGGATAAACCACCTGCTGACTAAAGAGCCCTTGGGCCCTGAACAAATGTCAGTAGTAGCCAGGCAATAGTTGCCATGGGCCTTGGGCAAGACTGTTGGCTCAGGTATGACCTGGTGCAGTCCCAGTTGTGGTGGCCATGGGGGAGTGCTCATGTCTCCCCTTCCCCAACTCCAAGCAGCTCATTCCCTCTGTTATAAGGTGGTATCTGAACTAACTAACCCAAAGAATGAGAATGATCCAGCATGCTCAGGAAAATAAATCATAAGTGATTAAGGGTGAGAAAGTGCACTCTCAGACAGATAGAAAGCAGTGTGCCCAATGCATATGAGTGAAGGAGAAGATGGTATGAGATGTATGTTTGGAGATATAAGCAGCATATTTCTGACCTTGTATGCCTTGGAAAGATTCTCACTCTAATCTCTGAACAAAGTAAAGTGCTGTGGCAACAAGGCTACTTCTAGGCTGTATCAGCTGATAGGCTATGACTTTTAACTTATTTCTTGTCCTAGATGTACTTGAGTTAGTGGACGGATGGGACTGAGCCTGTAGTTAGTAGGCATTGCTGACTTTGGTTACAAGTTAATGAAGTTATAAAAACAATGTTTCCTCAACCTTGACCACACATTTAGAACATCCTGAAAGATTTTAAAAATCCAGATACTCAGGCTTCACCCAAAACCAATTAAACCATAATCCCTGGAGTTGGAGCACAGGTGTTTGTGTTTTAAATCTCCCTACATGATTACCATGTGTAGCCAGGGTTGAGAACCACTGAGTTAAAGATTGATAACTTTGATGAGGCTATTTAGAAGGTTCAGTTAGGTAATCTGTGTAATATTTACAAACATTAGCTCTATTGTTGGCAGTACTGCAGTCTAGAGCATTCGATGCCTCTTGAAGGATTTTCTATTTTGTGCTAGAATACACCTGTATTCATAAAACAACCTAAAAGCCTGTCCTTGTAGATTCTCTACAGATTATGCTTCAAAGACCCATTCTCTTAAAAAATGACTTCCCAGATGTCTACTGCAAAGTGAAACAAGAAAATGGAGGTTCTTTCCCAAAGGATAGCTAAAGAAATTTCCAGTATCATCTTCACACTAAATTTTTAAGAATAACATGTCTATACAAGTAAAGAAGTATCTGAAACTTCTGCTCAGGGGACTGAGTCAGGATCAGTAAGCAGAGGACAATTATCAAGAAAGTTAAGGCAAAATTGCTGAGAATTAGGTATCACTTAGGTAATTGCATTTTTACCTTACATTCAAATATTTTGCTCTCTTTCAATACCTATGCAGTGTGGTTAAATGATACTTTAATTGTAACTCAGAAACCTAAAGTCACTTAATATTCATTTATCAAATCACTAACCACTTTAATACTCCATTTGATAGGATATTTGGTGATATAAATGCAACAGAGAGAGAAGTATACCTATGGAAAACAAAAACAGAATTCTGAAATGTCTTTCAATTTTTCTATTACAAGATTAGGGAAAAATATTACTTAAACAAGAGAAAAATGTATATAGAGAGTAAGAATATTTGTGTTCAGATTTGAGAGGGTAATTTATAAACTTTTTACAGAATTTATATAAAGACAGAAAACCAAAATTGCAGAGTAAGCACACTAGCCAGAAATTGGATCATTGTTCTAGTGAGGATAAAGCATTGGAGGCATTTTATAACATTTGTGTAAATTCCTCTCCCCTTTTATAGGACAGGAAAGAGAAAGACTGGGCTTTTCTTTGTCTGGGGTTAGACCAGCAAGATACGAGACACAAAGTAGCAGCAAAGGTGGTCACGAGCCATGTAGGCACCTGAAGTCCAAAGAGAGGAAGACAGATGTCTTTCAAAAACAACCAGTACTTGGGGAGCACCAGTGACATGTGAGGCACTGAGAAGGAAAAGATGAATAACAGAGAAGGTCTCTGTCTTCCCAGAATGTATAGTCTAGTGGGGAGTAGACCATTAAATGATGAATAAAATGAACTGTGATGATCTGCAGACTGCTGTAGTGAGCAGACCTAATCTAGGAGATCAGGGCAGGCTTCCTAGGAAGGAGACACTTTAAGGCCTGAAAAGCCAAAAGTAAGGACTTATCCAGAAAGGGGTTTGTGGAAGAAAGTAGAGACACACCTTTCAAGACAAAGGGAAAATAATATGTGGGTACTCAATGATAGGAGAAAGCCAGCACAACTGAGGGACTGGAAGGAGTTCAGAATGCCTGGAACAGGATTGAAAGTGAGAGAAACGGTGGTTATTTCCAGACATGCGAAGAAGTAAAATGGAGAGAAAATTCTACCATACTTCATTATGGAGTTTGCATTTGATCCAAAGGATAATGTGCCTCAATGAATAATTTTAAAAGGGGAAGTGGGATAATCATATTTGTATGTCATAAAAAATTACTCTGGTCGTGGTGTTCAGAAGGAATTAGAAAATGTGGAAAGTGAGACATGTTTTGAGGAGTTGGGGAGAGACAATGGTGGCTTGGATCAGAATGGAGAAAGATGGCTAGATATAGTGGATATTTTGGAGTTAGAATTAATGACCTGGTAACTAAATAGATACAGAGGGAGGGGACTAAGTTAAGAATGACTCCCAGGTATCCAACTAGAAGGACTAGAGAACATTGGTTGTTAGGATTTGGCAGTAAGACTAATTCCAGTATCTAAACTAATGCTCAGTATTTATAAAAAAATTCTTCACTGAGTTAGGAAAAGATTGAAAAACTTAGTTCTTGATACCCTGCCTTTATCACTGACTTGTGCAAACTGAATGTAACAATATACATGAAATTAATTTTGGATGTTACACCACTCCCATATGCAAGGCATTATTAGTAGTAAATCCTTGGGTGAGGGGCAAGGGATGGGGATCTGATTCATTTGGATCAAACACCCCATAGTGAGCAGAAATATAAAGTGTTTCTCACCCAAAAGGAGAGAACTGAACATTGGCTCAGGATTTGACTCCAGTTCCAGATAAGAATGTGTCATGAACTTGAGATAGCTGTATCCGGTAGATTTATGGAGGTAAGAATATTAAGAACGTTCATATGAGCCCTAATAGGTATTGAGTTATGGGCAGCGAAATCGATTTCAGATACCAATGGCTAGTGGGACAGGGCATGCTCAGGAATAACTTACACACCATGGGAGGCTGATCCTGCAGGCAGAACATCTTATGTTTCTGCAAGAGATTAGGGAAGGATGACAAACAAGGTCACACAAATCAATTTATGGTCCCAGTGAAGGGAGAGTGTATAGAACAAGCAGAGAATAAAATAGTCTGGAAACTTGGTAACGATCACTAATGTGCCAGGGAAAGCTAATGTCTTTGAAATTGATGCTAGATGCTCTTTAGGGAAATTATAATGTCAAATTCAAATTTAAAAGGAGTAAAACAACATAGCACCTTTACCAATGAAGAGAGGGTACAGAAAATATATAGGATTTCTGTCACAAAATTTTGGGGGTTGATTTTGTAAGCTGTGCCAGAGTAGTTTCACTATTCAAAGTATCGTTGTGTTTATAGAGAAGGCAATTTTTTGTCTCTTGGGATGGCAAATGTGAAAACAAATTGCAATAATAAAAAGCATCAGTACTGGAGCCGTGTCCATTTTCAAAATACAACCTGCTTCTATGGTCAATTTTTTTTTTAAGCATGCACATACTAATTCAACAAATGTTTAAAGCTTATTCTATGTTGGCAACCAGCTCAGGCATGATAAAGAGGAAAAAACGTGTGTCCTAAAAGAGCTCAGAATTCTGCTAGGAACAATTACAACCCAATGAGAGGAGTCAGTGAGAGTGAAATGAGCAAAGTACTGCAGCATCCAAAGGAGATATGCTAAACTCTCTGGCAGTGGGGGGCGGGAGTTGAGAAGGACTTCACTTAGATGCCAAGGAGCAAGGTCATAGAGGCTGAAGAGTAGTTAACCTGGCAAAAGAGAAAAGAAAGGGTATTTGGGTCCATGTACAGGCATTGAGGGGTAGAGGAGAATGGCATGTTTAGAAAACAAAGAGGAGTTTGGCATTTAGGGAGACAGAGGTTGGGGACATATTATAAGGAACCTTTTATGTCTTGATAAAGAGTTTCAGCTTCACACTACAGAACATGAGAAATAATTAATGGAATGTGACAGTGAAATGACCAGTGTTTCTTGGTAAGGTGCTGAGGTGATACTGAGGAGGTGTGATCAGAGGGTAGAGAACACAGTAGTAGAAATGGATTAGAAAAGTCCAACTAAGAGAGGCTAAGCATCTAAACGCAGGCAGAAACAGTAACACAGAGATGAAAACTCAAGCCAGAAGACGATTACTGCTACAGAATAGTATTATCAATACAGAGACATGATTTACAAATATCTGCTTCATCCACAAAGCTCATAATCTATAATCATGGGTTCAGTAGCCTGAATGGGAAGATCAGAGTTCCACCCAGAACTTGCACTTTATTTGATTAAGGAGGCCAATCTTTTCATGTCTGGTGTCTTGTTGCCCTTCTTACTCCCACCCCCAATTTTTTGTCTGTAATGGTTTTAAAGAGGGAAATCCTACAAATTTAAAAAAAAAATTGATGGAGTTCTTTTATACAATAGTTGAATAATTCAGAACTAAAAGTTAGAGGCTTAAGGAGCCAGAGCAGCAGGAGTTTATAAATGAAAATTCATGGTAGACAAGCTGAGTTCCTTCCTTTGATAAATTCTCAGAATTAATGGATAGAAGGGAAGATGTGATATATTTAGGCATTAGCGGAACATCTGATACTATGTCTGATGATATTTTACTTGCAAATTTGTTTTAAATGAGCTTAGATGACAAGAAAATCAGTCAGATTAGAATTGAGGAAAAGCTTATAAACAAAAAGTAACAAATGCTAGGTCTGGTATTATTTAATATTTTTATTAAAAATATGGAATGGGGGAGTAGATGGCATATTAATAGAAATGCCAAATGACACTAAATTTATAGCATTACAAAGTATGCAGATTGTGAACCACGAGGAGAGGGAAAATTGACCCAAATATAATAAGGATTTAAATATAAGCAGAAGGAAAAATTAAACACAACTTTTATTTCAATAATCAGTCACAAAATATTTAAAATGATAAGGGCAATAGATGGAGTATCAGAAGACATGAGTTCTAGTTCCAATTCACATAATGCCTAGATGAATGACCTTGGCATAACTTCTCTGTAACACCTATTTTCCAAAGTTTAATGTTAAGAGATTGTACAAGTACATGTCTATACTGTCTTACATCCCTAATAGCATCTGTTCAGTTTCCTTCACCTTTGCTCCTTTCATGTAAGTCATTAAGGCTGTTCCTCTTATACTGAAGCCACTGCTTTATAAAAACTTTTAAGGCTTCTTGTCCAATGAGGGTCATTAACATGTTTAAGGTGACATAGCTTATGTCTGTAGAGCCATACATCATCATACTTAATAACACAAGTTTGTGTTATCACCCTAAATCAAGAAGTTACTCGCTGAAAGGACTCCAACAGTTTATCACCCAGTGATCTCACTGTGACAAATATCATTAGGTGGAATCTGAAATGAACACGGTCTACTATTTTAGAGGAGTAGAGGGGATTCTGTTTCATATTGGGGGGGTGACAACTTAGAGGTCATTTATAAGATGGCACTCTTTACAATTCAGGCAGATGTTAATCATGTAATAATACAATTTATGAAGCATTGCTTTGAATGAATTTTTATTTTTATTCACTTGTCAAAGGTTCTTCATATATTGATTCATTGAAATCTATACTAACCCTGAGAAGAAGGCAAATTAGGTAATATTATCCTCTTTCTGTATAACAATAAAACTTGAGATACAGTGGTTAATGACTTGACCAGAGTTATAAAGATAATTAGCATCAAAGTCATAACTAGAATTTTTGCTTGTCTAATGGTATTTTTATTTTACTGCATCACCTTATACATTGATTTAAAATATTTTATATAACTTGATAAAGTCATGTTTCTGATTCTTGATAACATGTATAAATACAAGAAAATGATTTATTCCAAGGACTGAGATGATAGACAGCTTGCAGATCACGTAACATGTAACATATTAGGAGTAGCAGTATTAAGATTTATTACTTCTGATATTATGTGAATGTTAATAAAGAATTCCAGCACAACTTCCATATAGATGAAAGGTTTTTTCATGAAATGCAGAAACAACTGGGACATTCCATTAAAAGAGATTCCTTATGGATTTCCACTGACTGCACTTCACCAAGATTTACAAAATCCACCAAAATATGGTTCCACTCTTATCCCATTACTTCTTTCCTCAAATTTATGAACTTAATACCCCAGTCTGAGTTAATTACCTTTTTTGAAAATGCTATAGATATGGAAACTCCTTTACAAGATGTAGCATCAGGGACATTGTCTGTCAAGGACCTCACTCTATCTCCAGAACTAAGAACAGTCCAGGTACACATTAATAGAAGTACTCAATGATTATTTGTTCAATGAACAAATTTCTCTATGGTACCTCTTACATAAAATATCCATTTAATGTCCTCAGAGAAATTTTCTAGGGCTTCAATTATAATTAATACCAAATATTTCTTTATATTTTACAAATATGTCTTTATCTCCATTGAAATTTTAAGGTTTTCAATGTCACAGATTTTTTTTAATGACAATACTTCCCTCAAAGGCTTATTGTACATTATTTAAAGCTACCGCAATCACTGATACAAAGTAGGCCCCTAATATATATTAGTTCTTTTCACTTATTTTATTTTTCTACCTACTTCAGTGTATAATACATAATAATCCAAATAACATGTTTCTGAAACCATAGAAAAAGTTCTTAACCTTTACTCTTGTATTATCTTGTTGTGAATATTAGCATAAACAATTCTGAACTGGTATAGATTTTAAAGTTCATTGAGGACTACTAACATATTTTGAAGATGGGCTATCAGTGATTCCTTCCTAAAGTACCTCTTTATAGTATACAGAGGTCTTAAGAAGAAAAGTGTATTTGAAGAGTTGTATAATTAACTTGTTTTGAAGACATCCATTTCCCACTGTCTTGGTTTTGATCCTTTGTGTTTATCTTTCAACTATCCTAGAATTGTAATCTGCAAGTTGCATTTTTGATTAGACTAGTAAAGGGAGATGATATAAGAATGCACTAAAATGAAACCCCTTCTACTGTAAAAGCTTCTACTGTAATTTCTTCGTGGCTTTTTAGAATTTTTATTAACAATAGGTTTTAGCTTTATTAAGATGCTTACTGCTAACTTGACATTAGCTTTTATAAACGTATCTCTTTGAAGCTTTTAGCTTCAAGATTTTCCTTTTGGTTTTGGAAAGCAGTGAACACTGGCGAGTTCGAGTTGATTCCACCCCTGCAATCTTGGACCCACTACTCTATTTCCCATCAGTGGCACCTGAGACTCCTTAGATCAGGACAACAGAATTTGGAAGAGTGAGGCATCAAACTGCAATACAATTTAGCCTCTGCTGGCCATAGCTATTAAGGACATCCTAGGATAGTTTGATAATAGTTAGAAATCAGCTAACCAGAGCAAGAACCCAGTAGCCATATCACAACGGAGGGCTAGGAAGATGGCAGATGGTACATATCTAGTTTTAAAAAGCTCCCAAGCAAAGGAGGTGGTATATGCTCTCGAAACAAATCATTAGTACTCTTCTTGGTCAGTTCTTATCTTTCTCAGTAACACATTCCTCACTGCCCACCATATCTATCACTTGTCCACTTCAATCAGAAATATACAGTGCTCCCAAACCACCAGCATGATGTCTACTCTGTTTCTGAATTAATCTTGACACATGACAGGAAGAGTGTTAGTCACAAAACAGTGAATGTAGTTGGAAGTTAACCATATCCACCAGCACCTACTTTCTTTGATATTGATGATTGATGTTTTCTCATTCTTAAAGTTCTATGTAAGTGTTTCGAGCCCACCCTTACCATAATTCCCTCCTGAAAGATTGGTACTCCTAAGCTATCAATGTGCTTGAGATATTCTTTAAGACTTGTTTCTCACCCACATTGATAATCCAAATTGTTCGGTTTATGATACTTCTGTTATTTTTCAGCCTAGTATCTAACCTCCCACTGTCCATTTAGCTCCTTGGATTAATAAAAAAATTCAGACTCTTTGTCCACATTTGGATTTATTTTTCCTTCATGTTTGTCCCTGGCCACATGTTCTGTTTTCATAGGGAAGAGATTCCTTGAAGTATAATTACATCTCAGTCCCATAGCCTAAATGGTCAGGCATGTCCATGAAGGATTTAGAAAAGTTCCATCCAACATGAAATTATCTTTTACCTCATTGTATCTTTCTTTTAGGGCAATAATTTGTTCTTATTTTCTTTTTCTAATGATACATGACAAGAAATTAAGAGTAGGCTTTCAATAGCTAAAGAGACATATTTTGCTTTATAGTCATTTGCATATTATATTATCCTGAATATTTCTGTTGACAATATTTTAATCTTCTTTTTATTTTTTATTCATCCAAGTCCATTAGTTACTCTCTTATGTAATATTATTAGATTTAATCAATTCTGAAATGTCTAGAACATACCCAGAAAGGAAAAAAGAAACATCCACTAATTGACTTTAGCTTCAGTATCTGCCAGAGGTATCAGATGGGTAAAGTGCCCTCTCATTGCCCGTCACCTTCAGAAAAGGTCTCCCATAACTATACTTAGATACAGTTCTGATTCTAATCAGCAGATTCTATTATAGACCTTTAAGTTAAAAAAAAAAGTGAGTAAAAAAAAATGCTGATGAAGGCCATAAAAATAAATGAGGCTTCTTGCTTCTTGACATCTTTAGCACTTTCTGTGGCTCCCTGAGTGAGCAGCAGTGGCAGACAATAGCTAAAAGATTGCATGTAAGATAATGAGAAAAATAAATGCATCCTCAGATGCAGCCAACAGGAACTGTTGTTAACATTCATTATCCAGGGTCTCAAATGCTCCCAAGATGATGTTATTAATTTGCAGAATGAGCTAAGAGGTGTGAAAGAAACCTGATGTTTGCTTATAATGTTCTTGACCATCACTTTGAATATTAACCAAGGGGGTCAAATGTATTATTACTTTGATACTGTATTTTTTTTATAGGGATGCCAGTAGGCACATTGTATCAGCATGCAAGGTTATAACCATTGGAAAAAGGGGAATAAAAAAATGCATGGATATATACTTACATCCAACTTTAGCCAGTAATTTTGGCCAATGTCCAACATGTAATTTATATATGTCTTACAGATTGTAGCACCTTTCTTGGTTTCCAGGTTCTTAACTACATAAAGATACAGTATATTATTGTTTCAAAAACCGTAGAAAAATGTTTTGATGATGCTGATTGTCACACAGATGGGCTTCTTCATTCAAAAACTTTAAAAAAACTAAATCAAAAACAAAAACGCTTTATATAAAAGTTTCCCTAGGTCTCGACATATATTAAGTCTCCAAAATCTATCCTTTCCTGTCCCCATGATACATCCCACAACCCTTTCAAAATGAGACCATGTTTGTTTTATTAAAGCTTCTTTCTGACATAACACAAAATAAGTGAAATTTCTGGAACCTCAAGTTACTCCCATTTCGTATTTCCTCAATTGCTTATACTGCTTTCTGGATACCAGATATGGAATGCTGAAATCTCATCAGAGGACAGTTAAACCCACTTATCTGGGTAAAACATAATGATGCAGATAGTCTACTGATTTAAAAAATATTTCTCAAAATGTGGTCTGGGGAACCCTGTAGGTCCTCAAGACCTTTTCAGAGAATTTATGAGCTTGAAACTATTTTCATAATACTGAGATAGTGTTTGCCTTCTTCACTCTCATTCTCTCATGAGTATACAATGGAAGTTTTCCAGGGGCTACATGATATGTGATGGTGCAGCAGATGACATACAAAAGAAGATATGAGAACTCAGCTGGCCTTTTTTGAAACCACATGTTAAAGAAATTTGTAAAAATGTGAACCAGTGCCATTAATCACAGTAAATTGATTTTTGAAATATAACATCATTTTTCATAAAAATATTCTGCTTATGTCCTTGCCCACTTTTTGATAGGGTTGTTTGATTTTTTCTTGCTGATTTTCCTGAGTTCTATATAGATTCTAGTTATCAGCCCTTTATCAGATATGTACATGCAAATATTTCCTCCCATTCTGTAGGATGTCTGTTTGCTTTCATGATAGTTTCCTTGGCTGTGCAGAAGCTTTTTAATTTGATCAGGTCCCATTTATTTAATTTTGTTGTTGCTCTGATTGTCTTTGGGGTCTTCTTCATAAATTCTTTGCCTAGGCCAATATGTATAAGAGTTTTTCCAACATTTTCTTCTAGAATTCTTACAGTTTCACGCCTTAGGTTTAATTCGGTTATTTACCATGAGTTGATTTTTTTTGAGAGGTGAAAGGTGTAGATCCTGTTTCAGTCTTCTACATGAGACTATCCAGTTTTCCCAGCACCATTTATTGAATAAGGATTCTTTTCCCTAGTGTATGTTTTTGTCTGCTTTGTCAAAGATTAGATGGCTACATGAAGATGGTTTTGTATCTGGGTTCTCAGTTTTGTTCCATCGGTCTGTGTCTATGTTCTTATGCCAATACCATGCTGTTTTAGTTACTATAGCCTGGTAGTATAGCTTGATGTCTGGTAAATTGATGACTCCCAATTTGTTCTTTTTGCTTAAGATTGCTTTTGCTATATGGGGTTTTCTCTGGTTCCATACGAAGTGTAGAATTATTTTTTCTAGATCTGTGAAAAATGATGTTGGTATTTTAATGGGGATTGCATTGAATCTATAAATCACTTTGGGTGGTATAGACATTTTAACAATGTTGATTCTGCCGACCCATGAGCGTGGTATGGTTTTCCACCTGTTTATATCCTCTGCTATTTCCTTCCTCAGTGTTTCATAGTTCTCCCTGTAGAGGTCTTTTACCTCCTTAATTAAATATATTCCTAGGTATTTTATTTTCTATCTTCTTTTGAAAAATGTCTGTTCATGTTTTTTTGCCCACTTTCTAATGGAGTTGCTTTTTTCTTGCTGATTTGCTTGAGTTCTTTGTAGATTCTGGTTAGGAGCCCTTTATCCAATGTATAGCTTCTGGGTATTTTCTCCCATTCTTTCTCTTCCTATGTCGTGTTGGGTTTCTTTTGCTCTTCCTTCTCTAGTTCCTTGAGATGTGACATTAGGTTACTAATTTGTGATCTTTCTGTCTTTTTGGTGTAGGTTTTTAAGGGTACGACCTTTCTCCTTAGGACTGCTTTTTCAATATCCCATAGATTTTAATCGCCTGTGTCCCCTTTGTCATTCAGGTCAAGGAATCTTTTGATTTCTACCTTAATTTCATCATTGACCTAAGGATCATTCAGAAGCAGGTTGTTTAATTTCTATGACTTTGTGTAAATTTTAGTATTTCTCTTAGAATTTATTTGTAGCTTTATTTAATTATGGTCTGAAAAGATACATGATCTTATTTTGATGTTTTTGAATTTGTTGAGACATGTTTTGTGCCCTAAAACATTAGCAATCTTGGAGAATGCTCCATGTGCTGATGAGAAGAATGTATATTCAGTAGTTTTTGGGTAGAATGTTCTGTAAATGTCTGTTAGGCCCACTATTTTCTCTTTTATTCTTTCATGCTGTCACTTCCCAAAATAAACACCTGCATAATAGTTATAGTCTTAAGTAAGATCTGCACTTTGGGGACACAAAGACTAAGACATGAATTTAGATCTATCAGTTTCTAAACTTTTCTCTTGACCATAGCATAATGTGGAATTTCCTGCCTACAAGAAAGAAACTAAGTTCATCTTAGAGCTGTCACCTACTTCCATATAGTCTGAAATTGATAACTGTTTGAAAGCAGACTCCCAGATTTACTCTATGGGTAACTTTCAGGGATCCTCAAGCCTGGTTTTAGTCTCCTGCTCCTAAATTCCAGCTTTACCATGCCTTGAGAATATTAAATGTTAAACTTCAGAATGACAGAGCTGTGCTCCTGGCCAGTATATCTCCTTGTATCCACCTTTTGGTTAAACAAACTAGACCTTCTAAAAGAATGAGGCAAATATATCACATTACACTGCAAATACAGTTGTCCCTCAGTATATGTGGAGGATTTGTTTCAGAATTCCCCGCCCCATGCATTTACCAAAATCTGCATATATTCAAGTCCTGTGGAAACCACATACACAAAATGTCAGCCCTCTGTAAAGATGGGTTTCCCATCCCACAAATTCCATATTTTCAATCCATGTTGGGTTGAAAAAATCTGCATATAAGTAGACCAGTGCGATTCAAATCCATATTTGAGGGTCAATTGTATACTGTCAGGAAAACAAATTTTATTTGAAATATTTAATGTTGTTGCTCTGAGAACATAGTCATGTAATGACAGGCAGCAAGGAATGGGCCAGTGATTTACTAAATGCACCATACAGAGTTGCGGGTATCTCTGGAGATTCCTAGGGGACCAACTTATATGTGCAAGGGTAGGGGGGATGGATCACCCCATGCCAGACTAGGTCCATTTTCAAAAGTCTTGTATATTGAGATTACTCAAGATTTGCTGTAGGAGGAAAATGGTTCTACTATTTAAAACATTAGAAAATTTTGAAATAGTTGAAAACTTACAATCTTTAGAATCAAGTAATACTATTGTGTGATCTTTCTCAGGCAAATTACTTACCTTCATTGAATATCAGTTTCCTTGTTCATAAAATGGGAACATATACTATTAATAGTAACTGCATTTCTGGGATGTTACAAAGATAACATTCAGTCAATCAAGGAATATATATTAATTGAGATCAAGCACTGCACTAAGTGCTGGATAAACACTACATGCATTGACTTGGCACTTGTTTGTGGCTCAATGAATACCAGTTATCATGATTATTGTTGATGCAATCTTTTCATTCATTTAAAAGACTCAAGGATTTTAATAACACACATAACTTAGAAAAGCTTTTCCTACTTTTGTTCATTCCCCATTCATTCAGTTTACAGATTCATTATTATTTTCTCTATGCATTCTGCTTAAGCATATATATTTAGAAGCTATTATTATTCAGGCAATGTAAGGAATACTGGAAATATAAGAATGAACAAGATACTTATGTTCATTAACCTTACCGATTGTACAGCTTAATGGGGGTAGTATAATCATGTAAATATTCAATTATAATTCATTATGATAAACAGGGAGTACTGGGAGCACAGAGGAGTGGGGTATTTAACATGGAGAATCAGAAATGCTTCCTAGAGGACTAAGGTCTGAAGATGAGTATGGTGAGGGAAAGGAATTTCTGGTAGAAGAACATATGCAAAGGCTTCAGAGTAAGAGACAGAGAAGTCTATATAGAGATTTTGGAAAAAACAAAGGGTTATGAGTCCATGAAGGCTCAAAAATCATGCTTGGGAATCTTGAGGGTATTAGGAAACTACTGAAGATTTTCTTTTCTTTTTCTTTTTTTTTTTTTACATTAACTACTTTTATTTATTTATTTATTTTTATTTCAAGATATTATGAGTGTACAAACATTTTGGTTACATTTTATGTCTTTGCCTCACCCGAGTGAGGATTAAAGGCACACCCTTCCTCTCTACAATGCTCACCGTGTCCATTAGTTGTGAGTTTACCCCACCTCCCAAACTACTGAAGATTTTCTAAACAGTGAAGTGACTTGGAAAGTTTGTATTTTACAAAGATTGTAAATTGTACAGAGAAAGTATTGGAAGCAAGAAGAATGGCTACAGGAGGCATATTAATGTATCCAATTAGGACAAGACACCAGGACACTGGTTTGTAATGGAGAAAAAGGAAGGATTTAAAATGTACTAAAGCCATCTAAAATGGAAGAAATATTAAGATGAGATAATTTAGAGGCAACTGGTTTATAAAAATAGGACAATAAAATCAAAACATTTAATCCTGTTATTCCTTAGCTTAAATGTTAATGGTTATCCTTTAAAAACAAACAAAAACCCCTTAGTTATTATCTATTATATGTTCCTAAACTTTACATTCAAATTTATGTTCTACATCATATCCCTGTATCACTTTCTCAAAAATTCCTGATTTCCATCATATTTTTGTCTGTATTCCATGATTTAGTTGATCTTTTATTCTGACATTGTTTCCAAACTCCCCCTCCACCTATCAAAATTCCTCCTACTCTTCAAGAAACATTAAAGGTTACTTCTTGGGTGATTTTTATTTTTTCATCTCTTCACATTCTTATCAGAGCAAGCTGTATGTCTTTCAATGCATAGGACTGCATTTCGTTTATTTTGTACCCTTTCTAAACCTTATACAAAATCTGTCTCAGTAGGTGTTTAGTAAATATTTAGAAACTGAGGTGAATAATGCACAAGGCACCTATTTCTTTGCTGATGACTAACAAAGGAAACAAAAGTATAAGATGAAGAACCTAAAAGGAATGTAAAGAAACATTTTGAAGGAGGAAGAAGAAGTGTGATTTATATTTCAATATCAACAATAAACTCTAAAAGTAAAAATGAAAACTAAAACACTAAAAATACAACACAGTCATTTCATTGGGCAGTTTTATTACTCACTATGTGCCATGCTACAGGTATTAAAATTAAGCCTGCTTTACTATCTTTATTTTCAGTAAGAACAGTTTTAGAAACACCGTTTTTATACCACCTCACCTTCTAAGCTTCTGTTTTCACAGTTTATTATTATATATACAAGCCTTATGCACTTGAATATTGCTTTCAAAAAATGAAATACTTTGGCATAGAAAAGGCAGTGCCATGAATTGGACATCTGATATGACTTTTTCCCTTCACGTACAAAACTGAAAATAAATGCTGTATGTCTTTGACTTTATCTTTAGTATTTCTTACGTATAAAGTATATAGGATCATAGATTGTGATATTTTTCCTCAATAAATCCTTTTCTCCATCCCTGATACACACCTTTCTTCTGATGATAACTCAGACAAAGCATTAGTTTTATGCATATGGCGAATTAAATAACTTGATTTCAACATTTAAAAATCCTATCATAAATTAAAGTTAATTTAGCATACAGCGGCATTGCCTAATATATGGTAAGAATTAACACATATAATGTATATCGATTGTGTTCAATTTAAAGTTGATTCTATTTCACTAACTATTTAAGTGATGACCTCCTGATCTAACATTACTCCCAAGTTCACTTGTAGTTTGGGGGGGAGGAGGAGTATAGAATTAAGCACAGAGCTTCTATGTTCAGAATGATGTACTCTCACTCAGCAAAATCTATGCAAGTTGACCTGTTCATATCCAGATTGTAGGTCTTTCTTCACCTTACTCTTATGTGTCAGAAGCTATACAGCAGAAATATTATTGAACATCTAAGGCCTGGTGTGGTGGCTCACTCCTGTAATCCTAGCACTCTGGGAGGCCGAGGCGGAAGGATCACTTGAGGGCAGGAGTTCAAGACCCTATCTCTACTAAAAATAGAAAAAATTAGCCAAGCAACTAGAAATAGAAACAATGTGTATTTTGGTGTTGTGAGATTCATGATGATAGTGACCAATATTTATTTTCATTTACTTCTTAAAGAGATAGTTACTGAGTGTCTACTATGTGCCAGTTCCAACTGCAGTAACTGTAGCCCAAACCCAGCAAAGAAGGTAAGTCCTTGCTCTCAAGTTGCCTACATTCTTCTTAGAAGAAAATGTGTAATAAGCAAAGAAACACACACATGAACAAAATTTCAGAGAGTGCTGAGTATTTCAAAAGATTAAAATGGCATACATAATACAGTTACAGAATTTGTTGGGGTAGAGATGGGGTGAAATAATTAAGATTAATGGTCAGAAAATCTTCTCTGAAGATCTGAAATTTGAGCTGGGACCTAAATGACAAAAAAGAGTTGCCTGTGCTGACACCCAGGGACAAAGCCTTCCGGCCAAGGAAACACCACAAAAGGTCCTAAGTTAGGAACTCATGTGGTATCTTAAAGAAACTGAAGGAAGGCTAATATGTGTGGTGTTTACAGTTTACGGTAGCATTTATTGTTAAAATAGTGTGTGAGCATGTGTTTGTTTTGAAAATTTTGGAAGCTAACTGAATGCGTTTTTTCTCTTTTCTCTTTTTAGCTTGCTGATATGTATAATATGTAGTAAAATTAATTTATAAACATTTTTCTATTTGTAAAAAAAACTACTATTGCAGTTTTAATGGGTGTCTAGCTAAACACAAGCATGATTGATCTGTTAACACAATCATTGTATCTGTAAAATTTTTAACATACATTTATACCTTGAGTACATAAATGATTAGCTGGCTGCTAAAAGGAATTATCTTCATTTTATAGTGAAGAAAGAAACTAAAGCTTAAAATTACCCACTTGGTTTAAACCACTCAGTATGCAGCTGTGAAAGGATGTACATTTTTGGATCTGGACAAACCAGGTTGTAATCTACCTATGTCTCATATAAATTATGTGGCTTTGAACAATATGGTTTACCTTTTTAAGCTTAATTTATTAAGGTTTCTCTAAGTGTTAAAGGAAATGACACATAGAAAATACGTTTTACTTATTTTTTTCAGTAAACATCATTTCCTCCAAGAAAATATCCCTCTCTTATAATAATAGCCAATATTAACACTGCATATCCGGCACAATTCTATTCTAAAAACTTTATATCCTCTATATCTATTAATTCATTTTATCTTTATAATAACCATATGAGGTAAATATAAAATAAAATAATAAAATGTATTTAATTCTGCTCAACCAATATATTTTGCAATAATTTTTTACCCCAATTCAATGTAAGACTTGTAGGAAAACTTACTTCCTGCTACTATAACCCTATGCCCCTGAATTGCAATTCACCCATGGCTATGGTAGAGCTCTCAGGACAGCAGTTAGTAAAAGCTTCTTTCTTGCCCTGTAACTTTATCAATGCTGCATTTCAGTCATTGCTCTGGTCTCTTCCCACTGTAAAGATCATATTCAGAATCTGTGCCCTTGATATCAAAGTCATAGCACAATACTCTTACATTTTTCTTTTGTCTTCTATTTGTCTCCCCATTATCATCAATACCTATTTAAAAGTCTGCCTGATCTCCAAGTGGGCAAAATTAGTCATTCTTTTATGCATTTCCACAATATATTTTGGGAACCTTTACTAAAAGGATGTTCCAACATTGTAACATACTACATTCAAAAGTTTGAATTAGAGTGTAGTATTTCAGTCAAATTGTGGTCTATGGACAAGCAACATTGACATCACTGCGGAGCTTGTTAGAAACGTACAAACTCAGGCTCAACCTTGGGCTTACTGAATCAGAATCTGCATTCGGATTCAAGGTTGGCAAGGATAAAATTCTGGACTTGATCACACAGACAGTAGTATGTCAGGAAAAGCTCCTTTGAAGGAATGAAGGCAGGCAGCCTGGCAGGAAACACCATAATCCACATTTATATAAGGACCTATTCCATTTGGGTGCTGATCTAATTTTTAATGTCCATTGATATATTAATACATTTCATCCTGTCCACAATCCCACAAGACATTTGATATTATTACCACCTTTTAATAATAAAGATGAAAAAGCTGAGACCCTGGAAGTTAAGTGACTTTCCTCAGGTCACACAGAAGGTAGATAACAGATCTGGATTCAAAACCAACCACGTTGGCTCCAAGACGAAGTTCTTAATCATGATCCTGTGCTGCCTCTTTTGGAATAACCTATTTCACCTTCATTGACTGGCACCATTCCTGGCCCTTAAGATGTATTCAATAACTGCAAATGAATGAAGCCCTAAAGTCAGACAAATTCATGCATAGTCTTCACTGCCACAATTGAATATGTCACTACTTCTCCCTTACAGCCTGTGAAGAAGCATGCTGAGTATAAGGAATCAGGAGACTCCTCTGTGCCTAGCTTTTTGCTACTTTTATTTGAGCATCTCCATTCCTCACAACCCTCCCTCCACCCTCACAGCTGGCAGCCTACATTTCTCTTTGCAGAATCTTGAATTGGAAAAAGCACCCAGCTGTATAGGAGATATTTTAGATATGTTATTTGATTTAATGCGTACTGAGATAGACATTATCTCCATTTCACAGACAATGAGGTCAAGTTCAGAAAGGTTATGTAAAATCAGACAGGATTAAATGAGTCATATTTTAATTTTAATTCTTCTAATTTCAGAAGGAGAGTTTTTTTCAATTATCTAATATTGATGTCAAATGATTTTCTTTGTTATTTTATATAATCAGTCTTAAAATCCATATTGCTGAGAGATGAATGGTTCTTTTCTTAATTTGTTTTGAATTTTTCCCCACCTTAATCTACTACACTGAAGGTTCTCAAACTTTAAGCCTTCAGAATCACCTGAAAGCCTTGTTAAAATACTAATTACTGAATCCCATCCCTAGACTTTCTGAGTTAACACATGTGTAGTAGGCCTAAAGACTTCATTTCTAACAAGTTCCAGGAGAGTCTAAGCTGTTGACCTGGGGACCACACTTTGGGAACAACTGCTTTCCTAGTTCTTTGTATGTCCTTATGTATTTCTGATTTCCACTCTGTCTGAAACACATTCCAAGGCAGCGTCCACAGTTAGAATCACTAGACTGCAATGTGTCTGAATTCCGTTTTCACATAGGCATAACATGGTCATATAGGGATATAGGAAGTAGCATAGAGTACATAACACAAAGAGACTGGGTTCTAAAGAGATGCTTCCTGTCATTTTAATTAACTGTTTTTACTTGAAGAAACAAACAGACTTAGCATTCACAAAATATGTAACTAAATTCACGTGATTTTTACAATTCTATCAGGTTTCTAACTCTTGATATTTCCCTCCTCTGGAATGTGTTAGAGTCAAATTGTAATTTATATATAGTTTGAGGAAAAAACAGTGAAAAGCCAGATATTGCTCAATATTTTTATTACTAATAAGCATGGATTCTCCCTCAGAGTATATGGCAGTGAATTATTTGTATAGGCATCTGGCTACTAAGACAAGAAATTCACCTGCCTAGGCTTAGAGACCAAGATTCACTCTTCCTGCCATCAGCCACCCTGGCAACGCATACTGTGCTTCAATGGGGGGGGTGGGGAGAGAAAGAGAGAGAGAGAGAGAGAGTGTGTGTGTGTGTGTGTGCGCGCGTGCCTGTGCGTTGTGGGTGGGACAGGGGGTTTAGGCATTGTGAACTGCCTTGTAAAATAACTTGCTCAATTCTAGGTGCAAAGAAATGTTTAGTAAATTTCTCAGCGTTTACTAGTTGTAGAAAAGTAAAGGCCGTTCTTGGGAAAAGTAACCCTTATCATATTAATTAAATTACCAAAACAATAGGTTCCATGAATAGGTATCAAACTGTTCCTTCTGCTGTGAAAGATAAAGTCATTTCATGAACCTAACCCAACAAGCCACTTCTTCCTTGTCAGATAATAATAGTAACAGTTAATATTATTGAATAAAACAAAATTTTTGTGCTTATGAAACTCTTAATAAATGATGTTTATGTTTTTTTTATGAAAACCTTACATACATCCATAAAATGGATATTATTATCTCTATTCTAAAAGGAGGTATTTGACAATTGAGGCTCAAAAATGTTACATAAAGGAGATGTCATAACTAATAAGTGGTTTGGCCATGTTTTGAGCTCGAACATTTTTTATTTCAAATAACTTTTTCTTAACCATGATATATTACTGTGAAAACTAACTCAGATACTTTTCAGGAAATAGTCCACAAAAAGGAGGTTCATAAGGTACATGTGGTGAGAAATGGGGTATTGGGAAACAGAATATGTTATCCTTAGTGCGTGCAAATTCACAGGTACATAAAAAAGTATTTTTCCTTATCCTCAGAATTCCTTTGACAAATATCGTGTCCATATATCTATGTCTCTGTATATTTTTTAACAACTACCCCAAAACTCAGTAGCTTAAAACAATCACAGCCATTTATTATCTCTCATGACTAGGGTTAACTGGGCTCAGCTGGAAGTTCAGCTTTATGTGGTGTTGGGCGGAGCTGCAGTCATCTGGAAGGCTCCAGAGGCGGGAACCTCCAAGGTCGCTCACTCACAGGGCTGGCAGTTGGTGCTGCCTGTCAGGTGAGACAGATAACTAGGCCACCTCCGTTCTCCTCCAGGTGACCTCCCAAGATGGCCTGAGCTTTTTATAGCATGGGAGCTGGATTCAGAGAGAGAGAGTTAAAAATGGAAGCTGCAGATTTCTTAAAAATCCACTTAAAGTACACTCTCAGAAGTCACAGTCACTTTTGCCTCATTCCGTCAGTTATCTGTCATAGCAAGTCACAGGCCAGCCCTGATAAAAGAGGAGGAACACCAACAAATTTGGGCCAATTTCAGCCTACCATAGTCTGCCCTCTGGTCACAAGATATTCCTGTTTCTCTAGGAACATAAAAAATACTAATCTCTTTCAAGACTGCCAAAAATCTTGTCCCACTACAGCATTAAAGTACAAGATATCAATATCTACATCTTGTCCAGGTATGGCAGAGGCGTCTCAGGTTTGGCTTTACAAATGTTTTTGTGGACTAGTAAGACAAGTTATCTACCCCCAACAAATAAAAATCAACCGGGAAGCAGTGATGGCATAACTCTGATAGAGACACCAATTCAAATGGGGTAACGAAAAGTAAATGCCACAAATCCTACCGTTTCAAGCGCCGGGGATGTATATTTATTAGGAGCTTGATTTGCCCACTAGAGTATTCTGTGGGACTCCTAGCTCGGTCTTCTGAGTCATCCTTCCTTTTCTATAAAAAATGTTCCATACTTGCAGCTGAGAAATTTTCTTAGTCTGTTTTCTGCCCATAGAAATGTGTAGGCTTAGAGCATTCTTTTTGTTTTGATTTTTTTTTTCTTTTTCAAAAGCCAAGTTAGTTTTGCTTTTGCTATTGTGTAGTCTTAGCAACTTTTTAGATTTCTGGTGAATCTTGTTGCGTTTACTACATTAAATGAAAGTCATATCCACAAATCTTTTCAAGACAGTCCCCTGCTTACTTTGGGCAGCACATCAGGATACAGTGGGACAATAAAAGTATTTGGAAGTCATTTGGTCTGACTCTATATATGAAGTGCACTGTTCCTATTCTTAGAATCTTTTTATCTTGCCACCAATATCTATATTTATCACAGTTTGATTAGAGAAGTAGAACTACTATGAGCCTTACAGAATAAGATATTTATAAAAGATCATAAAGTTTAACGATGTGGGAGGACTTAGAGAGAAGATCCAGAGAAGAGAGTTGAAGGATCAGAGAAAAGTTCCTAATCAACACTCTTGAATTACTGGCATATATGGAAAAATCAGTTTGTTTTTTGTTGTTGTTTTTTTTTTTTTTTTGGTTGGGGATGGATCTGGAAAGTCAGGAGCATCCATCTGTCTAAGTGAAACCACAAAAGGGAGCTGGTGGGGAAACCTATGTTGCTTCTCTCTCTGGTTGTTGGGCTTGGTCAGGCCTGGCAGTTGGATAGAAACACTGGATGTAGAGTATGAGAAAGCAAAGACAAGCTGGAACCCACAGCAACTCTGAGTTTCCCACTCCCCACGGTAAAAATCTAGGTCAAGCTGGAACCATCCAGCACCTATACATCGGTCTTACAAATCTGACCACAAGTACTTTTATAGAATAATAGCGGCTATTCTATTAATACTTCTGCCCTCCAAAATTGATATATATATATATTTTTTCTTTTGACCAACTGTAAGCTGGACCCATAAAAGGAAGGAGATTAGGAAAATACACTTCCAGTTGTTGAACTCTGTCAATTTAACATGATACAAAATCAACACAGCAAATATTACTGGGTGTCTACTAAGTACCTAGTATGCTTCTAATCCCTGAAGATAGAGTAATGAACAAAACAAACTAAGTTCCTACTCTTAGGGAATTTATGGTCTAGTTTATATGTTATGACCATTTCATGAATAAGCATTTTAATTCCTTAGAGAAGTAAAGATTTACCCTCCTTTTATAAACCTAATTTTTTTCATACAAATTTACAGCACAGATAGATTAAAAGGATGATGATGAATAATTTTAAAGTGAACCTTCCAATGCAATTAAACCGTAGGGTTACCTACCGAGGAAGAGCACTACATAAAATATTGAAGCCCTTTGAAAGCTAAAGATAATTAAGGCTTTCTCTAGTGACATGACCAAGTCAGGAACTTTCATTTTTCTTTGGATTTACTACATTAGTATAGGTGTACATATCTGAAGATCTTCTACCTAGGCATGTCTCAGATACTTTGCATATGTATTTAGAATTGTATATGAACTGATAAAATTTCTCTACTTGGATTTGTATAAACTATCATATGTATTCTGGTTGGTTATTTTAGTTATCTAGGTTTATAGTCAGGCTGCATTTCTTCCGCAATTTATACCCTCATTGAGATTCGAGCAACTATATTGTCTTCCTTTTACTTGTATATGATCTATGAATTAACGAGGAATAATTTACTCTTGATTATATTTTTGGACAAAAAAGAAAATAAACTTGTAAGACTTGTGAAATGCATTAAGCATTAACATATATTTTATGTAATTCTGACAAGAATCATTAAGGTACATATCCAAATATTTATGGATGAGAAAATTGAAACTCAGAAAAGCTAATTATTCATGCTCATACAGCTTGTAAAGGCAGATACAAAACCAAGTATAACTGGAACCAAACTCAAATCATTTTCTGCAGTACTATATTGTCATTAATTCTAGAATTTTCTTGCATCTTGTTTTGCAAGCTCCAAAGTGGGGTTGCACTTAGTAATTCTGTTGGTGTTGGCAATACCATTTCACATACAGCCAATTTATTTGCTATGTTATCAAAATATCATTAAAATATGAATGCATCCATTGTTGAAATATTTTTAATTATGGAATTTCTCTCTCGAGAGGAAGGAAAGCTAGGTTTTTTAATATAAAAACTTCACATTTAATGTATACAACTTGAAAAGTTTAGAGATAAGTATATACCTATGAAACCATAATCACGATCAATGCCATAAACATGTCCATCACCTCCAAAAGTTTCCTCTCACTTTTTAATTTTTATTTTAATTTTTTTATAAGAACACTTAACATATGATCTCTGCATTAGAAAATTTTTAAGTATAAAATATGAAGTCTGTCCAGAAATTATCCAGCCATGTAATATGAAAAATAGAGACATGTATTGAAGAAGATACAGGAAACGTTGTACATAGGACAATGACGCCTTGTTCCCTTTCAAAGTTGGCACCTTGGGACCTCACGCAGTTCTCCCAGCGTCTCTTAATGTAGCACATACGTGCTCAACATTCTCAGGTGCTCTGTTTGTTGCAGGCCTTCCAGAACGTGGATCACTTTTGACAGATTCTTAACCATCTTTGAAGTGTTTGCGCCACACTTTTATTTGCACTGCACTCATTGCATAGTCCCCAAAAGCCTTCTGAATCATCCAAATAGTTTTTGTGTAGGAATGTTAAAGGTTAATGCAAAATTTGACACAATTTGTTGCTTTACTGGCTCAGTCATTTTGAATGCAATAGCCACAGAGTACACATGTTTACTCCAGGGCGTCTAGCATTCCACTGACTCGTACAGCAAAGTTGCCATTGTTCAGGCATGCACATTAAAGTCCACTCTCCTTGGCTGCCAGGTTACATCGATGTCACATGAACTGTTCTCATTATATTAACAATGGCTGGATGCTTTCCAGACTGCCCTTGTACAGCATTGTCAACTATAGGCACTATGCTGGAATTATTCATTTCATATAACTGAATCCCTCTACTCTTTGAACCAATACCTCTCCTCTTCCCCTACTCCTGGTAATCACCACTCTACTCTCTGTTTCAATGAGTTTTTTACTATTCTGAATTCCTCATATAAGTGGGATCCTGTATTACTAGCATTTGTCCTTCTGTTTCTGGCTTATTTCACTTAGTACAATGTCCTTCAGTTTCATTCATGTTGTCAAAAATGTTAAGATTTCTTTCTTTAAGGTGAATAATATTATATTTATATAAGACATTTTCTTTATCCATTCCCCAGTCAATGGACATTTAGATTGTTTCCATATCTTGGCTATTATGAATAATGCTGCAATGAATATGAGAGTTTAGGTATCCCTTCAAGATCCTGATTTGATTTTTTTTGGATATATACCCAAAGAAGGATTTCTGGAGCATATGGTAGTTTTACTTTTAATTTTTTTGGACACCTTCATATTGTTTTCCATGATGGCTATACCAATCTACATTTCCAATTTACATTTACACATTGTAAAAGTGTTTCCTTTTCTGCACATCCTTGCCAAACTCATCTTTTTTTCTCTTTTTTTGATAACAGACATCATGACAGGCATGAGGGATTATCTCATTGTGGTTTTGATTTGCATTTCCTTGGTGATTAGGGACGTTAAGCATCTTTTCCTATACCTGTTGATTATTTCTATTGTCTTCTTTGGAGAAACGTCTATTCAAACCCTTTTTCCATTTCTAATCAGTTATTGGTTTTCTTGCTATTGAGTTACAGGAGTTCCTTATATATTTTGCATATTAACCTTTTATAAGACATGATTTGCAATTTTTTTCAGTCTTCAGGTTTCCTTTTTTATTTTCTTGATTGTTTCCTTTTCTGTGCAGGAGCTCTACAGTCTAGACTGAGGCAAGGATGCCCGCTCTCACCACTTCTACTTAACCTAATAATGGAAGTCCTATCCAGAGCAATTAGGAAAGCAAAAGAATTAAAAGACACACAAATTGGAAAGAAAGAAGTAAAATTATCTCTGTCTACAAATAACATGATCTTATATGTAGAAAACCCTGAAGACCACACATATACAAGAAAACCTATTAGAACTAATAAACAAATTCAGTTAAGTTGCAGGACAAAATCAATCTAAAAAACCCACTTGAGTTTCTGTATGCTAACAACTATCCAAAAAAATTAAGAAAACAATCCCATTTATGATGGTATCAAAAACAATAAAATACTTAGACATAAAGTTAACCAAGCAGGTGAAAAAATTATACACTGAAAACTATGAAACACTGAAGGAGAAATTAAAGATGACACAAATAAATGGAAAGCCATTCTGTACTCATATATTCAAATAATATTGTTAAAATTTCCATATCACCCAAAGCAATTTATAGATTGAATGTAATCCCGATCAAAACCCCAATGGCATTTTTTACAGAAATAGAAAAACATACTAAAATTCACATGGAAACACAAAAGACTCCAAATAGCCAAAACAATTTTAAGCAAGAACAACAAAGCTGGAGACATCATACTTCCTATATTCAAAATACATTACAAAACTATAGTACTGAAAACAGTATAGCACCAGCACAAAAATAGACATATAGACTAATAGAACCAAATAGCAAGCATAGAAATAAGTCCAAGCAAACATGGTCAACTGACCGTCAAAGAAGTCACGAATATACAGTGGGGAAAGGTTTCTTCAGTAAATGACATTTGGAAAACTGTGTATCCATATGTAAAAAAACTGAAATTGTACTTCTATACAAAACTTAACTCAAAATGGATTAAAGTCTTAAATGTAAGACCTGAAACTATAAAACTCCTAGAAGAAAACATAGGGGGAAATGTTGGCATTAGCCTTTTAAAATGATTTAATGGATATGACTCCAAAGTCAAAGACAACAGAAACAAAAATGGTCAAGTGGGATTATATCAAGCTAGAAGGCCAAATTTCTCATTTTTGAATCATAGAGAAGACCCTTTAGTTGAACGACAGAAGGTTTATATAAAGTATTAGTATACATTCTTAAGAATAAAGTTCAGTATCAGATTCACACACAAAATGGATTTATATATTAAGTTCCCCTCAGTTTTGGTTGGTATGCAGTAGGAGGAAAAAGTTGAAAATATAAGAACATGTTGGGCTTTGGAATTAACCAATTTGAGGATCAAATTTTATCTTCACAATTTATTAGCCATGTTCATTATGAGCAAATTAATTAACATTTCTGATCCTCTAATTCCTCATTTATAGTATGGATTAATGGTACTTTCTAGATGGAGTATCATAAAGTTTCAATAAAAATACGAAAACTCCCTAGTATAGTATGTATCATAAATTTAGATGATAATAGCAACAGCTATCATTTATTGATTAATTACAATGCACTAGTTACAGCATCGTGCCCATTATATGCTTCATTTTGTTTAACATTCATAACAATCCTGCAAAGAAACCATTATTTTAATAAATAAACATTCAATTGATGAGCACCGTAACTTGTAACGCAAGTAGTGGTAGAGTGGGAAGGCAACCCAAAGACATCAGATTTTGGAGACAGTTCTTCATCCTCTATTTTATATTGTCATCCAAAAGACCACCAGGATGGCTAAGGAGAGTTTTATTGCAGTATCAGTTTGCAAAATGGGAGGAGACAGTCTCTAGCATGAACAGAAGCTGTTCTCTCTTGTAAGAGGAAAAGGAAAGGTCGGATTTTATGCCTCACAGGGTCTGTATTACACAACAGTCTCGGACATCTTCAGCAGGGTTGGAGGAAAATCTATGCATATTTTTGAGGGAACTGAGCACTTAAGCAATCAGTAAACATACATGTAACACACATTTCATGCTCGCTTTGGGGCGAGGTTTTAGCATTAAAATTAGGTGGAATTCTGCTCTTCAAGGCAAAAGATGAACTATAGGACACAAAAACAATTTTTGTACAGTCTCTATAAGCTGGCTGAAACTGGCTTGAGGTCTACAGTTGCTTGTCAGGAAGAATGTAAGGCGAGTTGGTCCTCTGTTCAATCAGAGTTATAATGATCTGGGTCATAAATCAGACCCATGGCCTGACAATTTGCCTGATAACTCCTATTGTTAGGGAGTTTAACAAGAATGTGGTTTTCTTATAGCTGTAGGAATTTAGGGAGTTGTCACGCCAACTGAGCACCAGTCCTTAGCCCCCAGAGAACTTTTGTGTTTTCTTAACCTTAGGGCCCATCTTAGTTGATAAAGAGGTGTCGGTCTCTCAGATCACAATATTCTTTACTGTGAGCTTAAAAATTGTCAGTTTCCTTCCTCCTTTGTTCTAAAGTAACTGTATCGGTTAACCGTGGCAACAAACTGCTACAGAACAAACCATCCTCAAAACTCAGTGGCTTAAAATAAAAATCATTTGTCTTTAGAGATGTGCAGAGTGCTGGGGGTCTGTTGTGCTGGTCTGAGTTTTTCTGTGGGGGCTGTACTCAGATCTCTTGCATTGGCACGTCTGGTGATGGCAAAGGCACATGTGTGAGCAAGTTCAATTTTATAAGTGCTTTACGGCACCGTATTTCTAACATCCCACTGGCTGAGGCAAGTCACATGGTCCCACCGGAGTGAGGCATTACACTGAACCCACATTGGAGAGCACCACAAAATTACTTACCAAATGGCGCAGATATGGAGAGAAACGGAGAATCATAGTTAGGAATGCAATTTGTCACAGCAGGGGAAAACATTTCTATTCTGCATCAGTGGTTTTGAAATGAGAGTATGAATGGAGAGCACCTGAAGCTTGCTAAAAATGCTAACTTTGGGCTACCTCCACAGTTTAAATTCTTTTGATCTAGATTTAGGCACCAAAATATGTATTTTAGTAAGTACATCAGTGATTCTGAAACGGGTAGTCCATACTTTGAAAAACACTCTTCTATGTTGTTTTTTTTTATTCTAATATTTAGCCCTTCAATTGGTCTCATAGAAATATCTTATCCAATGTGCCCATACAAGGCCTAGCAGATCTTGCACTATTTCCATCTAATTTTCCTCTACTTGATGCAGTTACTTCTTGATGTTGAGAGAAATACATAGAATTGGACTTTGGTAAATTTTATGCTAACAATTTTCTAAAGGAAAAGGACATCTGCACCCGAATGTTTGTAGCAGCACAATTCACAATTGCAAAGATGTGGAAACAACCCAAGTGTCCATCAGTACATGAGTGGATTAATAAAATGTGGTATATGTACCATGGAGTACTATTCAGCTATAAGAAACAATGGTGATATAGCACCTCTTGTATTCTCCTGGATAGAGCTGGAACACATTCTACTAAGTGAAGTATCCCAAGAATGGAAAAACAAGCACCACATGTACTTACCATCAAATTGGTATTAACTGATCAACACTTAAGTGCACATATAAGAATAACATTTATTGGATGTCGGGCAGAGGGGAGGAAGAAGGGGGAAGGAGGGGACGGGTATATGCATACACAAAAAGTGTGATGCACACCATCCTGGGGAAGGACACGCTTGAAGCTCAGACTTGGAGGCAGGGAGGGCAAGGACAACATATGTAACCTAAACATCTGTACCCCCATAATATGCTGAAATAAAAAAAAAAATAAAGGAAGAATGGAAAATCACCTTAGAAAAGAATTAGAGAAGCTTAAAGAATTTGATTTTTTTTTTTTAGATAGTGAGAAAATGGTATGAATATTAATTAATTTCAACACTGAATGGATAATTTAGTGCATAAAAATTTTTGAAGTCTTTATTTAGCATCTATTTACTAAGAGGTTGCTTCCTGTTTTCTATAGGCCTATAAAATGTGTTCATTAATCATTTCTATTAATACAATATTAAACTTGGTCTGGTGAACATAGATGGCCATCTATCTCCACATTGATTATAGTGCCTTAATATTGTATAATTCATTATTTTCTAAATAAGCAACTCTCTAAATATATAATTTCATATAATTTACATTTTGCATTTAGTAGCATTTTTCATTGACATGAATTACAAATCATGGAGGGGGGAGTCTTTCCCACAAACTCCTCTATTTTCTCTTTAGAAAAATGTGATCACACAATGAGGATCCTCAGTTTCACCAAAACCAGATAGAAGCTCTTGTATCAAATATGCACTGATTTCCTACGATGTTATAACTATGTGATTAATGCAAGAGAGATATTGGAGAATAGAGGAAAGTGAGGACTTTGAAAGCAGCAGAATAGGGTGTGAATTCTGGTACAGTCACTTGTGTAGTTACTTGTCTTGATCTCCTTATTTGTAAAATTTGGATACTCATAATTACATCACACAGTTGTAGAATCACAGTAAGTATTAGGCTTAGCACTTATAAGAGATCCATAAACTATTATTTTGTGGACATGCTTACTTCTAAGAGAATTTTTAAGCATAAAGAGTCTACTATTCCAATTTCACGAAAGTATGACTTCAGGAAAGAATATGTGAGTCAAATAGAGAATAAATCTGACAATAAATCATGGTACATTGCTGCACATATGTTCTTTGAAATATAGAAACATGGTTAAGTGCAAGAACACTCCCGGTTTGGTTCAAGTCCAAGTTTCATTACATTACAAGTTACACATTACAAGTTATACAACTTTTGGTGGAATGATTAATTACTTTGTGCCTTATTTGCTCTATGTACAAAGTCAGGTTACTGTTATTTATTATTGATTATTATTGTGATAATGAAATTCCATAATGTAAATCACTTAGGACTAAAGAATTGAAAGATAGTTTTGTTATCATCATTAATATTACTATTAATAATAGTATTTTAATCTGGTTTCTAATACTAGCTCTCTAACTTAATGGATCTAACCAACTCATTAACTTTTCTGAACCCACAGAAAATGGACTGTTATATTTAAGACTGATAATGCTTGCCTGGGAGATGGTGGGTGCTGTCTTCTTTTTTGGTCATACTTTTTGTTTTTCTCCAATAAGGGTGTGTTTTAGGTGTTCTGAAATCAAGCACCAAAAGGAACTAAGCAGTCTGAGAAGACATATTAGAATAAGAGAGATATTAAATAGGTCTCCAAGGTTAGACACATGTGGGGCAAATAAAGATGGGCAAAGTTCACAATTAGAACAAGTGCCAAGGGAAGAACCTAAAAGGGCTATGATGTTGGATTGAAAGCACACACGGCTGCCAAGCAGAGACAGGTGGCAGAGTGAAGGCCCACGAGGACAGGCTTCTGGGGTCAGTGGGCAAGAGGACTGACGTGAAGACTATGGAGTACTCAGGATAATCTAATAGTGATGTGGAGATTAAAGTAAAAAAAGGAAGTGGTGTAAGAATTAAGAATATAAGGAGCATATGTTGAGAGAAAAACAAACTTAAATGTGTATTGTTTTATTTATGTTGATGAAACAAATGATTATTTGAATTTTTTAATTTTACCATTAGTCTTGACATTTGGTCAGTACAATCTAAAAACATATGGTGTCATAGCAATACAAGTTATAACAGACAATGATAGACAATATTAAAACATAATTTTCGAAATATGCCTTTGATTTGTATTGTTTTTAAATGTTAGGAGCTAAGAGTGTTATTGGAGCATTGCATTGGGCCAGGCGACAAGACCTGTGTTTAGTTCCCAGTTCTGCCAGTTTCTAGGCATGTGGCTTTAGACAAATCACTGAAGTTTTCTAAGCCTTAGGTTCCTTGTGTGTTATATTTAGGAGATTTCAAAAAATTATATCTCTAAGTTCACTGACCTACAGGGACTGCATGGCACGTCTGGCACCAGAAATGTCCTAAGCACGTTACACTGGGTGAGTTGTTTTCCTCTCCAGGTCTCATTTTACTGACCTGAAAAATGGTGATAATGTTGCCTGCTTTGATTAATGAGTTACTAAATGTGGAGCTGAACTGAGTTAGCAGATATGAAAGTCCTTTGAAAAATGGTAATAGCTATATAAATATAAGGCACAATTATTATAAATGATCAAAGATTTACTGACTATGATTCAGCACAGTAAGTGGAAAGGAGTGAAGTTGTTAATGGAGAAGAAACAGGAGTGGCAACCTTTCTCATGGAGGATAATCCAGAATTTATTTTGTGTAATGCTGTGGTTAATTGATTGGGGTTGGATCTGGTGAGTAATTAAGTTTAGTAACAGTCTGCCAATACAGTTTTTCTATTCCTGTCACATTAAATCATTTACAATGAATTCAGATTCATGGAGAACATAATAACTATTGTTTGACCTACAGTTATATGAAGAAAAAATACATTAAAGTTGTTGGGGATGGATGAGAGATGTACAGGCTGAGATCTGGCAAAAGAGGGAATGTTTGGAGCATAGTTCTTGAAGCTCCAGGTGTCCAATCCAAAGCTAGTGATTTTTCTTTACTTACTGTATAAAAGGAGCCTACTCACAATTTCCCACATGCAAAATGCAAAACAGCTACCAATCTCTCTCTTTCTCTCTCTCAGTTGCCTTTTGGAGTGTCTATCAATCTCTATAGTTATAATTATTTTAGAGCATATTTTCTGACTTTCATCAGATCTGCATGTTTGGCAAGAATGACTACGGTACTGTGAAAAGAATCTCAGGTATAGAAAGAGGTAGACTTTGTGTTTAAATTCTCCCTCCATCATTGGATGAGTCATATTTCTCAGCTTAAATTTCCTCCTCCGTACAACTGTAACACTAACTTCTACTTTAAAATATCTAGCTAAGGAAATCCCCTAGCATAGTGTCTACGTTTTTACAAGTACAATAAATATTTTTCTACCATATTTTTCCTTTTTCAAAATATGGATCATATCTTATTCACTAAATTGTGTATGTCCAATAAACACTCTCTATATTTGGCTCTTTTTTTTTATAACATCTTGTCACTTTAGTTACTTCTCCACCTTTTCACCTGTCCACAAGGACTCTTCTCCTATCCATTTAGGACCTTGCTTATAGTCTTTTAAATATAAAACATGGCTACATGGCGAGGCATGGTGGCTCATGCCTGTAATCTCAGCACTATGGGAGGCGGAAGTGGGAGGATTGCTTGAAGCCAGGAATTTAAGACAATCCTGGCCAGCACAGAAAGGCTCCATCTCTAACGACAACAACAATAAATATGTGCGCATATATACATACATATATGTGTATATATATACACATTTATATTTGCCAGGCATAGTGCACATGCCTGTAGTCCCAGCCACTGCAGAGGCTGAGGCAGGAGGATTGCTTGAGCCTAGGAGTTTGAGGTTGCAGTGAGCTATGATTGCACCACTGCACTCTAGCCCAGGGAGATGGAGTAAGATCCTGTCTCAAAAAAAAAAAAAGCCTATAAATCAATTAAATCAATTAGCCTAATCTGCTTACTTCAGAATGCACATGGTAATATTGGATCAATAATTATAAAATTAGCATGGTTTTTTTAATTAATTTATTTGTTAGCATTGTGCCTTGTTCTTGATGAAGAGTGACTACTAAGTTTGTCATGTAATTCAGTTTTAATGGAAGGATATTCAGCCACCTTTATAATAAAATAAATGGCACATAAAATAATGAGACACCTTTACTTTTCTTGACACATTGGCAAATATTAACACATTTGAGAAAAGGCAATTGTGCCAAGGTTATGGGTAAATAAGCACTCGGAATCGTTGTTGGCAGGATTATAACTTGGTTCAACACCTTTGGAGCAGGGGAGATAAATTGTGACAATTTGATTGGAAGGGGGCCCAGCACTTATGCGTTGAAGTCATGCCTGCCTGACAGATGCGATATTTTTGCTTAGATTATATGTTTATTTAAGGACATGGGGAAGAAAAGGGGCTTGTCCAGTAGCTATTTGAATAGCAAACTTATTTTTTTTTTAATAAACTGATATTCCATGTTTGTCTGGAATAACTCTGGAGGTAGGGTTGATGGAAATTTTGGATGTTCAATGGACTACCAGCAATCTAGTCATGTTTAAACATTATCACTGATTCAGAGGACAAGTTGTCAGTTCCTATCAAAATTTTAAAGTACACATACCTCTTAACCCAGCAACTTCACTTTGGGTATTCTGTTTTACAGATATACATACAATAATGCCCCCCCAAATGCACATAACAGATGCTTTGTGGCAGTATTATGTGTAACAATAAAAAAAATCAGAAACTATCTAAATCCCCAATCATTGGGTCTGATTAAACAATATAATAACGATGGAATGCTTGGAGGTTCTTATATAGTAAAAGTGGACCTATGTATTTTTACTGTATACTCTTTGAAATTTATTTTTGTGTCATGTACATTTTAAAAGATCATTTACAAATATGGGTTTAAAAAACATTATTTTAAAGACCAAACAAATTAAGAAAATCAAAGCAAGATTTGATACATAGAAATGTTTTTCTTTCAAGCATTGACACTCATCCTACTCTTGATTAATTTAACACAAACACATATTGAAATTATACTAGGTAATAGTTTCAGTATTAGACACAATTTCATATACAAGAAATTAAATAGGATGCATCTGTTTATGGTCCACTAGTTTTCAAAGTGGCCTACGAAGACAGATTTAAGGTCAGTGAAACACACAAAGCAAATTTGGGGTTGAATGAAATTAAAATTAATATTTATTCAATCCTCTTTTTGATTTATCAAGGTAGGCTATATGTACATTTTAGGTGCAGTATGTCTTTTTTGTATATTAAGATATCATCGCTCTGTATGTGCACTGGAAGAATCATAAAAGCCTGATAGTTTACAAATAATAAAATTACAGATGGAAAATACAGTTATCTAATTAATTCTGAAATCTGGTTGCCCTTAAAAGAGGAGCAACATGCTGATAGATGTTTTTCTACTCCATTTCAACATGAAGAGTTGCTTTCAGTAAAAAATATTTATTTCACCAGGAAATGCCCATAGTTGCTTAGTTATGCCTGGTTCTTTCCCAGCAATTATTTTTCTAGGGCAGCTGTTGTTTTCATGTAAACTGACTATAAATAGGACACATGGTACTCAGATGTTTAAATGCAGATAATTAAGAAAGATCAATTTTTTTATGTAAATCTATATTTATAAATGCATATGTACTTATAAATAGCTTTTACATAACCATTTTTAAGGAGTTAAAATGAACTAAATTAAGAGGACAAAACATAAGGACTTAAGGGTGATATATTTGCATGGCAGATATATGATACATTTATTGATATATGATTTCCTGCTCTGAGTGTGGGTATGTGTGTTGCTTTGATGTTTTATTTCCATATGTGGTTAAAAAACACAAAAATTCCTTCTGCGGAGGAATTTAAAAATCACATCCCCCAGAGTTGACTATATATCTCTCTTCTGATTTATAACAGCATCCTGGGTGACTCTGAGAAATGAAATAACCTTTTCAAGGTTACACTTAGAAGTGTGTAAAAGTGGTCCATATTGTCCATATGGTCGACATGTAAGAGTCAGCTCTGCATCACGTAAATGCTTTTAAAAGTACAATAATCACTTGTCAGAAATTGTGTAGACATTTTCCTGCAGCAGGGTAAGGATGACCGGGAAGTGGTTGGCCTAGAGTACACCCAAATACTGTCCAAATGCAATGGAGCATGAGTCTGTGTTGGGAAATAGGCTAAGAGACGTGGTAGGTTTCAGGAGTTTTGCAGGGCTTTGCCTTGAAGGAATCTGTGGACATGTTAGATTCCTTCGAGGCAAAGCCCTGCAAAACTCCTGAAACCTACCACGTCTCTTAGCCTATTTCCCAATAAGTCTAAGATATACATATACGATTTCCTATTGGACAAGGTATAGAGCAATATTCTAATAAGACATTTAACGGTCAATGGCTAGGCCACAGCCCTGATTTCTGATTCAGTAGGTCTGAGACAAGGCTCAAGAACTAGTCCCCAGGTGGTGCTGATGTTCCAGGTCCAAACCACTATACTCAGTATGGAATGGGGAATTTAGAGTAAATGTGTGCAGAATGATTAAGAAATTTAATTAAGTCAATTATTTTTCTTCATTATATCTATGATTTTTCATTCTTTTATATTAATGGTTGTAAATAAAAATAAATATTTGAATACCTTTAGGTCATGTGTGTTCCACTCTTTTTCACCTGAAAATGCATGCTAGTGTCTTACTCCTATAGAAACACTCATTTTCTGTTACCTCCCTTTTCCAGGAGGCTTTTGAGTTTGCCATTCTCACCAAGATCCCCTTTGGTAATTGTATTTATGCCTATTGCTTGAATTATCATGCATAATTTAATAATCTCAAAATCATCTCTTTTGTTCCAGAGGTCTTTAATTCGACATAAATAAATTGAGTGACTTCTATGTGCCAGACATTGTGCTAAGCATCAGGGGCCTCGTAAGTACTGATACTTAGGGAAAATATTGTGGTTATTTATACTCATCACAGCTTATACTCCATTATCCTTGGTCAGTACTCTAAAACAAGCGTCTCTAGTCATCTGTCCTCTGATAAGCTCGCACTTGTATTTCTCCCTACTTCCCATATCCTTTTCTAAGTTCCCGCAGTTAACCGACCTCTCTAACCCTCCATTGTTCTGTGTGACTATTCAGTTCCATAACTACCACAATCTTCTACATCCTCGAACTTTGCACTGAATACTCCTCATATCTTAGCATAAACATTTTTTCACCTATGAATACAACTTACCCAACATTTAGATGGAATTTCCCTATTTTTTCATGTCTTATGCACTTCAGTATTCAGAGGTGAGTACAAGTGTACTCCATACCTCCTATTGCTATCCCAAATAATCACTCTATAAAGAATCTGGCTTCATTGAGACTGGCTATTATTCCTCCATGTATCACATCCTTGTTAACTCCTGAGCATGCCCATTATTTATTGAAGAGGTTAAGACCTTGGCTTCTTTTCTCAATTCCTACAATCATTTTACGTCTTCATTCTTCTTATGCATGACCTTTTAAAGATTCTGACATGGCAATTGCCATCCTAAATTATAATTTTTTTATTGACTTGGCTGTAAACTTATGAGAGTAGAGACCCTTCTTTGAAACGATTTTTAATGTCATACCTACCTAGCAGATTCCAATCGGTATTATTTCATATTTTTGTTGTATAAATGGATAAATGAATGAATAAATGGTACCTTGACATGATGGCATGATTACAGAATAAAAGGTGGGTTTTTTGTTTGTTTAAAATAGTGGAGAATTCAAAATTCAAAAAAGACATTGGAGAGAGAGAAAATTGTAGAGGAAGAGAGACTTCACTGAAGAAGCCAGTAGAATGGTCAGTGAGATATCAGACCTTCAAATCAGTAGGTTAATGATGGTCATAAAGAGTAAAAAGGAAAAAAAAAATAGCATAACTAAGAATCTTTCCTCAGGAAGGTAAATACAAAGGAAAGAAATACAATATGTCTAATATTTGGTAGTAACGTTTGCAAGTAATAGAAAAGGTGAGGATCATCTCAGAGGCTGGCTACTACTGTAGGGTTCCACAAACTAATGTTTGTACCTCCAAAAAACTGTCTGCAAGTTCTTGGCAGAAGAATGATCATTTAGATTATTTTTTATCCATTAGCATTTTGGAGTTTTACAAAAACTTGTTGAAGTCAGTTGAATACATATACTCTCTGTTTTAAAAATTTAAAATGATACCTTAAATATTCTACTCAATTTTTTTATGTTTATGATAATATTCTAGAATAAAATCTGAGTACATCTTATATCAATATCAAATTATATAAATAAATTCTAATAAACATGTCCATATTTCTACATAGGTAATACATTTTGACTAGGCATTAGGCTAATTATTTTACATATATTATCACATTTAACTTGCATAATTATGTTTAAAATGATTTGTTCTCTCCATTTCACAACAAAAGTACTTAGAGTTAGAAAGTTTAAGTAACTTGTCAAGGCCATACAACAGATCAAGATATGGACAGTAATATTCAACTAAACAGTCTAATTTCTCCCAGATAGCGTTTACCAAAGTAGGTTGTTTCCGTGTAGCTCTAGACCTGAAAAATGCTCTGAAACAAAAGCATTCCAGGTTAGTATTTGAGAATAACTTTGTATTATATCTAATATTAGTAGAGATCCTATAGTAAGAAATATTTTAAACTTTCTTTGAACCATCTTTAAAACTCACATCCAATTTAATATGGAAAACTACTTAGGAAATACCTCACTTTATCTATCTAGTTATCTATGAAAAATTTAGTTATTTGACCCTGCCTTTATCTAAGCAAGCCGTATCTATATAGTAAGTATTGATGAGGCATTTTCTAGAGCTATTGAAAGGTTGTTAAGAAAGAAATAAGACATGAGTTTATGATTTCCACTGCACTTAGAATAAATGGCAGGCTCCTCATCATGGCTGACAAAGTCATACATTGTCTGGCCTCTGCCTCCTTCCCTAACTTCTTGCCATGCTTTCCCTCACTCTTAACTATTCTAGTCTTTATTTAGTTCTTCCAGGACAACACACTTTCTCCTGAATTAATTAATGTCTTTGCATGTTATAGTTAATCTTCCTAAAATACCCTTTTCAAATGTTGGAATAGTTCATTTATTATTTCTCAGCTTAAATAGCACTTTCTCAGTGAAGCCTTTCTTAATCATGTGACATAAAGTAGGGCCCCCAAATCATTCTCTCTCACAGATTTTTTTAATCATTTTATTTATGCAATTATCACAATTGGTTACATATATTATATTTTATTATATATGTGTGTACATTTTTATATGAATATAAATATATATATAATGTGTCTATGAAATATGGATATATGTTTCCTTGCTTATTTTCTCCTTTTTGTGCTATATGTTCTGTGATGACCATAGCCATGAATTTTTGTTTTCCTAATATATACTCTAAACCTAGTACAGTTCCTGGCTTGAAATATTTATTCAATATACATTTGTCATATGAATAATTGATAGATAATAATAAGAGCTAATGAAATTGAGCAAGCAGTACCGTGAAATCTCTATACAGTCATGAGTCGCTTAACAACAAGAATACATTCTGAGAAATGTACTATTAGGCAATTTCGTTGTTGTGAGAACATCACAGAGTGTATTTACACAAGCCTAGATAGTATAGCCTACTGCATACATAGAATACCTGGGGTAGCCTATCACTCCTAGGCTACAAACTTACGCAGTACAGTACTGTACTGAATACTGTAGGCAATTTTAAAATAATGGTCAGTATTTGCATATATAAACATAGAAACATAGTAAAGATATAGTAAAAATATGGTGTTTTAATCTTATGGGACCAGTATCGCATATGCTGTCTTTGACGGAAATGTGGTTATGTGGTGTGTGACTATACATACAATCTTTTGAATTTCATTAGAACTTCATTAGATAGGACCTATTTTAGATGAGAAAACTAAGATAGAGACAAGTTCAATCACTTGCCCACAATCATATTGCTACGTCCAATTGAACCAGGATTCGAGCTAGACAATCTCAAGTTGTGTTCTTGACCACTGTGCTAGAGCATATATATCATTGATTCAAAAATTGAATAAATAAATAACTAGGCAAGAAAACAAACATATACCTTATAATGACTTAAAAATGCCTTATAACTAATATATAAGGCAATATTTGATACATTGTAAGACTTATTTTTCATTCATTTGTTTACAAATGTGCTGGACTTTAGACAAGGCACCGTGCATAAACAACACACTGCCTGGTGAGGGAGAAAGATACATCCGTGAATAATTACTGCGTAATAAGTTATACAGATAGTTAAAGAACAGGCACAGAATATTATTGTGAAAACATAGAACTTGAGAATCAAAGAAGGGCCACTAGAAGAGGTGATACCTAATATGATCCTTAAAGGATGCTAGTAGGTACTCACCAAAGATTTTGAGGAAAACATCACAAGCAAGGCATAAACAGAATCACTAATATAAGGAAGTACGTGTTGTGCCCATGAAATAAAGAAGTAGCTTGGTGTTGCTGAAACAAAGTGAAAAGTCAAGAACATTAACACAGTCAGCAGAGTCAGGATTTCAAGGTTCTCATGACAGAGCTGTGATCAGTGAAATTCAGGAATGCCTTTTGAATAGGATAGATTTGAACTGTGCTCTCGATAATGGAGAAAAATTCTATAATTGGAGGCTATCTGGTCAATAAAAACTGTAGAACCAGAGTAAGAAATTGCATGAATATTTTCATGAAACAATGAGGTGGTAGTATCATGACATCATCAGGTTTTTTTATTCTTATTTATTGTGGAGAGCCCAGTTTATAAGAGCTAGGTCAGTGTCAGCACATGAATACTGAGATAAAGAAAGCAAATTGATACAAGTAGAGAAACAGAGAGAAAAACCTAGTCCTTAGTACCGTAACTTCAGTAAATTACCTAACAGAACCTCAGTTCGACCTATTTATTGGTACAGTGATGAAAATAACGTACTCTGACACTGATAACAGGAATGATAGACTTTGCATATAAAGTGCCAGGCAAATACCTGGCATTACACATGGGCTAGGTAAAACAAGTAATATTTGTGGTAGTTGTTGGTATTATTGTTCTTGTACAGGATATAGCAACACAGAAGCACTGGAGAAAGAAGATTAGCTTTTCTGAACAAGCCTCTGTCATTATGAATATTATGTTGATAGCAGCAGGGCTAATTTGGGATCCCACCAGCTAGTGGCTGAGGAGCTCCCCGCCTTGGTCCAGGTTGTTACATGGATGGGCACACCATGTAAGTTCTTATATTTATGCTAAGACCACAGAGGTAAATCATCGCTGATGAAGGCTAGTGAAAGTAGAGATCCAGTAGCCAAAACTCAGGATATTACCACTGTTCCATCTACTGAAAATCGTCCTTGTCCATTCAGTGCAGTGATTTCAAAGGTCAGTGACAAGTGAGATTGTAGGCTTTTATAAAAATCAAAGTCTTGACTAGAAACAGCCCATAGAAAAAAGATCATATGGTACTCTTAACAAGTCCAAGGTGCCCTTATAAAATCCAATTTAGTTAATCACAATTTTTTCAGCCTAAATATCTCCATTGTGAAAATGGTGGAAGTGATGTCTGCTCAGGATCCTGAAGGGCCATCCAAATAGAGTAAACATTTACAATCACATAAATAATGGAATCGTCTTGACCATATTCTCAGGGAAATGCCCATTTAGCTTAGATTCCAGGTGTGATTGAGACTTGGGATACTGTAGCAAGATCACCCTCAAACTCTCCTATATGGGAGCATCAGAGTTCCAGTCCCCTCTTTTCTTTTCTACCACTTCAAGGGTTTTGCTCTTATTATAATCATGGGAAAATTTTTTTCCCTTAAACAAAAATAGGAACATTAAATAATTTCTTGGTTTTGTTTTATTTTTGTTTTTGTTCCTTTATCATAGCAAATATTTTCTCCATAAAAGGTGCTTATACTTTTAAGATAACAATTCACTAATTTCTTCAAGCAAATGTTCTCTTTTACTGCAGTTTCCAAAGGAGAATAATAAGTTCATGGTAAATTAATTGCTTTGAATTATTAAAGCTTTCAACTTCTCCTTAGTGAATATTAAATGATCTATATCTTGCTAAGAGGTGTTGATAATATGACTCTGGGTATTTTTCTATAGACAAAAATATAACAGTGCTGTCAAGAAACAAATTAGAAGGCCGGGCACAGTGGCTCACGCCTGTAATCCCAACCCTCTGGGAGGCCGAGGCAGAAGGATTGCTTGATCTCAGGAGTTTGAGACCAGCTTGAACAAGAGCAAGACCCCATCTCTATTAAAAATGGAAAAATTAGCTGACATCGTGGGCCTTTAGTCCGAGCTACTTGGGAGGCTGAGGCAAGAGGATCACTTGAGCTCAGGACTTTGAGGTTGCAGTGAGCTACAAGGATACCACTGCACTCTACCCAGGGCGAATGAGACTCTGTCTCAAAAAAAAATAGGATGTTAAAAATATATATGGACTGCAAATTAGTGCAACCTCTGTGGAAAAGAATTTGAAGATACCTCAGAAAGCTAAAAATAGAAATACCATTCGGTCCAGCAATAGCACTATTAGGCATCTACCCAAAAGAGCACAAAACATTCTACGATAAGGACATCTGCACCCGAATGTTTATGGCAGCACAATTCACTATTGCAAAGATGTGGAAACAACCAAGTGCCCGTCAATCCATGAGTGGATTATTAAAATTTGGTATATGTTTACAATGGAATATTACTCAATCATAAGAAATGACAGTGATCTAGCACCACTTACACTTTCCTGGATTAAACTTAAGCCCATTATCCAAAGTGGGGCACCACAAGAGCAGAAGAACGGGATCCATTTGTACTCACCATCAAATTGGTATTAACTAATCAACACATAAATGCACATATCAGAACAACATCTATTGGATGCTGGGGAAGCGGGAGGGCAGCGGGAGGAGGGGGGAGGAGGGAGGAGGGGACGGGTATTTGTCTACACAAGGAGTGCAATGCGCACTACCCGAAGGATGGACATATTTGAAACACGGACTTGGGGGGGGGGACCAAGGACAACACACGTAAACATCTGTACCCCATAATATGCTGAAATAAAAAAAAAAAAAGAAAATAGAATTGATAATAAATTCCTCAGAATATTCAAAAAAAAAAAAAAGACATCTGCACCCGAATGTTTATGGCAGCACAATTCACTATTGCAAGGATGTGGAAACAACCCAAGTGTCCATCAATCCATGAGTGGATTATTAAAATTTGGTATATGCTTACAATGGAATATTACTCAATTATAAGAAACGACAGTGATCTAGAAACCTCTTATACTTTCCTGGATTAAACTTAAGCCCACTATCCAAAGTGAGGCACCACAAAAGCGGAAGAACGGGCTCCACTTGTACTCGCCATCACATTGGTACTAACTGATCAACACTAGGGTGATCACATGGCAGTAATACTCTCCAGGGATTAGGGGGATGGGGGGGGTAAATCCACAACAAAAGGACACAGGGAGCACTGTAGGGGGGAAGGGCACGCCTTTAACCAGCACTTGGGTGAGGCAAAGTCATAAAATGTAACCATAATGTTTGTACCCTCACAATACCCTGAAATAAAAATAAAAAAAAAATCAAAATTAAAAATACAAAAAAAAAAGAATTTTAAAATATTATGTTCTGCAAAAGCATTCAAAACATTAGTACCCTTTTTAAACAGAATCTGTATTTTTAATTTAAAAACTGTATATGAGCATTGATGTGCCAGAAGCCTTTTGTTACTAGAAAGATGAACATATTTTATAAAAATCAACAATTGTATTTTTATTTCTGATTCAACTGGCCATATTTAAATATTGTCTTGTTTAATTCTCACAAAACCCATGCTGATTTGCTTTCATTGTATTCTTCTTTCATCTTTTCAATAACACCTCTCTCCTTAACGGTATTAAGTTTCTACGTGTAAAAAGATGAAGTACGATGAGAGAAAGTAACTGATCCAAGATCACATAATTTGATTGGCTTCAGCTCACACGCTCTGACTACAAATCCTGTGGATTTCTCCAACACCTCTTGTAGTCTATATCTTGCTCAGAAATCATTTGCATTTTAATTAGAAAATGGGAGAAGTATTTTTGATTACCTGAACATTTTGCCTATTATCTCTGAAAATCTCTTGAAAAAAATCAGTTTTTATGGGTTTCTACTCTGTGGTTCAATTGCATTTCCTTCTCCACTTTGTTTTGGTGTAGCACATCATTATTTATTGTTAAAAACATTCAAGAAATTTATTTTAAACTCTTTTCAAAAAGACTAGAAACCTGTGCATAAGATAAAAAAGGAAAAAAAAAGATTATAAAAAGACCAAGCAATGCTATCAGAATGCCATTACTAATAATGCTACTCTTTAATATCAAGCATATAACTTCTTAATATACAATGTATATTTTAACTTAATGTACATTTAGACCTAACTCACATCTGCAGGCTTCTCTGAACTTTCTTTACATTGAAGTTATTCATCTGATCACAGCCAATTGGATAATAGGAAAATACCATTCAATTGTTCTTACCTCTAAGTGTTATATTCAAAGGTCATTTTTATACCGGGAAAAGTTAATTCTGCATTTCACATTAACACTCAATATTAGTTCTTCAACAAATACAAAACCTACAATGATAATCCCAGCCCAAGACTAAGTGTGTGAAAAAACACTGTACCTAGTTCTTCACAGGAAACAAACAAGCGAGCTTAAAATTTAGTGTGATATATATAAAATATAACATGAATAGGTGTCATTTTAGTAGGTAAAAAAGTATAAAATTAGAGAGGTAGATTGAGTAATTCTGGAAGACGAAAAGAAATACTGCTCTTATTCCATCGAAGAAAGTAGAAGGACAGATTTGAGACTGCTATTAAAAGATGGGTAAAATTTAGACATGTAAACATATAATAGTAGAAGGGAAGAGATAAACAGCCTACCAGGGACAGGCATCAAGACAGGGATACGTGGGACGTCTGAGGAAAGAGCAAACAGACCTTAGCATTCGTGGAGTGATACAGTCAAATTGATCCACTTGATAGAGCAAAATTTCATGATGTGGACTTTTTTTTCCTCAAATAAATTTGAAGCCTGTACAATGTGAGAGTGAATGAGTATAAAGTCCAACTGCAGTAAGTCCTCACTTAACCTCGTCAATAGCTTCTTGGAAACCATGACTTTACGAGAAATGACTATGCACAGCAGGTTCTCCAATAATGTTGTTTTGTTATGATGTTAATGAGAACAAAAAATTGGTTTTGTTATAAGTCCTTTCGCTTAAAGTCACAGTTTCCAAGAACCTATCAATGACATTGTGATAATTTATTGTATTTAGCTAGTGAATGAGTTTAGACCAGATAGTGCAAAATGGTAGGATTTAACACACAGAAGTGCTTGGTTTAAAGGTTACAGTCTTAGCCATCATATTCAACATTTCTAACATTAATACATTACCAGATTTTTTTTCCACAAAAATCTAGACATTTGATTTTTCTGGTGAAGGTGGAGAAGGAAGAGGAAGAAGAAAGAGGAGAAGAAGCAGTAGTTCTGTGAACACACTGCACTGGGGGTCCTTCTACAATGAATGCATCCATTAGATCCCAATTTAGCTGCTGCTCTGAGGCAGGGCAGGTACTTTCCAACTAGCCTCAGGTTTCTTGTTGTTATTCATAGTCTATCATTCTCATTAGCCTGATGCCTGCAGGCATTTGAGTTTTTACTTTCTTTTTTTTTTTTTTTGTCCTAAACAAGACCCTCTCCTCAAGTTTATTCCAAATTATTTTTTATATTTTCTTTATATAGGGATTAGAAAACTGAACAAAGAACAAATGTCTTTCTCTTTAACTTGAGAAACAGCTCAGAAAAGAAAGATAATTATC
>NW_012149108.1:3432069-3434979 GCF_000956105.1 Propithecus coquereli | reverse complement strand
TAATTTTTTCTATATATATTTTTAGTTGTCCAAATAATTTCTTTCTATTTTAAGTAGAGACAGGGTCTCGCTTTTGCTCAGGCTGATCTCGAACTCCTGACCTTGAGTGATCCTCCCACCTTGGCCTCCCAGAGTGCTAGGATTACAGGCGTGAACCATCTTCATCAACACTAGGGTGATCACATGACAGAAATACTCTCCAGGAATTAGGGGGATTTGGGAGGGGGTGTAAATCTGCAATTAAAGGACACGAAGAGCGCTGTAGGGGGAAAGGACATGCCTTTAACCCGCACTTGGGTGAGGCAAAGACATAAAGTGTAACCATAATGTTTGTACCCTCACAATACTCTGAAATAAAAAAAAAATAAATAAATATGTTCGTGACAAAAAAAAAAATCTCTGGCATAAAATTAAATTAATTTAAAAATTTTCCATGGCATATAAAAATCTTTAAAATATTTTAATGATTGTTTACTGCATACTGTTCCATTGTATAAAATGACCATCATGTATATATAACTGTTTTTATACTGTTACATATTTACTTTGTCCTCTATTTTTGCTATTATAAAGAATGTTTTGACCAAACGTACAATTATTTTTAAATTTCATAAGGCATTTTATTAAACTTCTTTCCAGTGAGTTTTACCAATTTCATGACAACCTCTAACACAAAAAACTTTATGTCACAATATTGTCTTTAGCATTATTTGAACTATGCTGTACTGAATGTTTTAAAATTATACATTGTTTCCATTTGCATTTCTTTGATTATTAGTGATATCACTTTCATTTCCTCTTCTGTGAATTGCTCATTATATTATTTACCAATGTTTAAAAATTCCTTCTTAATTTATACATACTTACATGCAGAGACAGTTTTGTGCTTGGTACTTTTTTTAGTTCTCTAGGGACACAATGATGAATGAGGCATTGGTTATCCCTACATACCACCACAGTGTTTTATTTGTCATTTTTCAGGCAGATATTTTTCTTGAATTACTTGAATATAATTTTGCTCTCAATGTATTCCAAAATATAAGAATCCTTGTTTCAAATATGTTGAACTGTTCTTTTATATTTTTTCCCACTGTTTTTATCCTTCACTGGATATCCACATGCAAAAGAATAAATTTGGACCCTTATCTTACACCACACACAAAATCAACTCAAAAATGACTTAAATGTAAGACTGAAAACTATAAAACTCCTAGAAGAAAACATAGGGGAAAAGCTTCATGACATTAATCTTGACAATGATTCAATGAATATGGCACCAAAGCACGGAAGACAAAAGCAAAAATAGACAAGTGGGATTGTATCAAACTAAAAAGTTTCTTCACAGCAAAAGAAAAAAATCAGGAGAGTGAAAAAGCAATCTACAAAAAGGGAGAAAATATTTGCAAATCATATATTGGATAAGGGGCTAATATCCAAAATATATAAGGAACTCCTCCAATTCGATGGCCAAAAAAACTACTAATAACCTGGTCAAAATATGGGTTAAGAACTTGAATATACATTTTTCCAAAACAGATATACAAATGGCCAATAGATACATAAAATGATACTCAACATCATTAATCATCTGTGAAATGCAAGTTAAAACCATAGTGAAATATCACCTTTCAACTGTTAAGATGGCCACTATTAAAAAGAAAAAGACAATAACTGTTGGTGATGATGTAGAGAAACTGGAATCCTTTTACATTGTTGGTGGCAATGCAAAATGGTACAGTTACTATGGAAAACCATATGAAGATTTCTCAAAAAATTAAAAACAGAACTAGCAGATGATCCAGCAATCCCTCTTCTGGGCACTGATTGAAAACAATTGACATCAGGAACTCGAAGAGATATCAGCACTACCTTGTTCATTGTAGCACTATTCTCAATAGCTAAGATATGGAAACAAGATGTATGCCCATTAATAGAAAAATCAATTTAAAAATTTGGTATACACATGCAGTGAAATATTATTCAACCTTAAAAATGAAATCCTGTAATATGGGATAACATGGAGTAACGTTAGGGACATTATGCTAAGTGAAATAAGCAAGTCACAGAAGGACAAATACTGCATGATTCTACTCATTTAAAGTATCTAAAATAGTCAAGCTTATGGCAGCAAAGAACAGAATGACGGTTTCCAGGGTCTGAAAAAAGGGGAAAATGAGGAGTTGCCAATCAATGGGTATAAAATTTCAGTTATGAAAGATGAATAGGTTCTAGAGTTCTGCTATACAACATTGGGCCTGTAGATAACAATACTGCATTGCACATTTAAAAACATATTAAGAGAGTAGATAATGTGTTATGTGTTCTTATCACAGTAAAATAAAAATAAATAATAAATAATTAAATTAAAAACAGACAAATATGTACTCTCATCACAAGGTGGGGTAATTTCATTCTATTTTTTAAAGATTTTTATATCTAATCAATTTTTATATCTAACTTTTTAAAAAATCCATCTGAATATATTTAACAAATGAGAAAATATGCTTAACATTTGAAGGTTATCTATAGGTAGCATAATTATGACTGCTTTCATGTTTATACTTTTCTGCACATTATGACATCTTGGTTTCAGAACGTTAAAAAATATATAGAAGTAAAAGTCCAACTCTTCCCCCAAAATGTGGTATATACGCTTTCAAAAATTTTCTGTAAATATACAGTATACCATTTCTAGCATTCTCCACCTAACTTTTTTTAAAAGAACAGCAACAACCAAATTTTAAACATTTTTCTCTCAATTAATAGACCTACCTCATTCTTTCCAACAAAAACATTGCATTCCAATACTTGAATAAAATAAAATATATTTTGTCGATACTTATTATGTGAAAAGTATATTTTTTAAGTCTACACTTTCTAGTATAGTAGCCTACAGCCGCGTGCGACTTT
>NW_012149108.1:3429267-3432019 GCF_000956105.1 Propithecus coquereli | reverse complement strand
CTAAGGAATCTAATATCTTGTGAATATATTTATCACAAAATACAAACTCTACTTAAGAAAAATATCAATATATCATTCGTAATGCCTTGATAACATCTAAAGAGATGAATGGAATCAATGTTATACTATTATTACCTTTTCATGAAGCTAGATTTTTAGCAGTAACAGGTATTGATCACTTGAAGATTTGGTATCTGCTGGGAAAAACTGAATGCAATCCAAAAAATGTAGTATATATGTATATACATACATTGTACGTGTATTTAGCTAAAATATAATCCACATTTTATGATATCCTTGAAAAACCCAAAGGTGGAATTAACACATATAGAAAGAAGGAAGAATATATTCAGTGGGCTCTTGGGGACAAAATGACGCCTTAGAGCTTCAGTGAATGACAAATTATACCACACATTCAGCTCACTAATAGCTTCTGGCATACATTTCCCAGAATTAGTTCTAGAGCTCATTCTTATGTTCAACTGTGGTAGTGCATCTAGAGACTCATTAAAATCTACTGTTGGAATGAATGGCTGCAAACCATGCTTGTAACTAAGAAAGTTTTTGAGTGGCTCAGAAATAAATGGATGCAAAATATTTCATGGTATGACTCATAAATATTTCTGCACATATAAAGTAAAGATGTTCAGGAGACATTTTCTTTTAAACTTCAAATTCTCTTTTATTAAGAATTAATGTTTTACCAATTATATTTTTGCATACTAGCAAAGAGTACATATTTTATGCATGGTTTCCAAAACAAATTTCACTTAAATTCATCTTTGCATTTTGGGGAAAAAAATCACATTTTTATCTATGTGAAATTAAAGTCATATCATTTTTTGTTAAAAGATAAAACAATTCCTCTGCTGCCTTGCTAAAAGTATCCATTTTTAAACATGTTTAATAATCTTTAGTATTTAGTGTATTAAAAGCAACATTAATAAACAAATTAGCAAATTTGAAACTAGAGTCTAGCACTTAAACTATCCGTCCAAAACTTTTACCAAGTAAATAAGATTTTAATAAATATAATTTGCTTCCCACTCATACATATGTATGCATGTACACATATCTTTCATATTTGTTTTTTAAGACCAGATTCACTACATGGGTTTCTCTGCAAAATGCTTTTGAGCATCTCCTGAATACAGAAATACAGAAAACAAGTATCATCATTAATGTGCTAAAAAATTATTTGTCAGCGCTAAGTCCTGGATAAGAAGATTTACTCAGTGATACCTTAGTTCCTGGCAGGTAGCGGGTTCTCAAAAGCTATTTGTCAAGTAAGTTAATAAATAAATGAGATCATGATAATTAAATGGACTTCAAATCTCATGGCAAGTTTAAAAATTTTTCTATCTGAGTAATATTTATCAAAACCATTGACATAATTTTTCTTTGAAAATTATATAATGGTCCATCAGAAAAGACAAACAGTTTTTCAAAGAAAATCTTTTAAACTATCATGCTAAATTTAAGTTACAAAAAATACTCATAATGGATAACTGAGAAGACAAAAAACTAAAAGTAGAAATAAATTTTTTTCATAGAATCATAACCTATTTATAATAATTGCCAGTATCATGATGTTTTGCTCTTTTTCTCCTATGCATATGTTTATGTGTATTGTATGTTTATATACACTCCTCAAGTTTATTCCAAATTATTTTGTATATTTTCTTTATATAGGGATTAGAAAACTGAACAAAGAACAAATGTCTTTCTCTTTAACTTGAGAAACAGCTCAGAAAAGAAAGATAATTATCAATACTGAAAGTGAAAATTAAAAAGTCTAAGAAATTATTTAGTTATGGACAGCAAGTGTTCTATATATCAAGTGGAAATTGAACTCAACATTGGCTCAGATCTATAATGTGAAGGAGTCCGCCATATGTTCTGTGCGGAAATAAGAACTGTTATTGGAGATACTATTTCAATGAGTGGCTATGCCCAAGGCAAAACACAAAAACACAAAAGCCTATTTTATAGGTAAATAATAGAATAATAGTATCCCCACATTGCAAAGTTCTTGGGACATATCTCTTGCCAATATCAACAGATCAGATTCGGTTCACTAGGCTTTTCTATGTTATTTGTGCAGGATATCATACCTGCATTTAGTAAATTTCAAATGTAACGTTCCTTGATTAGGTGAATTTGCTTTGCTTCTTTGCCACTTTTTTTTAGTTCTTGCATTTATATATTTATTCTTGTGTTTTTATAAATATGCACTAAATACCTATAATTCTTCATGTACTGTGCTAGGCAGTAGTAAAGTATTATCCCTACTCTTGGGAAACTTCCACTCATGCCAGGGTGGGAATTAGATATGCAAAAATATAAATAAAATAAAATGGCATCATAATTATGTTAGTATAGGAGGAAAAATGAAACTTTGCTATGAGTTTATTAAAGGCCAGAGAACATTAGACTTGAATAATATACTGAAGGCAGACTATGAGTTTGGTGACTGGAACAGGGAAGAGCATTCTGCATAGAGCTAGCAATGAGGAAAGAAATGGTAGGTTGGGTGCACAGGCAGTTGGGATTGGGAATTGCTGAATGTGGAGGTGTGATGGAGAATGCACAAGAAAGGTAGAGATACTCACCTCATGGTCCTTCTAATGAACTAAATGGTGGAATTTGGAATTTATTGTAAAGATAATAGGTAGCTATTAAGTTTTAATGTACAGGTAGCATGCTCAGATTTGTCTTTAATATTATATATCTCTAAAATAGAATAAATCTA
>NW_012149108.1:3417781-3419102 GCF_000956105.1 Propithecus coquereli | reverse complement strand
TTATTTCAGGGTATTATGAGGGTACAAACATTAAGGTTACACTTTATGTCTTTGCCTCACCCAAGCGAGGGTTAGAGGCATGCCCTTCCCCCCTACAATGCTCCTCTTGTGACTTTTTAAATTTAAATTTAAGTTAATTAAACTTAAATGAAAAATAAAGTTCCTCAGTTACACTAAATACATTTTAAGTGCCCCATTAGTTATATGTGGGTAGTGGCTACCTATATTAGGCAGTCCAGATTATAATGCATCCCATCTTCCACAGAAAGTTCTATTGGACATCGTGGAAAATAGGATGGGATCTAACCACCTCAACGTCACAAGTGTAGTTCTTTAGACAATAAGCTTGATGAATCAGAGTTCAGAGTATTCCCAAGGTTGCATTGTGAAGATGGCTTTTGCCTCTCATTTTTGGCCTGTTTTCCTCTGCTCTGTCTTTGCCATAGATTTGACCTTATCTTCTTCCTAATATTTAGAATTTTCTCAAACTTTTTGTTCCATTGATAAATCTCTTATCTTTCAATATTAGTGTGAAAAATATCAAAACTATTTCACATAAAACCTATTATATATGTTAATACATTTTCTTTCAAAATATTTTTCATAAATAGATTGGTGCTGAAATTATTTTTTTCTTTCAAAACATTAGGGAGCCCCAAAATTGTGAGTTTTAAACTAGCTTCTGTTCTTCTATGTTCAACAATTAACATGATTGATTCTCAAATAAAAAAAACTAAAAGCATGATATTCTAACACTTTTTTGGTTTTATAATCTATTATCTATGTATCATTTACCTTGGAATAAAAGCATATTTATAAGTTCTTTGAAACTATGCCTTGATTGAATGTATATGGTTTATCTCTATTCCAAAGCTGAGCATGAGATGTCTGGAGCTTTTGTAAAGTTTCAAAGTACAAATTAGGGGAGAAATGAAACCAGCTCTGGTCACACATGAAACGATAAATTGGATGGTACAAAGAGGCAGCCTACGACTTCTGTCACATAGGTGGGAAAGAGAGAAATGCCCAGATGTCTGATCTTTGTAACCCACAGTGATGGCATAACCAGTAACCTAGTGCCTGACCCTTCAGATTAGCTCTGTTCTTCAGGGGCTATCAACAAGATAATGAAAAGGAGGGTAGTGGAATTGTGTGCTTTGAATAGAGTGGAACTTGTCCAAGTAAAGTCTCAGGAGGGCCTTAAGATCTTTCATAGGGTCAATCATGTCCTACATTTTTCTAACCACTTATCTGTGTGCAGCCAGATTTTTCCCGTTCTTAGCTCCTCCCCTCAAATATATATAATAACATATATAAATAT
>NW_012149108.1:3406338-3417516 GCF_000956105.1 Propithecus coquereli | reverse complement strand
CCCACATTTCTTAACGAAAAGCTTTTTGGGGTTTTGAATAATTAATTTATATATGTAAAAGAGTCTTGAGATTGACATGTTTGAAAAACTCTGGAAGGAGAATACCCTGACCATGAAGTGCCCATGAGAAGAAAATACAATCGGTAATTCTTAACATTTGCTAGACTCAGAAAATAATTATAAAATCTATAACATATTAAATGTGATCTATATGTCAGGCACTAAATTGTATGGTTTTCAATCTTAGCAAACCCTCATGTGAACCCCATGATTTAGGAGAATGGCATCATCCCCATTGCACAGGAAAGAGAACCTAGGAGATTGTTAAGCAAATCCCGGAGGCCACTTAGGTTTTATGATGCTGAGTTAGAATCAAGAACAACTAGAACTGATTCCAACTTATACTAATTTGTTGTTAGAAAAGTAAAATAATTTAAAATAATTAAAAGAAGAACTAAGGTTGAAACAAAAGTCAAAAGAAACAGTTCCAACATCACTGGGAAAGTCTGTAGGCTAAAACATTGCTTGGCCAAGTCTCGTATCACTGAGGGCAATTAAACAGGTCTGTTTAGTCAGAGGTGTTTTTCTTTGTGTTTCTGTGTGCTTTCCCTCCTTCTCTTCCCCACCAAAAGACACTTGATTTGGTGTCTTTATATGGGAATAGATGTTTGTATTTCCTACAAGCTATGATTTTTGCCCACAGTGTTGGCTATGAAGACAGAATCTGTCTTCACTGTGTACTCTCACTTCCAGCAATTGGGGGCCAGAGAAATTCATCTCCACTGCTACTGCATCCATCTTTATGAGTCACAAAGATTCAGAATAAGCAAACCCTCCAGTCTTGCCATGTTTCTCTCTCCTGCTTTATAGGACCTTTATGCATTATTTCGAATTTGGAAAGTGCTTTTCTAGCATGATAGGCCTTAGCTTTTAGGCAACACAAAGCTATTCTCCTTGGGGTAAAACTCTCTGCCCAATTATAGTTAACTGGCTTAAGAAAGGAAATGTGTATTTATCTTACTGTCTCAGCTATAAGGAAAAAAAGTTTAGAAATGGCATGAGAAACATCTTTTATGCACAATCTACCTTCCAGGCATTGCATCTGATTTATTGGTGACTGCTGTCACTCATGTCGATGGCTGAGGAATTTCTAAAATGACAATCCTTCTTTAGGGTTGACTGTTCATTTTTATCCAGCATATATTGATTCTTAGACTTTAGCAATGTACCTTCATTTAGGGAAAGGGAAGGAAGATGTGTATGTGATTCAAAGCTGTAAGCCAAGACAACAATCTAAAGTGTCATTTCTATTTATAATTAAAATAATTAAATCTGTCATATAATTGACAGGCAAATCCAATATCTTGGTTCTGTAAATATAAGTATTACTATTTAAAGCTAGAGCTGAAAATGACTCGTTATTAACAATCTCTGTTTCACAGTGTACGGGAGCTCAGTCTCTATAGACAGGCAGCCCAGGGTTTAAATCCCAGTCAGGCCACATATGGTCTTTATGCTTCCTTTCCTCATCTGTAAAATATGATTAATAATAATTATGCCTACTTTGCCTTATGTGCTTTTTAGTGAGATAATCCATAAAAATGAACTTCGATAACTGTGCTTCCTCCCAAACCCAGTTCTCACACTTAAGAGAAGAGACTACCTTTGGAGATTGCAATGATGGATGCTGAAAGAAGGTCATGATATTTTATGCCAAGGAAGCAAGGTATATTTGAGTTTGCAGTAGCTTAGGACAGGCTGAGATGTGTAATAAGGTCCTAGCTAAGTAAGAAAAGGGTTAAAGGAACTAGTTTATCTTCAGAGGCAGCTAGCTAGGGATCAAAACTCAAGACAAGGCCACTTCTAGAAACAAGGGAACTATTATTAGCAGTATGACTATTATATTAGTATTAATATTGTAATCTAAAATGCAGGTCTGAGAAGTAGATTCTCAGAGGTTCCTGTCCCCAAGAGGCAGAAGTCCAATATGCTTAACGCAACATACTGGGACCCCCATGACCAAGTCATGCTTTATCTCTTCAAACATAAGTCCCATTCCTGCCTCCATCATACTTTATGTCCTTACAACACAGACACACCTGCAGTTCCCCCTTTTTCTGTGACTTTTCTGTGATTGTTCACTCTGTACCTTGTACCACCACCTTTCCTCTAGCCTGCTACTCACCATTATCCTGTCTACCTCACACTCAATTTCAAGATACACTTCCAATGTCCTCTTTCCAGGAATCCTTCCTACAATCCAGCCCTAGATTGGATTTGGTGCCTCTTCTCTCTCCTCCTATGGCACCTCTTGTTCACTTGCTGCCTGGTTAACAATCATCTGTTTGTTGCCTGTTTCTCTCAGTAGACCTTGAATGCCCCAAGGGCAGGGATCTGGTCTCTTTCCTCTTTATCTGGACTATAGCCCTTCTGAGAATATCCATATTCCAAATAGGTGTGTTCTTATTGGCATTTTCTTACACAAGAACAGCAGTTTCTAACACTGCCTTGAAGGGGTATACCAGATTTTTCTAGAAATGCATGGCAAGAAATAGGGTTGGAGAAGACATCCCACTCCTCAAAGTAGTCAGGCCAAGAAATAAAGATTCTAACTGAGGAGACATTTTGCTTCAATTTAGCTTAGGAGCAATAAAATAAGACAAGGCAATTGTGCTGTACAAAGTATCTAGAGCTAGAGGATGCACTGCTGTCATTTCTTTGCTATAAACAAGAACACAGGTTTTGTAGTTAAGCCTGCATTTCCATCCTAATCCTTCCACTGAACTGCAGAACCTCTCAAAGCTTTCATCTCTGTGTTCCCCAAAGTCATCATTTCAAAGGGGAAGATACAGCATTTGCCTTGAAGAGTTTATGTGAGGTTAAACTAAATGGCATTAGTAAAGGGCATAACCGATATTTAGCAATTCCTATTTTTCTATCATCATTGGTAGCTGATCAGCAAAAGAAAAAATACATCTTTGGAAAACTGTCCCCACCTCCTTGTCCCCAGCTACCTACCTAGCTCCAATATCAAATGTCACCTTAAATTCTTTTCCTGGAAGAACTTTTATTTAAAAAAAAGCAACTTTTTTTTATAATCACTGCCATTTAAAGGCCTATTTCTTTTAATTAAATAGGCTTGTATTCAGTGTAAGTGCAATTGCCAAGTGTTCATATTAAATTCAGTTATGTCTCACAAGAGTAAAAACTTAATATTAATACTCTACTTGCATTTTTATAGGTTGTTTGGGCAATATTGAAACCTGAGTTTGAAAAGGTCCAGATGGTTTAAGTTTTATTGAAACCTGAGTTTGAAACAGCCCAGATGCTTAAGGCAAAATTTTAGACAAGCATTGAACCCGTTTTGGAATGTGTTAGTGTGCTACCCACATAGAACCTTACCTGGAGTTCCATAACTCCTCACCACAGGTGTGTCTTTACCCAAGCATTGTACTCATCTTCTCTGATAGTGCACTGAATAGATAAGTCAGCCTTGAGTCATGCACTCCATAAAAATGCTTTCATTTGGCCTCCAAAGTCCTAATAGTGCACACATTATCCTGACAATGTCAGTTAACGTGTATTTATTGTATCACTGCTCTGTGCAAGGCACTGGGCTAAGTTTGAAGGTGCTCAAAGTCTCCCTCCTCCTGGTTCCTTACACCTTAGTCTGTGCTCTAGTCAGCAGTTCATGGCTCCAGCCATCAACAGCTTCACCAACACCAGTAACACCATCAGCACCACCATCACGACTTTGTCTACTGCACACTTAACATCTTAATTACCTCTTTGCAAGGTTTCCTCACTTTGCATTTTAGACGTTTGATCTTGCTAAGCTTCAGTTTCTTTATCTGAAAAGTAGATATAATATTATCTACCTTTTAGAGGTGTTTTGAGGATCAAACCAGGCACTATAAGTCAAATTCTTAGTACAAGTCCTGACACATGAAAAGCACGATGAATAAAGAATAGGTATTAGTATTACTTTAAAGATGAACAAATCAAGTGTCAAAAGAGATGAAATAATTTTCTTGGTGTGGACTAGAGACTAGAGGAGATGAAGACTAAAGTCCATTTTGTCTGATGTGAAAACATGCTCTCGTCTCCCTCTGACTTCCTTTTAGGTTCTGCTCTAAGATTAGGAAGCCGGTCTCACTATAATCTATCCAATTATAAACTCTGCCCGTTTCCCAACTGGATTACATTACAAATGTGATTTTTTTTTTTTTTTTTTGTCCCACAGTAGGAGCTTTGTTATGAACTAAACAGAGGACTATCTAGATTCCTCTGGAGACCCCAAAGCCTCAGATATCCCAGAAGAGTTCTGGGCTGATAAGAGAACCATGTTGGAAATACATTCACTTCTGATCCTGCAGTTTTCTCTGTGCTGCTTCACTCCTGGCCAAGTCTCATTGTCTTGACATAACTTGAACGCTCTGTCACCTCTAATCTCAATTATTTGAGACTTATTTTATCCAAACTCTGAAAACCTACCAGATTTTCAGCCCAGATATCTTACATTTTCTCCCTAAAACAACAATGGAATTTTTAGGGATTTGGCAAGGAATCTACAGGAATCTAAAATTCCCAGGTTCCCTAAGATTTCTGGAAACTAAACAAAAAATAATTTGTTTAGCAAGCATACAAAATGCCTGTTTTATTCATCAAATAGAATAAAACTCAGAGCCAACCCTGAAAACAGAAAATTTGGCTTTGAAAATGTGAGCTCTCCCATAAAACCTGTTTTAATTAGAACAGGAGAAAAAAGAAAAAGAAAGAGAGAAAGCTATTTAAAGGGGAATTCATTTCTGAAAAGGGTTAGTGGCTTTTGTACAAAACTCTTTTGTGTCACTGCTGTTTCCCTAGGGTGAGAATAAATCTAAAAATAGGAGCTCTAGCTTTTATTAACTGGACAGATATCGTTTATCCTTCTGGGGTGGGATTTGTTTTGATTATGGATTCTGAGAGCAGGCTTACATGCCTCTGTCCACCCCAGGGAGGTGAAATGACTTGGTGTTCTCAATTACCCACCTAATCTCAGATGTACATTGTTAGTTTTTCTTCTTTTTACAGCATTAAGACTTCTATTTGAAATCTCTCTCTCTCTGTCTCTCTCTGTCTCTCTGTCTCCTCTTTCTCTCTCTCTCATACACACACACACACTCCTTCCTAAAAAATGAAAGCCAGCCCATTGTATTTTAAAACAAAATTGCCTTATCTTTCTGGGTACATTGGAAAGTCACCAGCAGGGAAGGATTTATCCTTTAAGGTGACCTGTCTAGTGTCCAAAACAGACTGTAGGAATGCAGCCCGCCCATGTGGTACCTTTTCCAGTGGACTCTCCTTTCGATGACAGCCTGTATGAGGCAGGGAGTGGACACAGACTAAAAAATTAACTATGTGGACACACATCCCCCATATATATTCACACCAAAAGACTGCATGGCACACAAGAAGTTGCATATCTATCACTTGATATTCTTCCTTCCCTTTGAGTGCAGAAACCATACGTTCACATTTGTGTTCTTGTCTTGCCTAGTATATATCATATGTCCAATAAATGGTTTGTGGATTGAATTGGTTCTACTGAGAAGGCAAAAAAACTGACTTTGGTGCAAAAACAAAAGCCTTAATCAACTCCAATTCAGAAAATGACATGGACACACTTAGACAAGGCTTCACCATGACTACATAAGGAATAAACAACCAAAATCAAAATCGATTTTAGCATTGCAGAAGACTATTTTTAACTTTTTCTTTTTTTTATTTTAGGAAAGAATAACGGTAATGAGAATTTTAAACCAGCTGCTGAACTGTAAAATGCAAGGGAAAGGGAACACATCCCCAGATGATAAGGAGTAATCTAGTACCTGGGATGGAACTGCACATTAACCAAACCTTGCTCAATTACAATCTCATTATTTTCTTCATGGGCTCTTAAATAAAACATTAATAAGCATCTATTATTTGCCATCCACTTTGCTAGATTCAGATGATTCAGAAATAAGTGAAGCAAATCTATCATTCTTAAGGAGGGAAATACTGATCTATAACTCAACAAATAAAATGTTGTCTAAGTGTGATAAAAGATACATACAGAGGACACTTCACTCAATCTGGAGGCCAAGGAGAAGGATTCTGAGAGTAGGTGATGCTTAAGTCTTAAAGGATAAATACACATGCAAGGAGGTAGCAAGCAATGAGGTGTGAATACTGTATTTACATAGGAGAGAGAATATACTGTCCTGATGGGATGCAACTGATGTAGAATAAGAAGTTCTAGGGAAAAAATCAAAGCAGAATAATGTATTCTTTGTATAACAAGAAGAATGCAGGTATGAAAGGGTCTCTACAGACTATCCTAAGCCTATCAGGTCATTGCCCCACTAACTTTTCCTGAGCTCCAAACTGCTGTTCACTGAATAATCCAGTTGGTATTGGCTGCAGTCATTTTGAAAAGTCACATTTCATTAATTCATATTTAAAATTTTGGAAGAAAATTGAGAAGTAATCATTTTGACTAGGCCTCCTGATAATGGGTTCTAGTATTCTATTACCTTCCAAGTCACCCTGCTATCAAGATGACATCTCCTTTAACACTGGTACAATGTGGAGCATCAGCTTATCTGTGGATCTGAAAGTCATTTCTTAAGAAATGTGTTTCCATGAAAAAATATACAAGGTTTGCTTAATGTCAGGCTGAGGATGATCCCAAATGAAAGATATGTATTACAGTATTATTATACAATAATGAACTACCTGAGTTTTTTAATATCTCCACATCCAACGAGCCTCAGCAAGGCCAATATTTTTAGTCAAGTGAAGTAGGAGATTAAAGTTTAATCTATAAACTCATAACAACAATAAATGAAAAACTGAGATTTGAACTCTGTATGTGTCCCTCAAAAGCCCATGCTCTTTCCTCCGGAATAAGTCTGTTAAAATTGCATTATGTTTTGGAAAGATGGCATATGTAATTATTTCTAGTAATTTATGTATAAATGTGATCAACTGAAATTATTTTCAAAGTGATTAAAAGGGGAGTCTATACTTGGGCTCCCCATCTGTTGATGAAAGTATTGGAAAAACTTACACATTCCTTCATTCATTGTGTAGGTCTTCTCTGGAGATATGCATGAGGTCCAAGCTATATATCTATAGTCCCAAGAAAGGAGGAGGAGCCAGCCTTTGAGAGGTCCTCAACTTAATGGAGGAAATAGTAATGTGAACAAATAATACTAATTTAATACTCTAATAAAATAGAATAAGTACTATCTTTATAAATGCATATGAACCTACATTGGGCAGAGCAAGAAATTCTGCCTGAAAGCTTAAGAGAACATTTAATTGCAGAAAGAGTGAGAGAAGCAGGCCTTGAGGTTGTATAGAACTTGGCCAAGAGTGAGCCTGGGCAGTTTTTCTAGCCAGATGAAATAGAAAAGACTAGGAGATGTCAGCATTGGGCAAAAATTCTGAAGTAGTTTCATACTAAGATCTTGGTGGAAACCTAGCTCCACACCTTTACACATAAAGGACTTACCCTCATTTCACAAATCTCTTGTCACACAAGTATGTAATGACTGATACGCCTGTGTGTGTTTCCCATTAGGCTGTGAGCTGCTTTAATACAGGAGCTCTGCTACATCTCACTGCAACTAGCAACTGTTTCGCCTTCTAAGCTACGTCAAATGCTTGATAAATATGCATTGACTGAGTGAATCAATCCATCAATAAATCAAGGACTTGGTTTACAGTCCCTTGCTTACAGGGCACTCTCCCCAACTGGCCTGAAAACATCTTGACAGGCAGAATCATTCTAGTATGACTTAGGAGATTTTTCAGTAAAGTAAAATGCATATATTGAAGTACATATGGATTTTGAAGACATTTGGACAAATCCTAAATTAAAAAAAATTGAAATGTTATCAATTATTTTGTAAGTTCTTTGATTTTTTTCTCTTGAGATGCTGCCAACTTGTGGAACTGCCTTTACCCCCAACTGTTCACTTAGCTAGGAGAAAAAATATTGCCAAGATTTTTTTTTTTTTCAATAGCTCTAGGAGGCTACATTTTACATATAGAGAGTTTTGACTAAAGTATGTCAAACAGAAGTGCTGCTCAATTAGAAAGCTTAAGAATACTAGTTGTGCCAGAAACAAAATCACTTCAAAATGGAGAAAAGATAGTTGAGACAAATAATGTCACCAATGTAGACAGTTATTGATTCTAAAATTTCACTGTTATCTAGGTCACAATGTTTGCCTTCTTGCAGAAGAGTCCATAAACCAAAGTTGAGGTGAGGAAGCAGAAACTTGCTGGTGAGAAAGCATAAATGTTTTGTCTTAGACCACACATCCCCTAAGTGGCAGAGGTATTATGATTCGAACCAGATCTACTTGTTCAGTTAAAAGTCTACTCTTTTCCACAGTTTTCCTGCTAATAAGGTACTGAGAGGAGGAGGGGCTGCCAGTAGAGGAGAGATGGACAGATATCACAGTGTCATTTTGGGCTTGCCCCATCAGGAAGAATCACTGTTCCGGATGGTTTGAGATAAAGAGACCTGCTCATATATAGCCTATGAGATACTGTCTTGGAAACACACATGTTTCAGTAGATTAGCAAAAAATGCCCCCTTTTGGGCAACCAGGCATTACCTGGCAAGGTTGCCATTCCCATTTGCCCCCCTTGATGGTGCAATTATGGACAGGGAACTCCTTGAATATCCATGTGTGGCATCCCTTGGGAAGATCTTTGTTAGAAATATTGTCTCCATCTGCCTCAGTAGTTTATGGCCATGTGAATTTTACCACCAACTAACTGTTGGCAGGCACGCTATACATTATATAACCTTCTATCAGGCTGCCAGTCATGGAAGTTTCAAATGATGACTTTTATAGAAGAATATCTATATCTTTGGTAGATGACATACAGTAGAAATATCTGATATTTTAAACCAGGTAGCGTTTTTATTCCCCCAAAGAAGACGGCAATCGTAAAGTTTTTTCTTTTTCTTTTTTGACCCTCAGCCTCTCCAATCTGTGTTGTCTTTGCCATTTCAATTACAATAGAATGCAATAAAATGCTCAAAATTTTAAAGTCTCTAGTACAGCCACAGTTGCTTATCAGGAGGCCTACAGAATACAGAGAGAGTCCATTGACAATTTTTTTAAAGAAACATAAAAAACTAAAAACCTTAGTGCCTCTTTTCTAGCCTTCACATTTTTCTTGCAGCCTTGACAATGGTTTCCCTCTTCTCTACAGGCTTTGTGCAATGGTGACAAATAATTCTGGCTTTTGGGCTTGGAGATAGAAGATTTCTTTCCCATCGATTCTTATACCTCCTTTTCTATGTTACTTCAGAGTCATATTTGGTTCTCTACTTAGCTGTCAGCTCTGTAGGTCATGCCTAATTACCATTATGTTACATGTATTTTATTTCTCAACACAATTTCTAGTTTAGTTGGATAATCTAATTTTGTCAAACCCAAGTTTCTATATAGCCAATTACTTGGAAACGAAATAACACTGATTTGCTTTTATTCAGGGCTCCCTAGGTATCTGAAGTCTTTCATTTTCTGCCTGTCATCACACTTCCAATATTTGTATCTTGGACTAATCAGAATATCATACTCAAGAGCAGAACTACACTATGCACTCCCATTTGTGTTGACTCAAAATAGTGTCAAGCAACCCATCCATGAAGAGTTAATTTGGAGAACTTTGCTACTTGGTTGAATGGAGATTTATTTGGACCATGCTGATGGGAGATTAGGCTTTTCTCTTAATGTCAAATCCTACTCAGATAAATTGTGTCTGATTTGTAAAGGGCTGCAGACAGCAGTCTCGGGATTTTACGTTTTCTGTGATATTTCCAGCAAAGCAGATAAAATGCACTTCACAGAGTTCTCCCCAAGCAATTAGTGCCATTAATGCCTTCAGCAAGCATATGGTCACAGTGGAGAGGAAATTAGCCCCATGCCACATTTCCATAGCTGTTTGTATACTTTTCGACACAGTTCATTAGTGTGCCTTTCCTTCAAATCTATCTCCCTTAAAGAGGTTGTGTTGCTGTTGTCTTAATAGTCAATTATTTAGTATTCCCCAGCGACTACCTTTCCAAGGATGAGTGCCCTCCTATTTACTTCCCCTCCAAAACCTCCAATTTACAATTATCATGGACTGGATATTTCTCCCTGGGTGTGCTACTGGCCTCTTGTCGTCAACCAATCTAAGGCAAAACTATTTTATGGAAAATATTTTAAAATGTGTTTATTATATTTTCAGAGACAACTGAAAATAAAGCTAATGGAGTATATGTTTCTAGACCCCTCACTTTCATGGGTCCTTTCCAAGGCCTTAGTGTTTATATGGCTTTTTTTGTGTGTGTGAAATTTACAAAAGAAAGATAGTTTAATTACACTCTCTTGGGTCAGCTTTGTCTCTCTACTCCAAAATCCTTTCTGTCAGACTTCCTTTCTTGGCAGATGGGTTTAGAATTGCCAAGGGCAATTTTAGGATCTGTCTTGGGTAGAGTTGGGGATACATTTAGTTCGTGTATAGTGGTATATTCAGAAAAACTCCCAGGAACACCAGGAATACTTTCCTATTGTCCCCTGGGCTGACTAAAAAGCAAAGAGATTAAAGTCATATGTTCAAAGTACCATATCCAACCCAGGAGGAGAAATATGCGGGAAGTAGAGGAGACAGAATGTTTGAAGTTGCAGAGTTAGAAGCTAAGCTTTGAAAAATTCTTTCAGACCTTACAAATCATAGATGAAAAGAAAATTGAAATTTTGCCAAATTTGACAGAATCCTGAATATTTATATGACAATTTTACCATATAAAAATTAAAACTAAATGAAAATAACTTCAGTACTATCTAGAGACTAAAATATATTTTATTTGATTGTCTGACTACAGACACAGGCATTGTAACTAACAGCACCATCACTGATGATTATATCGTGCATCCATTCGTTGGAAAAAGAATTGAAGAGGAGTTTGGACAGATGAGGTAGATTTAACCCATCAGTGTTGGGGACGGGAAATGGAGGGAATAAATCAGGGGAGGGTTTTCTGGGCAGAGTAAAAAGCATTAGAAAATGCACAGAAGCAAGAAACAGACTGGTTTAGTGGGGCAAATAATTAGTTGGATATTAATATAAGGTCAAGTTTGC
>NW_012149108.1:3375330-3402313 GCF_000956105.1 Propithecus coquereli | reverse complement strand
CCATTCACATTTATTGAGAGGATTGAGATTTGTGGTAGATTTCCATTCTTATTGTTGGGCAAAATCCTGTTGTTTTGTTTTTCTCCTTGAGCCATCGTGAAGTCCACGTTCTAGGCTTTAATTCTTGAAGATTTTACTTTAAAGAGTGTCTATTATGCTGTTCAGTGTGTAATGCAGGACTGAGTACTTCCTGTAGGGCTGGTCTGATCTTTGCAAAATTTATCAGTGATTGCTTGTCTTGGAAGGATTTTATTACTCCCTCGTAGATGAAGCTTAATTTTGCCAGATAAAGAATTCTGGGTTGGGCATTATTCTGATTTAGAAGATTAAGGATAGGGACCCAGTCCCTTCTGGCTTGTAGGGTTTCAGATGTGAAGTCAGCAGTTAGTCTGATCGGCTTTCCTTTACAGGTTATTTGTTGCTTCCGTCTCACTGCTCGAAGAATTGCTTCTTTCGTATTTACTTTGGTCAGTCTAATAACTATGTGACCTGGTGATTGCCTTTTCATGTTGAGTCTCCCAGGAGTTCTGTGTGCTTCTTGTATCTGGATGTCCAGATTTCTGGCCAGGCCTGGCATATTTTCCTCCAGTATTCCATGAAATAAGTTTTCCAGCCCTTGAGTATCTTCTTCTTCTCTCTCTGGAAGACCGATGATCCTAAGATTCTGTTTCTTTACATAATCCCACATATCTTGAAGGCTTTGGTCTTGTCTCTTGCTTCTGAGTTATTTTTCTTCATCTGATTTGTTCAGCGCAAAGACATTGTCTTCAAGCTCTGAGATTCTTTCCTCTGCATGATCCATTCTGTTCTAGGCTTTCCATTGTATTTTGAAGTTCCCTGAATTTCTCCTTCATTGACAAAATTTCTGTTTGGTTTTTACTTAGTATTTCAATTTCTTTGGAAAATTTTTCATTCATTTCCTGGATTGTTCTCATGGTTTCTTTATGTTGAGATTCTATTTTCTCTTCTATTCCATTCAATTTCCTTACAATCCATAATCGGAATTCTTCCTCTGTCAGCTTAATTGTATCCTGTACATTGGTATCTGTTGGTGGAGATCGAATATTTTCTTTTGGAGGTGACTTTTCTCTCTGATCTTTCATGTTTCCTGTGTTCTTTCATTGATTCTTTCTCATCAGGCTACTGTGTCAAGGACTAGATGTGCTATGACTTTTTTATGAACTTAATTTTGGGGCTCCAAAGGGAAGGTCCTTGGCAGAGCTGAAGAGATGTTCGTTTGTCTTGTGCTGTCTTGGTGGGGTTTTGGCCTGTTGGGTTATCACTGGCCTGTTGTTTGCTCCTTTTGCTTACAGAGATTAATGAGTTTCTCTTCCTTGCTTAGCTTTCCAGGAGTTGGGTCACTTTTGAGTGTGTGACTCCGCTATCGACTACTTGGTTGAGGTGGGAAGTTGCTGAGTTTAGTTACGAGGTTGCTTTCTCTTTTGTTGCTTGAATTTTTGCATGGAGGAGTCAGTTGTCAAGGTATTCCAGAACCTTTGAATTGAGCTCTAAAATCCCAAATGCGACATACAAAAGCCTGAGTCTTTGGGAAATGTTTTGCCACTCACAAGGACAACTTGAGCCTTGTTACCACTTAAGGTGTGGTGAGAAGAGCAGCAGGAATCAGCGTGCCTGAGACAGTATACTTCAGAAATTGCTTGATCTGTAGCTAGGAGAGAGCTGCTAGTATGTTATTCAGGGCTTATTAGGCACTCATGTGGGGGAATTCCTAATGGGTGTGCCAGCTGGTGCAATTGCTGAGGACTCTGGTCGAGATTTTCCTTCCCAAACCACTAGCCCCTAAGATGACTACAGCCTGGGCACCAAGTGCAAGCTTTTGTGTTATGTTCTTGTCAGGTGTTCAAAACCGATCAGCTGTATCGTGTCAACACACTGTCCCCTTTTGCTTAGATCCAAGGTCATACAGATTCAGGCTAGTCCTATGGGGAAACTATTTTTTCTCCTTTCTTCCTACCTTCAGGGCGGGCTCTCTCCTGGAGGGCTGTGGCAGGGGCGTTGGCTGAGACTATCACAAGGCCCAACCTGAAAAACATCTTCTCTCATTTCTTTCCTCCTCCAAGGGTGGGTTTTCACCTGCCAGAGGGGCAGATAACCTCCCAGACTGGGGGAAGGGCGCTTCCTTGGGCTACCTGATGTCTCAGCTCAGGAAGTCATGACCCTTATTATTCCACCTCTTCAAGGGCAGGGTTGACTAGCTGGTAAGAAGTACACATTTCAGGGATGCTAGAGAAGCCGTGTCTAAGGCCCCTGAGGGACCCAGACCAGAAAGCAGCCTGTCTTGTTATTCCACCCCAGCGGATGTGGAGTCAGTCCCTTTGGTACGCAATATCGGTGGTCAGATCGTAGTCATGGGTCATCCACCACCTCTGCAGGGTCACAGTCCAGGGAAGAGCTTCCCTTGTTCCTCCGCACTGCCAAGGGTGGGGAACTAATTCTTTGGGAGGAGGCGCTGATTGCCAAGTCACTGCGAAAATGAGGCTACAGGACCCCGCTGGGAAAACAGCCTTCTTCACTCTCTACACGGCCCTTCCTGTAGTGGAGTCTGTCCGTTTGGCCGGCAGCTCTAGCTACCAAGTCGCGGCAGAGAGGTGACTGCATGTCTCAGCTTGAAGAGCGGCCTCCTTGGTCACTAGACACTCTTAGGGGTGCGTGCTATCTCTTCGGTGCAAAATAGCACCGCTGTGGAGATTCAACAGTTAGGCTCCTGCGGTCGTGGTTTTCAGATATACACCCACACACATACACACTCACAGAAAGAGAGTAAAAAGGAGGAATAAGGGAAAGGTAAGGAAAGAAGAAAAATGTATTATATATATATGTAAATGTATATATATATATATGTAAATATATATATACAAAAACAATAAAGAGTAAGAATTAAGAGAAATATGTATATAGAGAATGGCCCATTGGCCAAATCTGGCCTGTTGCCTGTTTTGTACAGCCAAAGAGCTAAGAATGATTTCTAGATTTCTATATGAAAAAGTAGAAAAATAAAAAGAAAAAAAAAAGAAGAAAAAAGAAAAAAAAAAGGAAAGAAAAAAAACCCCACAAAAAATGACCCCTTTGCTCCGCCCGGAGGCAGAGGCAGGTCCTTTGGTGTGATGCGTGGGTAGGGGTCGAGTCGCCTGGTGGAGGGGCTAGTTATGTTGTCTCGGATCACAGCTATACAAAAAATTTAACAGAAAAACAACAAAACAAAACAAAACAAAACAAAAATGGCCCCTTTACTCCGCCTAGTGGCAGAGGCCGGCCCTTTAGCGTGGTGTGTTGGGGCGGAGGTCGAGTCGCCTGGCAGAGGGGGACTTATGTGTCCCGGATCACAGTTCTATAAGCAGTCTCCCTCAGTTCACCCTCAGTTCCCCGTCACCTTTGCGGACAGCGCCAGCGACTGAATGGAACAGGGCCACCGGAGACCGCCTGGAAACTCGGCAGCAATATCGCTCTTTTTCCCTTTTCTGTCCTTTTGGAGGCGGGGCTTGACTCTGCGGCTGGGACAGACTGTCCGCAGATTCGGGGGAAAAAGTGGCTGCGTGCACTACTCTCCTCCTCTCTTCTCCTCGCAGGGCACGACCAGCTCTGCCGCAGAGGCAGCGGCTATGACTCAGGCGGACGCCCGGGCAACAAGTCCCCGCAGTTGCAGGCTTTGGGTTCCCCGAATTGCGGCTGCCCACCCCCTGCTAGTCAGCGCTGAAGCCGACTGCACTGGGAGGGCATCCGGAGCCGGGGTCCGCTGTTGCCGACTCCCAGAGCTGCCTCCCAGGGCTGCCCGCTGAGCCCGCCGCCCGCCCTACACACGGTGGCTCTGGACCGTTCCACGGGAGGACTCTGTGCTGTGTCCCTCTCAGCGCCCGCCGAACCCCCAGCGATTTCCAAGGGCAGAGCCTCTTTTCTGGAGTTCCCCTCCCCCGATCCAGTCCTGGCGGTCTCCTGTGGCAAGAAGCTGCCTCCAAACTCTCGCCTGTGGGCTCGGGCGGCATCTGATCTGGGGAGCGCGCGCTCGGGTGGGTCCCTCCCCTCCGATGCCAACCCAGCGCCGCGCTCCTGTGTGTTCGAAATGGACCCAACTCCTGTCTCGGCTCCCCACGGCTTGTCGGTCTGTGCTACCACTTCGCACTGACTTCTGGCACTTCCCTGCCTGCGTGGGAGTGGGGTTTGGTGAAGGAAGAGTAGTCTTCCTGTGAGTTAGATCTCACTGCCTGGGCAAGCCTGCCGCATGGCGCGGCCGTCTCGCGCTGCCCTTCCCCTTTGTCCCAACTCTCCGGTAATTTGCGAGTGCTTTTTCAGTTGACCTGATTTTATCCACGGGACTGCTTGTCCCTCGCTGCTTCTCTGTAGATTCATGAAGCTAATCCTGTAGGGGAGCGCCTCACTCGCGTGTGGGTGTCCGTGTTCTTCACCTCCCACTCTGGGAGCAGAAAGCCAGGAGGTCACCCCTAATCCGCCATTTTCCCCAGCCCCCCTCTAATTTGTTTTTGTTTCTGGTTTCAAAGTCTTTAAAAAGTTCCAGGTTGTTCTGTGAGTCTTTTTATTTTTCATTCCCGATAGCTACAGAGCCGCATTCAGATGTTTGCATTTGTGTACAAGTTCACAATATCTAAGTTATCTTCTGTTTCTCCGTTTCCTTTGCTTCTGCACATAAGACTTCTATTATTAATAATTCATATATTGTATACTTTGTATACATTGCCACTACATTATATCCATTGCTCGTTTGATCACATCTAGATTATTTCAAAAAACGACTGATGGGACTGCCTGCCATTAGTTTTTTGCTTAATTTTGATTCTGATCACATTATTTTTCTGTTCAAAATTCTTTTTTTTTTTCAAATTGCCTACTGCTTATAGTCAACATGCTTTAGCATAGTGCGTGAGACTTTATCCAAACTTAAATTGTCTCATCATTCCCAAGCCCCCAGCCATGAACCCTTAGTTCTTCCAAGGGATTTGCCACTTCTCAATAGAGCCTGAGCCCTCTCTGGTTCATAGCTGCATTTTATTTTTCTTTCTGCACATGACCTTTCTTACCTCTATGTCCAAACACAAATTAAAGTGACTCTTCTCTCACAATCACCCTACATATCCCCCCTTGACTTAGACCACTGTATTAGAGAGTCATTTGCTTTCCTATCAACTCCCACAGCCCTTTTTCCTGTGCTTTGCTCATAAAGCTTAGCATGTTTTGCTGTTTACTATTCTAATTTGAAATTATAATTGGTTTCTCTGTTTCGATTTTTATTTTCTTTATGATAGAGTTTGTAAGCATCACATTGCCTATTTTTGTGCTAATTGTAGATGTTCAGCAATCATCTTTGGAAGAAATGCATGCCACTTATTAATCAATTGGATATATACTCTATGACAATTTAGTGTGGAAATCAGTATAGAATAGTACCTTCCTTGGATCCTAGAAGAATAGGTTTTTAATGGAAATATAAAAATTTTGGACATATATCCAGTATGTTTCTATTTAAATGACTAGCTATAAGTAAAATGATTCAGTTTACATAAAAATTTTGAATCTATTATCTCATTTGAGCTTTCAAGAAGCCTATGTGTTAAGTGTAATTTCTGGTTTACGCATGGAAGGCTTAGAGATTTTTCCAAAATCAAACAAAAGTTAAGAATCAGAGAGGGGTCAAAATCTCTATCTGCCAAACTTTTCAAAAGAAGACAGAATAATGGTCAAAAAACATATGAAAAAATGCTCAACATCTCTAATCATCAGGGAAATGCAAATCAAAACCACAATGAGATATCACTTATCTCCAGTGAGACTGGCCTTTATCAAAAAGTCCCCAAACAATAAATGTTGGCGTGGATGCGGAGAGATAGGAACACTCATGCACTGTTGGTAGGATTGCAAACTAGTGCAACCTCTGTGGAAAGCAATATGGAGATATTTTAAAGAGATACAAGTAGAAGTACCATTCGATCCAGCAATCCCATTACTGGGCATCTACCCAAAAGACCAAATGATACATAAGAAAGACACCTGCACCCGAATGTTTATAGCAGCACAATTCACAATTGCAAAGATGTGGAAACAACCCAAGTGTCCATCAATACATGAGTGGATTAATAAAATGTGGTATATGTATACCATGGAGTACTATTCAGCTTTAAGAAACAATGATGATATAGCACCTCTTGTATACTCCTGGATAGAGCTGGAACGCATTCTATTGAGTGAGGTATCCCAAGAATGGAAAGAGAAGCACCGCATGTACTCACCATCAAATTGGTATTAACTGATCAACACATAAATGCACATATAAGAATAACATCTATTGGACGTTGGGCAGGGGGGAAGGGGAGGGGGGAGGCGGAGGAGGGGACGAGTATTTGCATACACAAAGAGTGCAATGCACACCACCCAAAGGATGAACATATTTGAAACTCGGACTTGGGGGGAGGGGGGGCAAGGGCAACATATGTAACCTAAACATCTGTACCCCCATAATATGCTGAAATTAAAAAAAAAAAAAATCTCTATCTGCCAGCATCAAATTCAGATTTTGTTCTGCCTCACTGTGGTTGTTGTTTTCCTCGGAATTCTCTCTTTGTGCCATTTTTATGTGAAACTATTCTTCCTTTCTTTTTTTCCTCCCTTCCTCTAAATATATTTATATTTAACTATAGTTTACAAAGTGCTCTCATTCTTCTCATTTAAACTCCATGATGACCCTACATAAAATTGTGTATTGAGGAAACTAAGTCTTTGTGATTTTAAGTAACTTGATCAGAAAATAGCAAACTGTTTCTACCAAATTCTTTGTCACTTCTAAGATCTTATTAAGGTTGAAGAAATAACTCTGTTATTCATTCTTTCAGCAAATATTTATGGTCTACCATAAACATGACAGTGTGATGAATGTGTAGTTTTTATGGAAGTATATGTAGGTTCACAAATCTGAAAGCTTTTCTTTGGAAATGGAAGGGAGATAAAGAGGAAAGAATGTTCAAATAAGTAAAATATGGGAATAAAAATGGGAAATTAGTTACAGACAAAATGGAAATTTAAATAAAATTCAATAATAATAACGAGAACAAATATATGACAGTAAATGTGAAAGCCTAGAAAAAATGAATTATCAAAAATATATAAAATACTGAAACTTGTACAAATAAAAATATAAAACTTGAATAGACCAATAACCATTAACAATTTTGAACATTCCATCATGGCATCTTAACAACCCCACCCAAAAAGAAATAAAAGCCTTAGTTTCAGTAATAACATATTCTAACAACATTTTTAAAAGAGATAATCTTATATAATATGTTTCAGAATATAACTATTTAAAAAAAGCTCATTAATTTTTTCATAAGGCCAGTATAGTCTTGGTTCCATAATAGAAAAAAAAGCAGTACAAAAAGGTTTACTATATCTGTGTATTAATAATAATAGGCTGTGCCTCAGAGATGCAAGGATTTTTTAATGTCACAAAACTATCAATATGATTACCCATTTTGACTAACTAAAAAAGAAAAAAATACATGAATATATCAAGAGATGCATTTGCATTTGATCAAGTTTATTATTTATTTATATTGAAAGTGCTTCTACTTCCAGGAATAGAATGTTGCTTCCTTACCTCAAACGATGTTATATACCAAAAACATATACTAAATATCAAATTCAACTGACAAAATTTGACTCATTTCCTTTAAGATTTTTAATGAGAGAAGCCTGCTATCACTAATATCAGAAGTTCACGCCACTGTAATATGGAACAAAAAGGAATAGAAAATATAAGGATAGAAAATGAAAAGACAAAAAATCTATTTCAGATTTTATCATTCATTAAAAAAATCAAAGAAGATCTACTTACAAATCATTAAAACTAAGAAGAGGATTAAGCAAGATGTTAAAATACATAACAACCAAGAATAAATGTGTTTTTTCTTACCAGATATTAAAAATCTGAAAATCTATGGAAAAGGAAAAAGAATATCACTCACAATACCAACAAAACTATAAATTACCTAAAAGTTGTCTAAGCCAAGGTTGTGTCTTTAGGGTAATAGATGAAAGTAATCTAGGTGCCCTGCCCCAGGGGATTGGATAAGTATGGAACAAGTTAAATGTGTAATACCATGTGACAGTGAGAAAAAATGAACTAGAGAGACAATGAACTAGTAACATTGTATTGAGACAAAGGTAAGAAAAAGAATGACATGTACAGCCAAAAGCTCTGTATGTACTGAAAAAGAAGTATACAAAACAAAATCATCCTCGTACATGTATTAAGTCTATTAGAGCAGGTGTCTGTGCTATAAATAATTGGAATGGGTATAAGGATCAGGGATGAACTGAGTAAAGCAGAGTTTAACTAAGAAACTATAAATACAATAATTCCTTAAGGTTCAGTAGATGAGTGATAATAGAGGGCTATAGAGTTTCATGATTAACTTAATTCACTATATCTGAGTTTCAAACAAACAAGAAGGAAAATAAAAGTTCTTAGAAAATTTCTCTTAATGTTTAATGGTCAGAACTCAACAAAGAACATCAGAGACCATCAAATACACCATCTTCTTATTTAACAAATGAGAGGATTTAGCCCCAGAGGGATTTGATCAAATTGTCAAGGTCATGTATCATTAATGATCGTTCTTCCAGTTCCCAGTTCAGTACTCTCTTTTCTGCACTGTGTGACATTTCTACTTGAGAAAGTTTTGTTTTCCTGTAGCTTCTCCATGAGTGTTCCATCCCATGGTACCCACCATGGTCTTACAGATTTACATTTTTACCTTCATTAAATAAAATTCCCCCAACCACAGATGAATAACTGAGTCAACCGATTGTTTCATTGTGCTGGAGAAAATTCAGTTAAGAGAGTATGTTTTTTTTTAAAAAAAAGGAATGCATAAGCAAGCATTAAAAGATTATCTAATGGGCCAGGCGTGGTGGCTCACGCCTGTAATCCTAGCACTCTGGGAGGCCGAGGCGGGCGGATTGTTTGAGCTCAGGAGTTCGAGACCAGCCCCAGCAAGAGCGAGACCCCGTCTCTACTAAAAATAGAAAGAAATTAATTGGACAACTAAAAATATATAGAAAAAATTAGCCGGGCATGGTGGCGCATGCCTGTAGTCCCAGCTACTCGGGAGGCTGAGGCAGAAGGATTGCTTGAGCCCAGGAGTTTGAGGTTGCTATGAGCTAGGCTGACGCCACAACACTCTAGCCTGGGCAACACAGTGAGACTCTGTCTCAAAAAAAAAAAAAAAAAAAAAAAAAAAATTTATCTAATGAAAAAATAACTGTTTTAACTACTTAAAAGGAAAGAGGAAAAAAAAAATCTTTCGTCTTTTTTTTTTTTTTAGTTGCATCTCATGGGAATGTGGTTTTAGTCTGTGCAGGCCTTTGGCCACCCAAAGACCACTTGCCTTTGAGTTGGTTTACTTCTTAATACTTCATGTGTCTTGAAGCAACTATTTGGGACATCAGCTCTCCTAGTTACCCATTACAACTTCTATAACATTTAATTTTATTTATCAATTTGATTGGGCCATAGGGTGCCAAAATATTTTGTCAAACAGTTTGTGTTTTTCTGTGAGGGTGTTTCTGGATAAATTTGACATTGAAATTGATGGACTGAGAAAAGCAGATTACCCTCCTTAAATGTGGCTGGGCCTCATCTAATCAGGGGAAGGCCTGAATGGAAAACTGTTGACCCTCCCCCAAATAAGAAGGAATTCCTCCTGTCTGGTTGACTTTGAGCTGGGACATCATTTTTTTCTGCCTTCAGACTCCAACTGCAGCTTCAGCTTTTCCTGGGTCTTGAGCCTGTCTGCACTTGCACTAGAACTAGAACTATCTGGTCCCCTGGGTTTCCAGTTTGCTGACTGTAGATCTTAGTACTTGTCAACCTCTGTATGAGATAATTCTACATATATAACAATATCACATATAATAAATATATATCAATATAATGTATATTACATACACACACTGTATTGGTTCTGTTCTTCTAGAGAATCCTGACTAATACAGATTCTAAGCCATTAAGCTTTACCTTCTTTAAACAAAGCAAAACAAAACAAATTATTAATTACTTACTGATTTGCTAGAAGTCATTATTATTAATTTTTAATGACAGCTACTATTTATTCAACACTAAGGCTGTGTCAGGCATTTTTATATAAATGGTATTTTGTCATAATAATCATTGGTCAAAAGAGAAAACCGAACTTCAGGGCAGTTTAGTAACTTGTCCATCATCAGAAGAGTAGTTAGAGATGAAGTCAGAATTTCAACATAATACATGTTCTAATAGTATTCAGAGAATTACTGCAGATAGATAAAAACACATGCCTAGCCTTTTCTGATGCAGCACTGGAGAAGTGGTCTCTAGATTGGAAGAATCAGTTTAAAATGCAACTGAATTCATATAAGAGGGAAATAAATGCAATGCTATTCTGCCAAGATTGCAAAGTAACTAAATTGGTGTACACAGAGTTGCTGATCTGTGTAAAATGACGCTCTGATGTTTTTAGCATCAGCAGGATAATGTAAGATATTTAAAAAGCAATACTAATGATTAAAAAGGTGTCAGGCAAGCCCTTATGTGTCCCAAGGGCTGGCATTTATTTAAGATAATATGAAGGGACATAAACTTAAGGTCACAGCTGAAGTAGTCAAGCCAGAGGGAGATGCTGCCAAAAAAAAAAGTCAAGCTGATTCCACAGCAAACCAAGATCCCTCAAGCAGAAAAACAAATGGGCATTTTATGAAGAGGGACTGCTGGATGGTGATTGGCATTCACCTTGGTGCTTTGTCTATGTTTGCGGTGATTGAAGGGCACAAAATAAGTTCTAGGAAACAAAGACTTTGTATTTTGGTTCATTCACTTTTTAATTATTAGGCCCTAGGAAAATGTGTTAAACTCTCTTAACCTCAGTTTTCTCAACAATAAAATGGAAATAATAAATAATAGTTCTTGATTTCACATAATCGTGAATCCCAAATGAAGCAATGCACGTGAACTTTTACAACTGTATTTTAAACTTGTCCTCCTGTATCAACAATATTAATAATGTCTACAAAATGATGTGCTAAAGGAGGATAGGAAGAACAAAAAATAACCAAGAAAATATTGAAATAGAACACAACTTCTAAACATCCTGTGTGATACTGATGACACAAATCTTTTTTGAAACACAGCAGGAGCTGGTGAAGGAATCACTATGAATTATACGGTATGGTATAGGTAATAATAATATAGCAGGCTATCTCAGCTGAGCTGTAGAAAAAATTCCTTTAAGTGGCATATGGATTTAGACACTAATTTCCACAAGGGGCGCTTTGTGAACTCTTGGTTGATCACCGTTTTAACAGCCAAAGAACATTCTAGAAACTTCAGAATCTATCAGATTTTAGGGGATACTTGAATGGGTTCTAGGTGGCTAATAGGAAAGTGCTTCAAGCATGTCTAAAAGTACAGTTCAGGTACGTACTGCTATGTCTGACAGACTGTGGAGCTTGTAGAAAGAGGGAGGTAGATAGCCACAGGGCCACTAAAAATAGTTACCTCAAGAAGTTCATGCTGAAGTGCCTTGCCCAAGTACTAGGATTTTGGGGTCAAAGGCAAAAAGTGAGACTATAAACTGGGTGCGGTGTCAGAAGCCTGTAGTCCCAGCTACTAGTGAGGCCAAGGTGGGAGGATCACTTTAGCTCAGGAGTTCAACATCCACCTGGGCAACTTAGGAAGACCTTGTATTGGGCAAAAAAAAAAAGCGAGACTGAACGATTTCTTCACCTTGGCACTTCTCCACCACCCTCTCCATTGAGGAAAAACTTCATGGTCCAGGAATGAGAGGCTACAGATTCAAGTAAAAACCACCAAGGGCCCTTAAGCACTGCTTTGGGTTGGGAGTAGATGTGGAATAGGGTAGATGTGACACTGCCCACCTCTAGGGGACAGTTTGCCATATCACATGTGTTACTGGCATCTCATCTGGTAAAATTCCCATTTCACTTTCAAAAGTGTCCAATTTCAGATAATATATTATACAGTGACTACACCAAAAGGAAAATGATCTTACCAAGGACACACAAACTGATGGTGTTTAAGGAATATTCAAAATACAAAAATTTTTATTGTCTGCAAATTTCAGAAATAGTTGAGTGAAGGGACCTACTGATAATACAGGGTTTCTTGATGGTCAGAAGGTATGGATTTCGGGCATGAGACTCAGACAGTTACTTAAATTGATTAATAAACACTGAAGTGAAATCTATGACTTAGTTACAAATGCTGTAAATGTTCAGAGAGACATACAATGCAATGTGGGACCTTATCTTCAAGGAAGCCTTTATACAAGGGGGAGCAAAGCCTTAATTGCATGGGCAGATTCAAGAGAGGAAGAGAGGAAGGGAGTGGGTAAGGAAGGGAGCTCTGTTTGGATGTAGATTAGGAGATGATCCTCAATCCTGAATCTCTAGAAAGCTACCTCTTCCTCTGACCCACTCTTAGGACCTCTGAAAATGGGGAAAGCCAAGAGTTGATGTGCCAAAGTAGAATATGCCTCTCTCATCTCTACCCCATTAAGTTCAGAGAAAGAGTCTTTTATTGCAGCTATCCCTTGGTATATTGGATTTAATATACTATCACTAAATTATTGCCTTCTAAGACCTGGATCCCTGGGGTTCTGACAAGACAGAAACACTTGGTCTTAATATTTTGTCATTTTTAAAGCATCATAGAAAGTTAATCCTGATATAAAGCTGAATAAATAAAGACATTGTGATTATTTTAATAATTATTATGTCAAATCAGTGTAGAAGAGCAGGTTATTTTAGGATGATCAGAATTCCTAATTGTTATTATATTTTGAGTTATTAATAAATGAAAAAATCATTACTTAATAAATAGTTTCTCTAGATGATAAAATCTTTCATACTCTGTAGTCCATGATGGTAAAGTAATAACAAGGATTAAGAAAAGGTATTATTAATTAAGTGGAATCAGATAGAACTAAGTTTTCATCCCAGCTCCACTCTACATTCTCTGTGTTGTTTTTGACACTCATTAAATATCTCTGCACCTTGACTTTTTAGTCTGTGATTTCTGACCAAATTAATATTAATATATGAAGAGATGAATAAGCTGTTTTGGCAGGGTTGTGAAGATTATAAAAGACAACATTCAGCAAAAGCATACCCTAAATTGTGAAATGTTACATCTAGGCAAGACATTTCAAAACCTGAGTAGCTCTAAATCCTTAGAAAGGATATACTGTATTATACTGCATGCTACCTCAGTGTGGTATGATAAGACTTTCCATTGTCCCTGACACGTGGACTTACTTACCTTTCTGATTTCCAGCCAATATTCAAGGTCTTCCGGATCATCCAGTCTACATGGCCCTATATTCTCTCTGAACTCCTATTGTAATATCTCTGGCCAACACCACCTAGTGTTGAAATGTTCTGTTTCACGACTGTGAATTTGCTCTTGGAAAACTCCACAAACCGATAATTCAAACAGCTTCTAAAAACAGCCCAGTGTGCACTTTTAGGCGACCTGACTAATAATGTTTGAGGCATACGTTATTATTTCTCTGCTTCTCTAATATAGGATAGGAAAGCTGAGAGTAAAGATTGAATGGGAAACACAGAAGGAAGACATGCCTTGGAGTAAGAGGTACACAAGTTGAATTTGAATTTTGGCTCAGCCACTTCCTATGAGATCTTGGACAAAGTATGTCTTTCTCTTATATTTTCTATTCTAAATAATCAAGAGAATAATACTCATGAGTTCTGAATGTTAACCAAGAATGTTTGAATAGCACTTACCTGAAATGTATTTGATTCCTTTTCTTGTTCACTTGTTTGACTACTTCTGTTTCTCTAAACCTCATTAATTTGTCCATAATGCAATTATTTGTTAAGTGCATACCACATAGTTGGCACCATTCTAGGTGGTACTGCTTAAGATTCAGGGATAAACCAGAAAAAAATCTGATGATGGACCTTAGAGTTAAATGGGAGATGACAAACATGTAAATAATGTAGTATAATATAAAGCCTAAAAAATATATGGTAAGCAGAGGTATAGGATCATTGGTGTGCAAATGTAGAAAAAAGGAACTTTTAATTCTGCTTAGGATAATTAGGAAGCTTTTGTGGAAGAAGTCATATTTAAATTGGATCTTAGAGAGGATACACATAATTTTAATAGAATGAATAGGGGGAACATTTGAGAGGGAGGGAACAGCAAGAAAAAACATGTAAATTGTAAGTATTTTCATGCTGTGGTGGATGGTCTACCATGGCTGGAATATAAAATATTGTAAAATTAGTGAAGAAAGTGAGGTCATTATTATTGAAGAAGAGGTCAAATTATTGAAGAAAGTGTGAAAAACAAGGAAAGATTGAAACACATTTACAATTTCTAATTAAATCCTTGATATTCTTCCATGGATTTTTTAAAAAAGAAATCGTCTTTGTATAACTGATTACTTAGGGTTAAATAAACCTCTAACTTAGAGCATACACTAAAATAATTCCATAAGTTAGTATATCAAGTATATATTCAAAAGAAATATAGATGATAAAGTACTTAAACTATAAATGTCAAGGATATCACCAACAAACTGAAAGGCAAACAGCAAATACGTTCCATGTAGATGACAAAGTGTTTCAATCTTCAATGTATAAAAAGCTTTTATAAATCAATAGAAAAAGATAGTCATCCCCAAACTGCCTAGACAAGGGAACTGAAACAGCATTTAAAAAACCATTGAAATGGATAATAAACATATGAAAATGGGTAACCTCACTGATAATCAAATGAATTTAAAGAAAAAAAAAGTAAGATAGTAGCATTTTCCTACTGAATTAGAGACTATTTTTAAGTGATGACATCCACCAAATGTTGTTTGTGATTTAGAGAATAGGGATGTTCATCCACTACTACTAAGAATATAAAGTATACAATTTACTGTAGGAGTATAAATTATAGTCTTAGTAGGAGTATAAATTATGCAGCCATTTAGAAGACATTTTGCCTATATTTACATGAACCCTTTATATTATCCATAGCCTTTTAACTAGCAATTCATATTTAAAGAAATAACAAGTATATTTATCATAGCAGAGAAAAATTTGACAAAAACATTAATCTCCACACATTAGAGACTTGTTTAAATATCCTATGATACATTTTTAGTAAGGAAAACTATGCAGTTCTTAAAAAGTATGTCATGATAGTACTATGTCATGGCATATATAATATTGAAACTATTTTACAATATTATACTATTATTACATTAAAAATACAAATGTGTGTATATGTGTATATAAATATTCATACTATACGAACACACACACCAACAATAAGGAAAAGTTATTGAGAGAAGATACAGTATAACATATTATCTCTACATGTTCAGGATATACGTTTTTGCCATTTTATTATTTTTGCTTGTTTACATTTTCAAAATTTTAATAAAAGGATTAAAATTTACACTGAAATAAAAAAAAAAAAAAACTTAAAATATACCCTTTGCTTTAAAAACAGATCCCAGCTTCTGGAACGTAATTGTTTCAGTGACATGTGTATTTGGTCTTCAACCTGGGAAGCCCCATGGCATTTGGGTTCCTTGGGAGAAAAGGTAACAGGCCATATCAGTCTATTGATACAGACTTTGCTTCAGAAATCATTTAGGAAAAAACGTGAATTTTTGGATATGCCTTTTATTTTTTATTTACTCATTCTATGTATTAGCAGAAAAATGATGGGATGTTTAAGGAATTTTTAGGCAACTGACTACTTCTGGTTTTATCAGGTACTTATAACACCCAATACTCAGTGGTCCTGGGTAGTGTGGGCTATAATTATTGTACTGCTGGACCACAGTAGGTTTGCTTTTGAGTCCCCTTCATGGGATAGTATTGGATGATCTTATAAATTCTGAATGTTCTTATGGGGCTATATAGTCATGTTCCCAAGCTGGATAAGATGAGGAAGGGTTAGGATTAATTATTATGAAAATGATACAGATGCCCTTTTCTCTCCCAGTGAAGAACAGATACATTTACAATAATATAGAAGATAGGGAATGTCAGTATCCTATTACAAGGTCAATGTCTTTGATCTCCTATGGGCTATGGCAGCCCCTATTTATATCACTATTGGTCAGAATATCATTCTGGGTAATTACATTAAAAGCCTGGAAAGGTCAGGAGCATCATTTTGGTAGTGGAATGAAATTTTAAAAATTCATTGCATAGGGTTAACTTGTCTCATGGACAATAAGTCTTCATACCCTTGTAGTTTACAATACCATAGTGAATGCTTCCCACAGGGATAATTTGTTTGTATCAACAAAGACCCATGATTCTTATCTGAACCCCTTCCCTAACAAAGGGAGCCTGCCATGCTGGGCTGAGAAGCAGCGCAAGTTGTGTACCTGCACGTTCAGAGGGATGCTGAAACCCAAGCAAACAACTCAAGGGAAATTTTAAGTTTGAAATAATTTGAAGTAGAATTGAGGTACAAAGGTGAAAAGACACACCTGGCATATTAGAACAAGATAAACATATAAGAAAAAGAAAATCAGAGTAAGCATAACAAGTCTAAGAGATGTGAGTGTTGGCTACATTTGCCTCGTATGGGACATATTTACCTTCGGCTAAGACATGGTGAGAGTTATGAAGGATACCAAGACATCCCAATCTTACAATAGGTACCTGATTGAAGACAGGGAAGCCAACACTGATTATATGAAGAGATTCTATTTTCAATACTTGATTTAGGGATTATACATATAAAGGGCATATATATTTATTTTGAACCTATTTATGTATTAGGCACTGAAATAGGAAATATCAGGGTAAATGCCTCCAGAATAATCATTTAGGGCTTGCATCTACGGGAAAGGCAGGAAATTATAACACTTTGCCTGAAAACTTTCAAATATGTTTGAGTACCTACTATGTGCCAGGCAGTCAGTCGGTCAGCCGTCCAGATTGCCAGGTAGTTGGGGGAAATAGGTTCAAATATGAAGATGCAAGATGAGGATGGACAAGTAAGAAAAGAAGCTGATTTTGTTACAAGAAAGTATATAATAAACAGGTTAGATAGTCCACAGGCTGATGAATGAGGTCATGTAGCAGAACTGGATATAACTGAGTCATAATTACTAATAGAATGATTAAACAAAACACAAGGATCAAAATGATGGTATTTTGAAGGTGATAGTAAATTTGAGGATGAGCCAATATTACTTTCTAAAACAAAATCAAAAGGTGTTCTGCTAAACAGTGCCAGCAGTGGACAGTCTAAGATCAAAACTCGCAGGTTGAAGAGACAAGCCCACAGTCTGCCCTCCACAATATACAGTATAGATTAATACAGAGAGTATGTTTTGATTCACTAATTAATCTATAGTATGTCTAGAATTATTAATTAATAAGTAGTACTTACTGTTAAGACATTGCTCTATGTGCTGGGGATAAAGTAGAGTAAGAAAAATTAAAAATAGAGGCAAAATCCCTGCCATCATGTATTTTTTTAAAAATAATGTTATGTAATGATATATGCGAAATGAAAATGCAAAGTAGTCAAAGAGCATAGGGTGAGGGGAGGTGGAGATAGGTGCCGCATCTCTGATAGTTTGGGATGGGATGATCTTTAAGGTCTGACTGAAAAGGTAGCATTTGAGTAAAGACCTGAAGGAGGTGAGGAAACCACACAGACGTTGGAGGGCAACAATATTTTAGTTACAGGGAACCAAAAGAACAAATTGTTCAAACAGGAGTAGTCTTGTATTTGAGTACCAGCAAGGAGGAGGACTGCAGGAAGTAGGGTCTGAGAGATAAAAGGACAGGGCAGATAATGCAAGCTACTCTTAGGGATCAAGCTGTGACTCCCTGGAGGCTATTGAGCCGAGGCTTGACATGCTCCAACAGGAGACCTCTGAGCAGACTGTCAGGGGCAGGGACAGGGCAAGGTGAAGGAAGGGAGAAGCCAGTAGGAGGTGCTGCTGCAATGATCCATGTAAGAGGAGAGCTTGTAGCAGGAGGCTAACAGCAGAGGTGGGAAGAAGTGGTCAGATTCACAATACCACATATGTTCCAGTAAGACCTGAGAGTATTTATAGATTCTTAGTCTGTGGAGTTTAACTGAAATAAAGAGATCAAGGATGATTTCATGATTTGGAGCCTGCATACCTGGAAGAAGGAAGTAGCTCCTTACTTGGATGGGAAATGGTGATATGGAGGAAAATAGGGGGGTGCAAAACAGAATTTTGTTTTAGGCATGTTAAATGTAAGACATCTATTAGACATTTAAGAGTATATATTGAATAATTAGTAAGCTATAATAAAACAGACTCACCAGAGAAACCTGTTCATCAACAGAAACTGAGTTACCTTAAACCTACTATAGCAAAGGAGCTATAGACCCCACTTGGATGGGGTCTTTGTACTGTCTAAAATGGGGGACTTTGGGAAGGATATTTATAGGGTTTTTTAGTCTGGTGTTGAACTGTATTTAAGACGGATCTTTTTGCTTGAAGCTCTGACTCGGGTGGGGCAACGGCAGTATATGTAACCTAAACATTTGTACCCCCGTAATATGCTGAAATAAAAAATAAAATTAAAAAAAAGCGTCATTCCATACTAGGGGAAAAAGGGGCTTCTGGTTGAAAATGGGCAAAGTTAATATAATAATTAGAATTGAGAGACACAAAGCTGTATAATTAATGGAGTGAGTTTTAAGGATTCCTAAGAATCCTTAGGTTGAAGTTGTCAGTTAAAAAGTCTTTTGGTGATTAAAGGGTGGTGATATGTCCTTAATAAAGACACAGAGATCCAGGAATAAGCACTCTGTGGTTTCAATACTGAGGAAGATGATAACAGTACCTGATAAGGTCCTTTCCATTGAAGCTTTAGAATAATTTTCTCTGAGGTCTCTTCCAAAAGATAAAGTCTCTGGGTTTAAAATAATGAAGAAATTTTATGAAGGGAAGATTTTAAGGAAAAGCTGCTTGTACCTGTTGGCAATGAGACTGAGTGTCTTTTGTAATAGCTACTTATATCTCCACGTAATAAAGCAGTGTCTAGGGATGCTGGAAATGCTCCCAGATAGCTAGGATTCGTAGCTCATACGGAGAGAGCAGATGAGATTCCAAAAGAGTTGTCATTATTGTCATTAAGGCCAAAGGCAACACTTTGGGTTAAGGAAGTTCAAAGGTTTCTGAAAGTTTGAATAACTGAAACTGCTGGGATTTTATTTTTGTTGTGTTTTATTTCTTTGGACATGGAATTCATATAACATAAAATTAACTATTTAAAGTTTAAAATTTAATGGCATTTAATACATCTACAATGTTGTACCATGATCACCACTATCTAGTGCAAACTATTTTCATCACTCTCAACAGAAACCTTGCTCCCCTTAAGCAGTTACTCCTCATTTTTCCCATCCCTAGTTCCTGACAACCACTACTCTGCTTTGTGCTGCTGTGGATTTACCCACTCTAGATATTGTACATAAATAGAGTCATACAAACTATGACCTTTTTTGACTAGCTTCTTTCATTTTTTACAAATGAAAGAAGGTTCATTCATGTTGTATCATGTGCCAGTACCTAATTCCTTTTTAAGGGTGAATAATATTCTATTATAATAATATATCACATTTTATTTACCCAGCCATCCATTGATGGGTATTTGGGCTGTTTCCACCTTTTGTCTATTGTAAATAGTGCCATTATGAGCAAGTATGTGTACAAGTATGAATCCCTATTTTAAATTAGTTGGGGTATATACTAGCTAATTTAAGTATCAGAATTTTGTCCTTTTACCTTATCTTAATATTGAACATGATATGGGCAGTGGAGTTTTAAATAAGGGCAAATACCTCAACAATAACTTTAGTAAAATGAGTACTTCCAATATTGAAGAGATAATTTGTGCCCAGACGGAAAAAAAACGTCAGGTGATCCTTTCTCTATTAAAGCTGTGGCTTTCCAACAAGAAAAAGCTTTGCTCTATCCTGAGAATAGACACACAATAACCTAAACAAATCCATAGTCCATTTCTAGGGTAACTATATAAAATCCATTTGGAGGGAATAAAAGGGGCATATAGATTTTGGCCCCTGTTCTGGTCTCACCTTTAAAGTTTGGTCAATATTGTGTTATAGTTAAGTAGGACATACACTAGTCACCTTCTTGGCTATATATTTAATGTTTCCCTACAAATTGGTTTAAGATCACATCTAGGTAAAGATGTGAGATGAATGATATGTTAATTTCTTTCAGCATTTTACTGTATATGTATCTCATAAGAAAAAGTTGTACATATAAAATGTACACAATAAAATTTATTTTTAAAAATATCATGTCTAATTGATCTCTGTTATGGTGGTAAGACAAATGACTCTGGATATCTGTTAACTGGCATTATCAAAATGGAAAAGAATGCTAATCTTTCTTATGAAATGACACAAAATTAATTAATAAGGATTCAGTTAATGATTACTGGGAGAAAGATTTATTACAAACAGTGAGAACATTGCAAACCTCCATGGGCTTCTGATTTATATCCTAAATTATGCTCTGATTGTCCTGATTGACAAGTATTACAGAACCTTGAAGAAAGATTAACTTGGAAGCAAATATGGTACCGCATTTTATCTTTGAACATAATTATGTTTCTTTTAATATAAGAAATAAATAATTATTGAATCATATTTATATGAATACAGTTTACTTACATATAATTAGCCTAGGAAGATTATATGCCTCCTTTGATTTATCAGACCTTTATTCTAAGTTGATAAATAAAATAGCTCTCACAATAGTTTTTAGTTAATTAAAACTTAGAGAATGCCAAAGAAATCTAATTACTTCTACGGTCATTTACTTTACAAGGTAAAAACAAACCTTTGTATAATATTAGCAAAGATAATTTAGGCATAAATAATAACTAATTTATTATTCTGCATTTAGGGTTTGAACCAGGAGTTTGTCAAAGGAGACAAGGTATAAACATATCATTATAATTTAAAGGCAAGATATAGTTATAAGTCATAGTTTGAAATATACACAAAATTCATATGATATATGATAATTAGAAATGTAACTTTTTTGAAAATAATTGTTTTGTGAGACGAATGAAGATTATGTCAAAATTAATGTAATACAACATAATGTGTTATATTTTTGCTATCTAATCAAAGAATGATTTAGTCATTATACAGCAAAAAGCCTTATTTTATTCCATTTGAATATTCTTGTCACAATTTTAAGAAAGCATTCATGAATGTATATTTACATGTATATATTCAGATTACTATGCACTAAATTGTATCCCCACCAAATTCATATATTGACACCCTAACTCCCAATGTGCATGTATTTGGAGTAAGGAAGTAATTAAGGTTAAATGAGATCATAAAGGTGAGGCTTTAATCCAATAGGATTAGTGTCCTTATAAGAAGAGACAGGAGAGAGCTCTCTCTCACTCTCATTTACCTTTTTCTCTAAAATAAGAATTTCTAAGGACTTAATTGCATCCTCCAAAAATCCGTATGTTGAAGCCTAACTCCCAGTGTAATGGTGTTTGAAGATAAGTCCTTTAGGAGATTATTAGGTACAGATGAGGTCAAGGGGGTGGGGTTCTCATTATGGGATTAGTGTCCTTATAAGAAGAAACATTAGAGAACATTCTTAGTCTCTCTCTCTCCCAAGTGAGGACATAGTGAGAAGTTGGCTGTCAGCAAGCCAGGAAGAGATTCCTCATCAGAAACCAAACCCTGCCAGAAACTTTTATCTTGGACTTTCCAGCCTCCAAATCTGTAAGAAAATAAATTTCTGTTGCTTAAATCACCCTGTCTTTGGTATTAGGTTATGGCAGCCTAAGAAGACTAATAGACACACACACACACACACACACACACACACACAGTCATGTACCACATAACAATATCTTTGTCAACAACAAACTGCATATACAATGGTGGTCCCATAAGATTATAACACTGTACTTTTACTCTTCTTTTTCTATGTTTAGATATATTTATATATATAGATGCTTACCATTGTGTTACAATTGCCTACAGTATTCAGTACAGGTTTATAGCCTAGGAGCAACGGGCTGCCGCATATGGCCTAAATGTGTGGCAGTCTATGTCATCTGGGTTTGCATACATGCACTCTGTGACATTCACATAAACTACAAAACTGCCTAAGAATACATTTCTTAGAACCTATCCCTGTCAGTAGGTTTAAATAGATGATATATTTAAAGCATTTAACTTTAGAATTAGGGTATGATTATCTTTATCAGCATACCAAATAAAACAATACATGTGTTATATTGAATTTACCATTTTAATAAACCATGAAAATTCCCTTGATAAACAAAAGGACAGGTCATATTCACAATCTCATAGTTTTCTTTACTATTCCATAGAGTTTTGGTTTAACTATTTATATCAGTTACCACCTTTAAATCATGAAAAACTAAACTCAAGACATATACTAATTAAAATACTGTGCTAACTCAACTTTTGTATCTTGGTTTCTAAACTAAATTAAATCATTCCAATTGGTTCAATTAAATTATCATCAGGGAATTAACATGAACCCTTTTTTAATATAATTTATAAACTGTATTCATAAATCAGATTTTAAAAGATTTTTAAATTAATATCCAAAACTTTAAGTGTCTAGCTTTTCTTCTTATTCAGTAGTTAGGAACAAAGGTCATTACTGAAACCCATAGTTAAACATTTTCTTCTGCATTACCATTTCTTAGTAAAAAATTATCACTCTAAAAGGTTAATTATCTTCCTTCTTTAGGGAAAGGAGACGTCTTAAATGTAGAAAAACGCATCTTATCCCATATACCCCAAAGAGAGAAAGAATTTCTATAAATGATTTTAATAATAACTCAGGCTCTTGACTATTCCACCAAGGCCTACAATTAAAAAGATGGTACTTATTAACTCCTGACATATGAAAATGAAAGAGGTTGGACTCCGAAATTAAACAAAGTGATCTTTCTTTTTGGCAGACAGAACAGCGTATCTACTCGCAAGATTTTTTTTTTTTTTTTTAATTTTTGTTTTTATTCTGAAGTGTTTCTCAAATGAATACTGTTATTTATGTCAAAATTTTCCCGAACTGCCCATTATAATTCCAAATTGACCTTCGAGAAACTATGTCAGTTACAGAAACAGGCACAGATTAAAACTTGAAAGAAGCAGGTATGTTTGTACTAAAGGGGTTGCAAATGAAAGAAACTCAGAAAAGTTCAGGAAAACTGAACCTGTGTCTCCAGAGCTGGGCAAAAGGCCAGTTGTCACCAACTGCGGGGCAGGTGAACCACAGCTCCAGTCACATGAGAATACATAAAGCAGTTCTCAGAGACCCAACAACTGAAAAGAATCTTTATATCATTTTGAAAAGATAACCCAAGACAGAGTTTGTTCAATGAGGAAGGTGGCTTGAAAATACCTTCTGAAATCATGAGTGTCCAATGCCAGCTTATGAGGTAGATTTGCTGGGCCTTCCTCTGTCTGAGAACTTTCCTTACAGTTTCACAATGGAAAGGAAATGAGAGAGAGGAAAACAAGTGCTGTTAGCAAAAAGGCAGGTTGCCACCAAGAACAGGAATTTTCAAATTTGTTAAAATAACTAAAAGATTCCTAAAGAAGTTTCCTCTTTCCTAGGGAACAAAATAAGCATATTTTTAAATCATTTTTTTCTTAATTCTTTCCATAAAGCGGTGTGCATTTTTAATCTATCAATAGTCTATGAAGAATGGGCATGGGATAGGAAACAAAGAAAGAAAAACAAACAGATTTCAGGGGCAGGATGTAGATCAATGCACTAACTCCTTAACGTTGTATCTATTTTTTTCATCCATTTATAAAATATACCAAGGACAGCATTTTAAGGAAAGTGACAATTTTACAGCAGAGTGCTCTTCACCAAGGGAAAATGAATGCGTATTATTAAAGATCTACATCTAAAATATCTGTTAAATCATACTTGGTAAATTATTGTTACCTTGCTGATAAAACTGGGAAGTATTGATTAAGTATGTAGTTCTTAGATTATATTTATATCTAAAATATCTAAAAGCATTGAAAAATATTTTTAAAATTCACTTGAATAAACTTTAGGAATTAATAAAAAATATATGATTAGTTGTCTCCATTATGTTACATAAATACCCTAAACGATACTAATGTCCCTGAACAAGGAGCTACTTGTGTATCAATGTATCATAGCTACCTTTTATTCAGTGCATACTATGTCCTTGATACTGAGATCTTTATAAACATAAACCTTGTCGTACTCCTGGGGGGAAGATATTATTAACCCTCATTTTATACTCAAAGAAACAGAAACAGGAAAATAAAGTCACCTTGTGAGGGCCATCAAACTAGAAAGTGATAGATTGGGGGCCAAAATCCAGGTCTGTTTGGCTCCAAACCCTGTGTTCTTTTCACTCCCAAACTCCTATCAGAAGATTGAAAATGATTCACGATATATTCTGTCTCCTGTTTCCTATTTTAGTTGGATAGAAAATTTCTATCTTATAGGCTTTCCCTATCCTACTTTTTTTTAATAGCTCAATAAAAATAAGGTCTTATCTTTTATGGGTAAAATTTGAATATTTTCCACTGAATGTTTTCTGAATGATAACTTATTATAGCTAGTTCCACTATTACCACTGTCATATTTACCTGCCATAACTTATTTGCTGTCATACTATATACTATTGTGACTTTGACTTTTGTTCTATTGTTCTGCTTCTTCTTCTAGGTTATGGAAATTTAGAATTAGGTCTTAGTTACAAAACCTCTATATCCGAGCATCTGCTCTCTTTACCACATGACATTCAATTTTAGATAAGAAAAGAACAGGAGAAGGTGCTCACATACTTTTTATTCACCCTCAACCAGAATTGACACACATCATTTCTGCTTCTAGTCCATTAGTGCATGGCCCTGAGTTGATGAAAGAACTATATCTGGAAGTTATAGTTCTAGACTGGACAGCTGCTTCTCAGGAAAATAAAATCTATACTCTATGGAGGTACACAGATCTTTGGTGGATAGTTCGGTATCTCTGCTAAGGTCTGCCCCTCTGGCCATCAAATTTCTTTGTGCACCCTTCTTTTCAAGCATAGAACATATTCACTGACCTCACCCTCAAAAAAGAAAATCTCAAACACCCTCCAGCTCCTGCACTCATCTCAAAGATTAAACCTCTGGATGATCAGAGTCCTCTCCATTAAGTCAGATTTAACTCTTTATCACTTGATAAACTATGAATTTAAAGACAATTTGCCTATAAATTCATTACCCAATGTACAATGCAGAAAACAGGGACAGAATATCCAAACTGAGAACTCTCATTTGGAAAATAAAAGAATAAGAGACACTTAGCAGTCACTGGTCTATAGCGATAACGAGCTTCTCCAGGACTGGCATTGTAAGGAACCCTTTTCTTACTGCAGGGAAAACTTCTTGATTAGATAGTGATAATGCTCTCTGGGAGGAATTCCTTTATCCATTGTTCTTAATCATTCCTGGATTCACTGTCTCAAAGTTTCTTCCTCTTTCATTACCTTCTATGACACGTCTGAAATTTTCTCAGCCTGCTCTATGTCTGTCCAAGTTTAGAGGTCCTCAGGTTATATTACTAATTGAATGCCAGAGACATTTTAAATCTGGGCTATGGGTTCTTAAGCAACACGACTTCCTCATAAATTTAACTTTTAACTATGTGTATCAATTCTGCGGTCTGGTAATCACATCAAAATTGTTAACTATACATATTTCTCAAATCTACTTTATTTCTTGACTTTGTCATCCACGTCTCTCTCTCTTTAAGCTTAATAGTACCTATCTTGAAGTCATCTGAAACAATGGACTTAAGTGAAATGTACTACACTTAACACGGCTTTTGCAATAGAACTGAGGCATCATTAGTTTAAGGAGACTGAGTGGGTCTTGTTGGTCAACGTCTTCTGCAACATTATATCTTGCTATTTGAGGGACCAGAAGCAGTAAAATTTTCCAATCTGCAATACTCTTTATCTCTAGACTTTCTCTATTTCCTTTGATCTCTGCTTGAAAATCTTCTATTCCTTGCTCAAGTTTATTTAGTTTTTAGAATACTCCGGACAGCCAGTAGTAGCCACATCCTGCTTAAACTAACCGTTAAAGTAGCCACTTTAACATCCTGTCTTAAACTAACCGTTTCCGCCTAGAGCCACAGGACGAGCAGGGACATTATATTACCAAATATTTTGTTATAGTAAAACAGAACCCTACAACTTTCCTAACTGCTCTATCTGCTTCTTTGATGACTACTACCTGGCAGCTAAGCCAATACCATATATTTTAGGTTGTTGTTTAGACTCTAGTCTACCTCAAATTATAGTTAGGCTATTATGAGTAATAAAAACTGATATAATAATCTCTCAATTCTGGGGTTTGACATAAATATTTTTTGCTTATCTGGTTTAGTTCTCCTATAAGGTCACAGGGCTCTGCTCCATATAATCATTCAGTGATTCAGAATGATGGCAGCTCTACCATATTCCTTTGGAGACAGTAGCTGTAAGGTTGACAATGACATTGATTTTAGGCTGAGACAGAGAGATGAGATGGAGAGAAAAATCACATCTGCTTCTTAAACACCTAAGCCTGGAAGTAACATAGAGCACTTCCACTCACATCCTGCTGGCACGAAATGTTCATTTGATCCCACGTTGATGTAAGGGTACTGAGGCCTGCAGTTCTTGTCTGGGAAATTAAATCCCAGAAAATATCTACACTATATAGAAAAGAAACATGAATCTTTGGTCAGTTAGCCATCTCTGTTCCAAATGTTAATTTAACAATTAGATTTATTGTTAGCTTAAGGTGCTAATTCATCTCATTTAATTTTTACAATAAACTTTAGCTAAATATTATTCT
>NW_012149108.1:3285596-3375219 GCF_000956105.1 Propithecus coquereli | reverse complement strand
ATTCTATGGAGAGTGGCAGTTTCAATTATCTAAAATAATAGTTTGTAGGCATTTTTGTTGGTTCTTGAATGATTAACAAAATTCTCCATAATTTCACAACCACAGTTACACTCACATGTATTGACAGGTACCTACATTGTGCCAGGTACTGTGTCAACGGTAACCCTGAAAGCATATATTAGTAGATAAACTTCTCTTAAGATATAAAATACAGATATAAGGCTCCGAAAGGAGATAGATTTATTGAAGAAGGTCAGTTGGATCAAGGACATCTATTGCTGCTCTCAGGAATTTTATCCAGCTCTTGGGAATCTTCTCATTTACCACAGGAGCTAAGTCTTTCTCTCTCGGAATCATAAAGGACAGAGTTCATTGTTAGATCCCTGTCCCTGAGATAGCCTGTACCTTTCAAAATGTCCTTACTAAAAACTTGGGAATAAAAATAGAAACATAAGCAAAAATGAATCGACAAAAATAATCTATCATCCAAGTATAGGATTGTATTTCCTACCATATCTCAGATTGCTTCCAATGCCCATGAGACCTTCACATCCTACATGAACTCCAAGGAGAGGAGGCAGACTCCATTTCCAGGGCCCTCACTTTCTAGCATGAGATTATCTCCCAGGACTAGCAATATGTTGACACTGATCAGCACTGACTACACCCTCAAATGTTCTGATCAGTCATTTTGATTCTTTCATAGTCCTGTGTAGGAGAAAGAAAGAGAGAGTGAGAAACAGAGACAGAGAGATTCAAGTTTTAGTCTACTTGGGCTTTCCCCTCTGTTCTTCATAGTTACAAAGACTAACACTTGCTCAAAAAATTGGCTCTAGGCAAAACCTGGCCCTGCAGCTTAGATAAAACTTCCTGTACACATAGTAAAGGGTTCATTCTGACAGCCCATCAATACAATCAGAGTTTAACACAATAAATAAAAACACAAATATTTATTTTAGGGAAATTACTTACAATGTACCTATTTTTCTTCCCAGTAATTTACCCATCCATGTCATTTTTCCATTCATTAACCCATTTATTCACTTATCAATCTACTGAAAAGTCTGTGTAAGTTTTTATATGGGGTATTTAGCATAATGATAAAACAAAATCCCTGTCCATAGGAAACTTCAGTCTACTGGAGAACAGACTAAAAATATTTACAAGGCTAGAATAGCAGTACATAAAAGATGAATGAGGAAGAAAGAGAAAGAGCATATTGACTAACAGCATGATCAGCACAGGTTTCCTAGAAGAGAGAGCTTGTGAACTGAGGAGCTCTAGTATACAAAAAGGAGGAGAATCTTCTAGAGCAAGAAAGCAGCAATTATAGACAGAGAGTAATGTGAAACTTAATGACCCATTCACTAAACTGAACAAATTTTCAATATCTAGAGTGTTATGTAGTGGAAATCCCAAAAGACACGAAGATGGTGGACCTGGCAGGTGGCAGGGCACTAAGCCGTTTCAAGGAATTTTGATTTTATCCTGAAGTAAGTGGGAACATGAAAAAATTTTTCCAATCTTCCCTGCTCAATATTTATTAAAGCATATGGGGGGTGGGCATTTAGAAGGTTTCCCCGCATTCAGATCCAGCTCACGTGTTAGAAGTACCTAGATGTGTGCACAAAAGAGCAATCTATTAAGGATAAATGGTTTAATGGAATTTCTCATACATTCATGACCAAGACTCATGAGTGTAGTATTTCCTAATAGAAAATCATTAATTCCACTGGCACCAGGCCATTAATCATAATACATTCTTTTGTTAAATTCTGATGTTCTTGAACATGTAATTTATAGGTCAAGTCTCACAAATGCTTGGTGCAGAATAACTGAGGCTTTACTGAAAGATGTATTGCTTATATATCTGTAGCTCACTAAAAACCTTAACTACGATGACTACACATCTGTCATAATTCAAATGGATTTCAACCCTGGCCAGCTCTCACATAAACAAACAGCCACTCTAAGTGGCAGACTTAGCTTTTCTCTTCCCGTGTACCAAGCAGCTGGCCTTTGGGATTCTATATATGGCCTTGTATACCAAGGAATACTTTGGGGTCAAGGTATAATAAAGCAGAGAGAGGAAGAAATTTAACATACAAGTATACAAACAACAAAGTCCCTCAAGAACTTATGGCTCTAAAATAAGCCAATGGTCTCAAATAATGCATATTAATATTTTATAAGAGGAAGAGCTGCATACTAGCAATATTTTCTGTTTCCTAGAGCCTCTCATCTCAGTCTTGACTTCGCTGAGTGATATAAAAGAAAGAACATCCATAACATTCTTACCTGAGATGTATTGGGAAGAAAAAAAAATCACATTTTTCTGCAGATAACAAAAGAGAATAATATTTGAGAAGGAGGTAAAAATAGGTAGAAAGAACAAAACACAATATTATGTTAGTTCTCTAGAGCTGCCATAACAAAGTACCACGAACTAAGTGACTTAGAATAACTGTAATTTATTGTCTCACAGTTCTAGAGGCTAAAAATCTGAGATCAAAGCATCCTCATGGTTGTTTCCTTTGTATGGTTGGGAGAAAGAATGTGTTCTATGCTTCACCCCTAGCTTCTGGTGGTTTTCTGGCAATCTTTGGCATTCCTTGGCTTGTAAAAGCATCACCCTCAACATTGTCTTCATCCTCACATGCAGATTTCCTTATGTGCGTACCTGTGTTCAAATGCATATCAGTGATATGGGATTAGGGCCCACCCTAATGACCTCATTTTTTTAACTTCATTACTCTGTAAAGACTCTATCTAGAAATAAAATCACTGTCTGAAATACTGAGGGTTAGGGCTTCAACATATGACTTTTAAGAAAACAATTCAACGTACAACAAATACACCATTTAGAGAATCCTATGTAATAACTCAATAGGGCTAGAGTATAGAATGGTTTGGGAACTAGAGACAGATATTAGAGGGCCTTTGTATACAATACAAAGAGTAAATGTTACTGACTAGTGTCAGACCATAGGTTCTATTCTTAAACTAATTCTGTCCCTAACATTTATTGTAGTAGTGGGGAACCTGCCACCTTAGGGCCACATGTGGCCTTCTAAGCCCTTAAGTGTGGCCTTATGACCGAATCAAAATTTTATAGAACAAATCCATTTTTGTTAATACATGTTTGTTCATCTATTTTTATTTTATTTTTAAATGAATATATTTAAAATACCAAATTATAAAATAAGTTTCAACAAAATAATCCTCCCAGATTGAAAGATACAATTTTAGAATGTCTTTTTTTCCTTTGAGTAAATACCTGGTAGCAGGATTGCTGGATCAAATAAATGGTAGTTCTACTTTTAGTTCTTTGAAGTATCTCCATACCACTTTCCACAGAGGTTGTACTATTTTGCAGTCCCACCAGCAGTGTATGGGTGTTCCTATCTCTCCACATCCACGCCAACATTTGTTGTTTGGGGACTTTTTGATAAAAGCCATTCTCGCTGGGGTTAAATGATATCTCATTGTGGTTTTTGTTTGTATTTCCCTGATGATTAGAGATGTGGAGCATTTTTTCATATATTTGTTGGCTGATAGTTTGTTTTCTTTTGAAAAGTTTCTGTTCATGTCTTTTGCCCATTTTAAATGGGGTTGTATGATTTTTTCTTGCTGATTTTCCTCAGTTCTATATAGATTCTAGTTATCAGCCCTTTATTGGATGTGTAGCATGCAAATATTTTCTCCCTTCTGCAGGTTGCCTATAAGCTCTAATGATTGTTTCCTTGGCTGTGCAGAAGCTTTTTAATTTGATCAGGTCCCATCTTGGTAAATTTAGTGAGTGTATGTACAGACAGTGCACCTTCCATGACAGGAAAACACAAAGTGTTTATTGCACAGATAAAAAAAAAATATTAACAGATCCAGATGCTCTCACTTCTTTTCATTGTATATTTCATCAGCAAAATCTCTGTGCTAAAGCTACTATTTTAAGTGACACTTTGCAGCAAATTATAAGCATAGTCAACTATATTTCTGCAAATGCAACATGACCGTCTCAGTTCCATAACATGCTAAAGTTGAACAATGAGATATTCAGTGTAGATATGCCATATCATTCTAAAGTGCATTTGCTATGGCAAGGATGGTGCTAGCCAAAATTTTATCTCTGTGAGAATAGACAGTTAAATTTTATGAAGAAGAGAATCAGCATTGTGAATTATTGAAAGAAGATTTCTATAGGAGTGCAGCATTTCTGTGTGATATAATGTCAAATCCAAACAACTTGAATATTTCTTTGCAATGTAAAACTAAGTGTATATATGATATGTGTCAAAAAAATCTAAGCATTTCATAAAAAACTTTTTTTCAAAATGCTTCTTCTTCAAAAGGAAATTTCGGATGAACATTTTCCCCAGTTAGCAAAGGTCATTGGTGAGCAGGATGATATGTGCAAATCATTTGAAGAATATGCAGCTGTTATAGACCCCTTAATTGAAGAATACAACGAAAGCTTCACTGACTTTGAGAATCACGACATCACACTAAATTAGCATTTCAGCCTCACCTAGTTGAAATCACCAAGGCACCTAAAGAACTTCAGATGGAATTGATTGAGCTCTCAGAAGATGACATTTTAAAGTCATTGTTTAATGCTAAGAAAGATCCAATTGAAATATGAAAAACTGCAGTAGAATATCCACACCTTCAGCAACATCCCGAAAAATGCTTTCTTGCTTTGAACCATTTATTGCTGAGAATCTACATTCTCCTACCTAACATAAATGAAGATGCTCTTAAGGTCATAAATGACTGATACCCATTTAGAAGATCAACTGAAACTGCGGACCTCCATGCTGCAACCAAATATTCAAATGCTTTCCAACAAAAAGCAGACACAACCAAGTCATTAAAAGGTTAGTTAACTTTAAAATTAACAAATAGTTTTCATTTTTTAAAATTATTAAGTACATAGTAGTTATATTTTCACAAAATAGCATACATTTTTAAGTATATCTAATTGAAGTTTCTTGAATGAGGCCTTATTTGATTACAGTTAAATTAACGTGGCCTTCCAACATGAAAAGGTTCCGCACTCCTAATTTATTAAATGCTTACTAGGAGCTCAGTAACAGTATTTAATCTTATATAAGCTAAATACCCATGATAGCCCTATGGAGTAGACGATTTATACCTGGTTTATATTAATAGATGAAGTAGTAGAGGCACCTGGAGGTTTAGTAACTACTAAAGCAATTACACTAGTAAGAGTCAGAGTCAGGAAGTAAACTTAGCCTTATTCTGAGAACCCATACTCTCACCCTCCATTTTATATTGCCCCTAAATATTCTTTCTTACTTCCTCTTTCAGTCTATTTCTATATTTTTAATGACCTGTTCCAAATCTTAGGGCTTTGAGGTTTAAATAAGTTTAAGGCAGATAAAGTGTTTAGTCTTAATATGGTGTTGATATTATTGTTACAATGAAGACAAATGTTACAATGAAGGGAAAGGAGAGGAAAAATGAGTGGCCAGTATGTTTGAAGCCCAGAGGGATAGACCTTGGTACAATGAGTAGACATTTCATGGAAGCGGAATTGGGTAAAAGAAACAGATAGCTGGTGTAGTATATGCCTCATGACTCCTCGGTGGATGAGTATAACCTGGAAAACTGATCGATGCAGGGAATATGCAGGAGATTCTTATCTAATCGAACATATGACAAAGAAGAATTTCTTCCAAGTCTCTTACTTTACTATGTAAAAGTATATTCCCAGAGCAGACGCCATGATCAATTTGTTTAAACAACTGTTCAATGAATTTAAGGAATACTTTGTATTACACTAAAACATTGGGTGAGACCTAGTAGCCAAGCAGAAAAAAAAAATTCATTTTACCACTAGCCTGTCTTGATTATGGGTCTTATTTCTATTCACAATAATAAAAGTATTAAAAATTAATAATATTAATTATACCTATAGTAGTTCATGATTCTGGAAGTTCCCCAAGTATTCACTTTCCAAAACTCTCCTCTCTCAGTTCTGCTAACATTATCTGGAGTAGGAAACAGGCTCAAATCTGCAAAAGATACCTGAAAATACAACTCTAATATTGCAAACTTTCAATGGTTGACACATGTAGAGCTAAAAATTCCCCCTCCCACATTATTCCCAAATCTTAAGGAAAAAAAAAAAACAAAAAAACTTTACCTCCTTTACCATGAAAATGAAGGAGTTGGTCTCTCCCTCCCTCTGCATATGAGGTAGTTTCTGTAAAATGTCTTCCCAAACAATCCTCCCAAATCCTTCCCCTGCCCCATACCTTGAAGGTGAGTAGTAGTAGCATGTTCTCTCGGACCCAGAAGCAAATTTCATTTGTACATTGAGCTGTTTGAATGATTGTTACTAAATCTACTCCATTGTTATTGATGGGGGTAGGAAAAATGGAAGATAATGTCTCTCACCTCATATTTCCTTTTTGTATTGCTTTTGTGTGGGGGGAAAGTGAGGGCATTTTTGTTATTTTTAGTCTCCATGCATTCAATGAAGCTCCTTCTTTTGATACTTCCTGTGTCCTATGGGTTGCCTCCCTTTCCAGATATAGCCCTTGACCTACAATGCTCAGATTAATGCCACCTCTTATTAACATGGTGCTAATTACAATATTATTCCAAGAGACACACTATAATAGTTAGATAATAAGCATGCAATGACCTGCAATCCTTTAATCATCCATATGTACAAAGCCCTTAAGGGATACTTTCCTAAACATAGCACGATCTGACTTTCAGAAGTAGCATTTTAGCAAAAGCTTAACCCTAATTTCACAGTGAGAACTCTCCTCTCTTTCCTAATCCTGTCAACCTTCACTCTGACTAGCATCCAGATTAATAGTTATTTAACTGCTGAACAATTATGACAGGTGATTAATTAATTTCAAGGAGCAGCCACTTGTGCTGCTATTAATCAGCCCATCACCAGGCAGAAAGAGAAGGAAAGCAATCTGTATTTGTTACAAAAGGGGCTAGGCAGGCATTACTCAGGCAATAAGAAAAGGTCATTGTAGTGCTGAAAGCATGATGAGCAGGTTTTGTGAGATTGATGAGAGAGAATTATTTTCTGTATATATTATGAGAATAAAAAAATTTGTGCAACACAGTGTGTTGAAAGAAACTTAATGCATAGAGAATGGATTCTTCCAGTAGTTAAAATCTTACACCATGGGTGTACACTAATATTTCTGAGTTGCAATGTAAGGTGAGGTGTTCACTGTTGTCACAAATTCTGAAAATATCATAATCACCAGCACTGTTGCATTTAAAATTAAATAATTAACTTAGTTATGCTTAGTGATCCGTGTCAGAAACTTGCAAGCCATCTTTCATTTCTCTATTACCCTCATTCTCTTCAACCTTCCCTCAAGCAGCCCCTTGAACCACACTTCTCCATGGTTATTACCACCATAATTATAGACCCCATCAACTCTTCTCTGGACTGTTGAAATAACCTTTTCTTGACTAGTTGTTTGTGTGCTCTACTGAAGTGTTGGTGTATTGATTTGTGTTTTTCCCTAAAATTAAAATTGGATAGTAGAATCTTTCTGATTAAACCCCTAAACTGGATCCTGTCAAAGTCATTGGAATGGCTTGTCATGATTAAGAACATTGCTCTGAAATCAGACTACTTGACCTGAATCCTGGTTCTGTTTCTTATTGGCTGTTTGATCTTGGGCCAGTCCCAAACTTCAGTTTACTCATTGGAAAAAGGAGGGATAATGATTGTATCTACCTCATAAGGAACATGTGGATTTTTAAATACATTAATACATATAAAGTATTCAGAATAGTGTCTGGAATACAGTATGTCCTTAATAAATGTTAGCTGTTATTATTTCTAGCCATGTTTTTTCTAGCCCCATTTTTCTAATACAGCAAGTGAATTCTCACCATCAAACCTCTGATCCCAGGAAATAACTCTCATGTGCACTTCGATTCCTCTCACTCATTTACATCATAACTGATTATAATCTTTAATTTTCAGCTTTAGAAATTTAGTCACCTTCTCTAAGACACTTTCCTGACTCTTCCCTGCCCTCTGGAAATGAATCTCCCCACCACTTTGCCTCCCTCCGTGTCCCACTGTTAGCTGTCAATCACCTGCAATACTTGATTGCATTTAACATCACTGATACTAGAGATCAAATTCTGTGTGGTAAGGAGTGTTTTTTTCCATCCATATTGTTCAGCACAATGTCTCACATGCAGCAAGAATTTGATCAATATTTTTGAATGAATGAATGAATGAATGAATGAATGAATATTGCTGCACAAATTGGCCTGGCAAGTGGATATAATGACTTCATCAGGTAAAATATCCAGTGAAATAATCATATCTCAACAAACTGAAGATAAAACAAAGAGCTGATACATTGCTCCACAGACTTAAATGGGTATTAACTCCCTGGGGCATTTCTTTAATTGGACCTTGGAGAGAGTAGTCTGGATTGGAATAATTAGTGACTTGAGGCAAACCTTTTGAATCATACTGTCTATTAAAATTACCATCATGTGGGGAAAGTGACAAAAAAAAAAAAACTAAATAGATGAGGTTTCCTCCCAGCAAATTGTCAGACGATGCTGCTGATTGCCAGATGGCCTCTTTATGAGGCTCTTCTGCAACACCAGGGAATTACCAGTGATCTACAGCAGGAGTCTTAAGGTTTCCATTCAACCTAACTAAAGAACAGAGCCTGCTCTGTGGATATATGTCATTAAAAAAAATCCAAGTCCCATCCTCATCTCTCCCCCTTTCCATAAGCCCCTCCCCAGTTGATAGTTACATTTGTGCAGAAAAAATAAAGAGCATGCACTCCTTATTTTCCATATTAATCGTAATTTATACAGCAAGCACTTGGGGTGTCACAAGCACAAGCTTATGACTTCAGGTGGGTAATAAACAGCAGGGGCAGATGAACTTTGTATAAAAAAAGGGATGCTATTTTCACGTGGTTCAATTTACCCCTCCCTGTGTGAATGGGCTTAACTACACCTGAATCGATTTTTGCAAAGTACCTGAAGAGGTACTTAAACTTAATTGTACTCTGCGTTATTACTGGAGTAGTTAATCAGGTGCAAACTAGGAAAAAGGCCTTTGGGTTAGCTCCCACCTGGGAACACTCCTAAGTGCTCCTAAGTGGTACCCTATTTTTGCCTATACAAAATATTAAAAATTGATGTCAAAATATGCTTTTCTTGCCATTAGTGATGGTCCCACAGACATAGCCAAAATATTAAATCAATTATTTTCCTACGTTTAGGCTATATTATAGAGGACATCATGTAAGCCACTGACCCAAAAAAGTAAGAATGGAAGAAGAGAGAATGAATAGGAAAAAAAGGAGACAGAAATATGGAATAAATATAAGAAATTGTTCATCAACATGCTAGGACATCATGACATATCCTTCTTGCCCAGGCACTGCTACAAAATAGGGGGAGAATGTTTCTTTTGCTGTCTGCAAATACAACTTGAGTTTAGTTTCACTAGTTTTATAATCTTGGGTTAGTAACAGCCTTTCCGAGCCTCAGTTATCCTTTTATGAAATGCATATAATAAAGCTCGTCCCATAAGGACTGTCACAAACCCCAAATGAGATCGTGTGAAACTTATTGTACTGTAAATCTCCTGAGTATTATTCTCATCTCCTGGTTATATTTGGCATTGCTGACTTGGACTTGGTTGTATTAGTCAGACTGAGAATGGAGTTCTGCTTTGTCATAGATTATTTGATAGAGACACCCAGGATCTAGGTGAATAATTGTCATTACTATGCTTTATTTTTATTTTTATTTTTTGGTATAAATTTAAGGGGTAGAAATGCAGTTTTGTTACATGGATATACTGGGTAGTGGTAAAATCTGGGGTTTTATTGTAACCACCGCTAGAAAAGTATACATTGTACACATTAAGTAATTTCTCATCCCTCACCCCCCTCAGACACTTAAATCCAATCATTCTTGGAAATTTTTCTTCCTTCATAGTTTCATATTATGAGAAATTAGCAAATACCCCCAACTCCCAACCAGCAGTGACAATCAGACCACTTGCGATTACTTGTCATTATCTGCCCCCCATTTCTCCTTCTTCTGCACCTACAATTGGCCCCTGATACATGTTGCTCTAAAACCAGAAAATTAGCATTTAAAATCACTTTGTGGCAGGTACTTTCACATATGTGATTTAATTCTTACAACAACCTTGTGGATTAGGCATTATTAAAACTATTAAATATTTTACTTATAAAGAAATGGACATTCAAATACGGAAATGACAGTCTAAAGCCACAAAACAAGTATGTACTAATTGTAGGATTTCAATGCAGGGCTTACTAACTCCAAGAAGCGTTAGCTTTCCATGACATTGTTTGTAGAAATAGCCTAATATAGTGAAAGGATGTAAAATTCATATGCAGGTGGAGAAAGATTTCTCACACAGAGTTTAGGATATACAGAAGTAAGAGTTTATTTATTTCTCTGAGAAAGGGAGAGAGATAGAGAGATATCACAACATATGAATGAAGGATTAGAAATGCCAGGCTTCTGAGGGAAAGCCGTTTGGTGTTTTAAAGGGTAAAAATGGTTGTTGTTGTTGTTGTTGTTTCCTCTGCTTTAGCACACTGATAACAGAAGTGGCAGTGAAGCTGTTCCAGGTGTTCTTTATTTTCTCTCTCTTTTCTCTCTGAGGCTGCCTTGTCTGAGTCCTTTGAGTCCATTAATAGTACTGGGAGGAACTGAGGCAGAGAGTTGGAGCAGGGAGTTCATATCCCTGCTTTCAAGTTAAGGCTCTTTAAGGCTATGAAAAACCTCTTAGAGAGAACAAGTTAGGCCAGAGGTGTTTTATTTAAAACAAAACAAAGGTAGTTGTGTTGTGAGTTTCCTCTTCAAAGGGGCAATTATGTGCTATGAGTTTATTTCTCTTACTTTCTGTTTGACAGTTTATTTTCTCTGACAGATAGCTTATTAGTAAGGTCACCTTTCATATAGTCATTAAGCCATGAGGTAATCAGAAGGTAAGAATTATAGAAAAAAAATAAACCTGAAGGGAAAATAAAAATTAAATAATTGTTTTTTTTTTTTTTTTATTATTTCAGCATGTTATGGGGTACAGATGATTAGGTTACGTTTTGAAATACGCCATTGGCTGTACTTAAGGTAGTGCCCAGTCTGTAGGGAAGGGAGATAATAATCATTGAGTGTCTATAGTCTTTAGCATGCTCTGTGAAATGGGCATTGATATTCTTATTTCACAGCTGGGTGAACAGAGGCCCAGAGCATTAGGCAACTTCCCCAGGTACACCTCCAGTAAATGGTGGAGCAGAGTGTTATGCTCAAAGCTGTCTGATATTGGTGGCCATGTGCTTATCCACCATGATAAGCTGCATCTGTTAGGAAAATGAGTGCCTCAAATGGCTTCCAGTTTTCCTAATTCAAGTTAAGGTGTCTCCTAACTTATGTGAATGAAAGATAAGACACATGTAAACTGATATATTGATCTTTGACCTCACTTGAAATCATGGGACACATGGTACAGACAAAAGACTCATGTTGTTGAAAGAGGAACTCATGGAGTTAGCAGTTGAACTCAGTGGGGGTTTCAATGTCTTGATAGGGTGAAAACCTATTTGATGATTAGCAAGTTTGTCTGATTCTTGGCATTGAGATAATATGAACAGGTGTGAAGTAAACAACTCCAATTTCATCTTAAATTTCTAACCTCAAATCTTTAGAGCTCCCCTCATGCTATGAAATCTCCCTGCTTCTCTTCTGCTTATACTGCCAGCCAGGTTCCCATAGTTTATAATGATCAACTACTAGCAACTAAAATTTCTAAGTACCACTTAACAGACTATGAAAAGGTAACAAGAAATTGAGTTAGTAACCTTAGTTTTGCTGTGCACCCCTTTTTCAATCTGGAGAAATCCATGGACCCTTTCTCAGAAGAATGTTTTTAAATGTCTTCAAATGCATAAAATAAAATGCAGAATCAATTATAGTCTAATATATTGGTCCAAATATTTAGTAAGTTAATAGAGTAATATATGTTTTCCTTTTTAATTCATTAAATAGCAAGATTTGTCAGTGGATCCATATCATAGTTTTAAAATAGTGTTGATTGTAATATTTCAATGTATCCATTAAATCTCTAATGTGATATGAAAGTACCTACAATTATTTCTGTTAATAGCAAAGTCACAGATACTGTGAAGATTGTTTATTACATAGATTGTCTATATTTACAATTGAAGGAAATGCTAAATTTTAGTTGATATTAGTGAAAACAGAGGTGTAAATTTTTTTCCCACGCAAGTTTATAAACACTCTAAATTCTATTCACAAATCCTACCAGGGGTCTAAAAACCCCTGATGCCTTTGTTATTGGCTTGGAAGGAATTTCACATACATTGTCTCTAATGCTTATAACATTTTATGAGATAAGATTAAGTAACCTTTTTAGAGATGAATGTTGAATCTCAGAGAAGTAAGGTGACTTTCTTATGGGTAGTTACATGAATGGTGTAACAAACCCCTCATCCCAGTCTACTTTCCACTCTACCCCAAGCTCAACCCTGCTCTAATATGACTCCCTACCTTATATTATTCCATGTCATGTGAATCCTTCTATGCTTAAAATCCTTAGCCAGTAACATTAGGAACACTCGTGATTCCACTTAGAAGGCAGTCTAGTAAGCCCCACGAGGACCTTATTATATTTGGATGCAAGTCAAAGAAAAGACTTCAGTGAAGAAGCCTTCCTGAAGAGAATTGGTGATCCCTCTCCAGAAGGTTGGGGTAGAGGGTGAAATAGCTACTTAATACTCACAGAAGAGTGAGAGTGAGTTTGCAACAAAACAAAAGAACATAGCCCAATAGCATCACAATATTATATAGGGAAATCTTTCTCAGAAAGGAAACTACTATCAAAAAATTAAGTGAATCCTGAAAGAACATTAATAAGGATTTCTTTTCTCATTATTGAAAATAGATTTTAAAAATTTTGGCAGTCCCAGATGATGTTATATGAAAATGCTCTGGAAAAGTTAGTAGGCCCCTACAGAATGGTTGGCTGGGGAGGGAGATATGGCTGGCTCTGTGGCCAGACTTCCCTCTAATCCTAGCTTTGTCACTTACTAATTGTATTACCATGGGCCGATTGTTTAATCATCCCTATGCCACAATTTTCTCACCAGAAAAATCAGGATAACAACAGTTCTCATGATATTGGTGGGGTGTATGTGTGTGAATTGAATAATTAAATATGTTAATACATATAACTTTTCTATGTCTCAGTTTCTTCATCTGGAAAATGAGGATCATTCATATGTACCTTGTGGGATTATTATAAGAGTTGTATAATTATAAGGCCCTTAAGACAATGCCTGACTTATAACAAGACCAGTTATGTATCTGAGTATTTTTAAGGATACACTTGAATTGGCTAGGTGATCTTGACATTGAACATATTATTCAAATTCTCTAAGCCTCAGTTTTCTCTTTTGCAAAGTGAGGATAATTTCTACTTCATCTCGATGACTACATTAAAACAGTAAGACCAGCAACTATATTTGAACCCATGTTTATTATTCAAAACTTGAACCTTTAATATGACATAATTCTGTAAAAATTTTTAAATCAAGTAACAACGCACCACCATTTTGTCTGGCTGTTTTATGTTATGGGTACATTGCAGCTGATTATTGTGGATATCTGTTATCCAAACCTCTAACGACTGTTTCTGTTATTTCAAATAATTCTATACCTTCAAGAGTTATTCTATTTTCTGGAGATATTTATCTAATGTATTCCATGTTTACTGTGATTTTTTTCCTTAAAGGCTTAAGTTTTTTCCATTATACATTATTTGCTTTTGCCTGTGAACCTGACTACCTGGTCAATGTCAAACTCCAACTGAACTGATGGCAGTGCACTTGAGTGCATCTTTAACCATTCTTACATATAACCCTCTTCAATTATAACTTAAGGGAAATGATAAATCACACAGGTCTTAAATGACAAATGCCCTGTTAAGGAAATTCATTTTTGTTTTGTTTAAAATCATATACCTCAATGGGTAAAAAAGTGAGTATATTTAATACTTGGATAAATGGCTATTTATTATTTGGAATTTGCTCCTCATATTTTTGAAAAAAGTTTCCATTCAGTACATGATGCATTATTTTAAAAATATTGCATACATTATGCTCTTTCTTTTACTGAGTTTGAAAGTTTTATAATTTTGATCCAAACCTACTTTAAGCCACCAGTTTTTGTCAGGTAGGGACCAATAATGTGACCCATATAAAGAATTGACACTTGATCCTAGCTAGTCCACCTTGGAATAGCTGAAAAGCTTGCTTTTGCTCCCTTTTTGAAGGGACTCAATTTATCTTCCAGACTGGCATCATAACTATAATAAAAAGCAAATAAATAACTGCTTCTCTAATTCCTATCAATTCAATATTCTTGACATGGTGTCAAAAAACCTGTTGGACTAGGTCAGAGATTCTTTTCTAGACTCATTTTTCACTCTGCCCCACTACATCTAAGCATTACTACTCAGTTATTATTCATGTCATCTTTCCTAACTATTGTTTGTAACTATGTCAAGAACTTCCATTCTGTTCTCTCTCTCAACACCCCAGACCTAGTAAACACCCACTGGTCCTTTGCCACTAACCAGATATCACTTTTTCTTTCAAAACCTATGTCTGTCCCCTCATTATGCCCTATCTTCTTCCCCTGTGTCATTAGGAAAACTTGCTTGGTATTTGAATTTTCTTTTTATTTATGTGTGTTCCTTTAAGATCAAGACTACCTCATAAGGTCTTCATCTTTTCAGGCCAAGAGCATTCCTGGACCATGGTAAATACGGAATGAAAAGATGGATGGATGAAAAGAAGGGTGGATGAATAAATGAAGAAAGAATAAGTAAATGAATGAATGAATAAACAATAAACAAATGAATGCTCTTTTTTATAAGGTTCAGTTGAAATGTAATCTCTGTGAAGCCTTCCTCAGTTTCTCCAAATAGAGTTATCACTCCCCCTAAGCTTATATAAGTCTGTATGCTATGCAAAAAGTCAGGTTAGAATTAAATTTTTCACATGTTTATTATGCTCACTATGCTGTGAATTCCTCTGATGTGATCATCTATTCAGTCCTGAGTCTGCGCAAGGTTAGTCCACAGTAGATATTCAGGATGGTTTTTAATAAATGAGTAAATGAGCTGTGTCCTACTAATTTTTTCTGTCCATGTGACTTGTTTATGGGACCTTGAAATTGCTCCAGAGGAGGAGAATAATTGATCATTTCTTCAGATAGGATGCTGTCAAATGGATCACAGTCCAGTTCAGCTGTTTGCTAGTTCACATTTCTGAAACAGAGCATACTGGTTCTTACCAACTGTGTGTTCTCCTGCAAACACACACACACACACACACACACACACACACACACACACACACTTCTCTTTAATAGTACAAAACAGTAAGTTGAGCAGCTATTAAATTGCATACAGGGAGAAATAGCAACAGGTGACCAATTAGCACCACAACGAAAATGTGTTTATCTTTGAAGCTTCCAGTAGGGAATGGTTCTCCTCACATCTCAGCAGGATATATATTTGTGCTTGAGTGCAGCTTCAATGTGATTTAGAGAAACTCAGAGTACTGTTTATTCACACTAAGTTCAAAATGCTTAAAAGACCCATAAAGTAAAAAAGTAAGAACCTTTTAGACATGTTTGTCAGAGATAGGGGTAGTTAGTCTGGGTGATCTTCAAGGTAGACCCATCCCTGCTTGAATCCCCTGTGAGTCCTCTTGCTTTGTGACTGTTTATCTTCTGGATCATTCTGTCCTTCCAGGGCTGAAGAACTACTGTCTAAGGGAGCTGTTTCATTTCCAGACAGTTTTGCCCATGAAAAGCCCATCCTTATAGTGAATTTAAATTTGTCTCAGTTGTTCTTATAATCATTCCACACTATCACGATATATACCATTGCATACCTATACACATATGTTTTAATATACATATATGAACTCATCCTCATCCAGGTTAAATAGCTGTGGTTATACCAGCTCTTTTTCTTCTAGCATGGGTTCAATCTCTCAAACAGCTATCTAAATTGTTTTCTCTTCACCCTTCTAGCTGTTAATCAAGGCTAGAAATTTTTCCCTTAAATGTCTGTTGCATCAACTCCATTTAAAATATCTCCAGTGTTACTTATTGCTTGGCAAACTCACATATGGTATATCTGTTACAAAACTCAGTAATTACCAATGAATATATTGTGGTTATTATTAAAGAATAACCACATAATATGATAACTGTGTTATAATATTAATAATATATTAATAAGAATTGCTTTAATATTAATGATAATTATCATCATCACCATTTGCATACTAATCCCATAGTCATAAATAAACACAAATAGTTGCTTTATCTCTACCATTAATGTTACGAAAACATAATGTTTTTTCTTTTATATAAGATATAACATTTTACAGCTATAGATTCCCATCAGTTTGTAAATTCAATAGGTTATTGTTTGTGGGTATGGAGAGATTGTAACAAGTTTGAGCTAATTATCAGATGTAATTATTTGGACATAATAATTAATAGGATGTGGAGTATGAAAAATCAGGGTCATCAAGAATCACTTTCGGGTTATTTTCTTAGGCATTTGGGTGGGTTATGGGGTCATTTATAAACTTGTGGAGAATAAGAGGGTTGGGAGGTGGGCAAAGATAATGAGTTAAGTTTTGTATAGTTGACCTAGAAGTAAGTGTCCGCATACAGACAGGCAGTTGGAAATATGGGTCTTGAAAATCAGAAGAAGGCCAATATTTGTGGTATAAATTTGGGAATAATGAGGCTAAACATAAGAATTGAAGTCATAGGAATAAATAAGACTGTGCAAGCATAGAGTAAGAAATAAAAGGGGCATTGCAATAAATTCTGAGAAACCAAGCTTTACGATACAAGCAAAGGAAGAAGAATCTCTAAAAGAGTGGACAGTCAATAATGAGGAACCTTCTGTTCTGGTAAAATAACTTTCCTTAATGAGCTCTCCACATATACCTACACAAAATAAGGCATTCTAATTCTTTAATATTAATTCATGCTATTCCCTCTATGCCTGATATTATCTTTCTACTCCCCTCTACCTGGTAAAATCATTCCTACTCTTCAGGAGTCCGCGCAGGCTCTGTGAAGGGTGTGACTACTGACTATAGTCTTTATCGATCCCTTACTTCCCACAACAGCTTCTCCAGATATTTACTGGCTGGGTCATGAAATCTGGTAATCGTAGTTCCTCCTCTTTAATTGTTTTAGTTTTGTTCCCCAACTAAGTTGGAAATATCAAGTCTTTGATTTCTTTCTCCGTCCTATTGTGATTCAGGCACATCCTAGCTGCTAGATACACAGAGGCCTAAGGAGGGTAAGATGAAGAAGGATGGGGGAAAATGTTGTCAAAAGATATTTACTGAGTGATTCTCTACATTCAAAAACAACAACAACGGCCTGGCGCGGTGGCTCACACCTGTAATCCTAGCACTCTGGGAGGCCGAGGCGGGCGGATTGTTTGAGCTCAGGAGTTCCAGCCTGAGCAAGAGCGAGACCCCCATCTCTACTAAAAATGGAAAGAAATTAATCGGACAACTAAAAATACATAGAAAAAATTAGCCGGGCATGGTGGCGCATGCCTGTAGTCCCAGCTACTCGCGAGGCTGAGGCAGAAGGATTGCTTGAGCCCAGGAGTTTGAGGTTGCTGTGAGCAAAAACCGCTCAGATGAAGAAAAGATGTCTCTGAAAAAAAAAAAAAAAAAAAAAAAAAAACCAACGAAAAATCAAGGTAACATCTGAATTAGCAAAAAGAATCACATAGTACCTGTGTTCGATATTTTATAATGACTGAACTGAGCAATCATAAAAGCAATTTATTTTATGTGCATCTGCTGTGATGCAATATGACAGGGTAATAATTTATTGATCTATGGATTAAAGGTGCTCAAAATGCTATGTGATGATATCAGCTTTTTTAGCCACTAAAATATTATGCATGAGATATTACAAGCCTCATTCAGTTATTTTGGCCCTAGAGGTTGTTGCATGCCTGGCAATGAAATGCTCATTTTCTAATGCAATTCCCTGCCTATAATCATTTACTAGGACAAGACCATGACTTAGCTCTGTCACTGTTTCTCTTGGCATGGTCAAGATGCATTTCAATGATCCAGCTAAGGAGAGTAAGAAAATAACATTTTCTAGCTTTCAAGCTAGAAATGTTTTCCTTAATAACTTTTAAAGTACAGCATGCAGGATGTTTCTATTCATCTAAAGACAGGATTCATGTTTTCCATGACATCCTATCCACACTTCAGGTCAAGGAAAATGTCAGTGAAGGGGTTTCTGGCAACACCGCAGCAGCTGCCTTCACGGAGCTTTACCTACCAACTAGTTTACTATTGCTGGCAGAAGCACCAGATTCTCACATAATGGGCCACATTAGCTTAAGTCCAAATCTTGGAGTGGAAGTCTAGTCCTATTTATCTCTTTGTTTATTTTGTATTTCAGCATATTACAGGAGTACAAATATTTAGGTTACATATATCATATACCATGGAGTTCTACTCAGCCACAAAAAATAATGGTGATCTAGCACCTCTTGTACTACCCTGGATAGAGCTGGAACCCATTCTACTAACTGAAGTATCACAAGAATGGAAAAAACAAGCACCACATGTACCTCTTCACTTTTTAATAACAGTTTCTTATCATCAAATAACCAAGAAAACTTATTATTGGGTAGTTAAGCAATAACCATGGATGAGTCCCTGCTTAGTGTGTGTTTTTGCTCATCTGAGATGCGTACATGTATGAAGGGGGTGGAAAATGGTATATGAAATTTGAATGGTGCAGTAGAGAAACGAGAAAAAGCATCTGAACATGCCGAACTCCCACCATTTGATGTGACAAGGACAAAGGAGAAGTGAGTTTCTTTTGGTCTCTTGGTTCTAGTAGACACCGAACAAGCCAGTTGTTACTAGGCTAAAGCAAACCCAGAAGCAAGGGCTGAAGGGTGGATGGCCAGTGGGGACACTATGCTGTGTAACTGTGCACTGGATAGGCCCTGCAGGCTCTTTTAAAAAATCATAAACATGCATTCCTTAGGAAAGCCAAATTTGTTTACTTATGACACAAAAGATCAAACTGTTAGTATTATCAGAGAACCAGAGACAATAAACCAAGCAAGGTGCTTCCACCTCACTTCACTGAAAGGTAACCCTTTTCCTTCCATTTTCCTTAGCCAAATATACCACTGTAGCTGTTGGAGGGGTATTTGGGGGCTAGATGATGATGACCCCGTAACTCAGGTGTCATCTCCTCTATGAATCCCTTCCTTTCCTGATTGCCAACGCCTCTCATCCAAGGGTCTTTGGCCTTGTCTACACATATCTGGTAGTACATTTAGTGCTTTTCATTTATGTGCTTATATTTGTTCCCCTGATGAGACTGAATGCACATGAAAGCACTAATGAGTCAGATTCAGTTTTGAACACATAGCACTAAGTAGGTGTTGGTAAATTTTCTGGGATGGATTACTAACAGAAGGATGATCTTACCCCAATAAAAAGACCGTTTATGCAAAAAAGAATGAGATGCTATATTGTTTTGAATATCAGAGTAATGTTACATTAAGAGTTTTTCCTTATGTTCAAATAATAAAGTCCATGGGTGAAGTGAAAGAGAACTAATAATTCTGAACACCCACTATAATTCCAGACACTTTATTGGGTTCTTTTTGCTGCTGTTGTTTTTTCCAAAATTGACATTATCTCAGAAAATTGTAAAATTATTACTGAACTGACCTTATGTTGTTGTGAAAAAAATAAGGGCTTTTGAAAATTATATAAAAAAAAATGGGCTTAAAGACATGATCCACAATCTTCCAGCTGTGCAACATTGGACTAACTTAAACTTCCTGAGTCTCAATTTTCTTTCACATATAAAATGATAAAACAGCATTCCTACAGCAGAGTTATAGAAATGAAAAAGGTTTATAAATTACTTGGCATCCAGTGAGTGGTCAATAAATGATAGATATTTATGTAAGTATTAGAGACAAGTATCTAGTTCATCTGAATTGGGTTATGGTAGAAATGTTGAGATTTACAAAGTTATTCTCTTAGAAAGGGCAAAGGGGATTAATAGACAACTAACATTTTAAAAAATCCATTTGAAAAATCAACCCTATTTGTTTTCAAACTAATGAAAAATTAATGAACTTTTGATTCTCACATATCAATGTAGATGTTGCTCTAAAAATTTATACTTCCCAATGTTGATAAGTTCATAGGAAAATTGAAATTCGTATTCCAAGGAGATTATAATGATGCAACTCCCATGGTTGATTAACTGATAAAAAACTTATACGTTTGATGTAGATATTCTAAGTTCTACTTTTAAATATTACCATAAGTAAATAATCAGTGACCTGTACAGAATTATGAATGTGGATGTTCACAGCGACATTGCAAGAGAGAAAAATGTCAAAATTACCCAAATATTTGAAAATAAGGAATTTATTAAATGTATTATAAGACATCCATATGGAATAGCATGCAACAGATAAAATTATATTTTAGGGAATGTTTAATGTCAGGGAAATGACTGTGTATTTTTACATAAAAGGAGTAGTTTATATGTTCAATTGTCTCTATGAATAGAAAAAGACTATAGGAAAATTGTCAACACCTGTTATCACAGGGTGGTGTGGACTTGCTTTCAGACTCTTCAGGTTGTTACCAGGATTGCCGCAGACCCTGGCTCTACTATGACTACTGAAGTGATCAGTGTTCTCCATGAAGAGACACCTGCTATTAGATCACTGATTCTCAAATTTGCTGTGCAACCAAACCCCACAGGGGATTTTTTTTTTTAAATCTACTCTCAAACTTCAGTCCTAGATCTCCAAATCCAATTTCCAGAACTGGGAGCTGAAAACAAGTATTTTTAAAAGTATGCATGTTTTATTTGGGAAAATTTGCAAAAGGAGACAGGTAAAATGGAAAGACCAAAGTCCACTATCCCTGCCAGCCTCCTCGCTTTGTCCAGTCCATGTTTCCTTTTATCTGTTACCCTCAGTTCATCTCCATTGTATGTATATTAAATTTCATTTTTTGGTAACATAGCTGGAATCACATTATATATACTGTGTTATGACTTATTTTTATTATTTAATATACATTATAGACATCTCCCTAGAGAAAGATGTACATTATTTTAAGCTATAACACAGCAATCAATTTTATGTATTTTATTTACCAAAGGTTAGCTAGCTAGTATCTTGTGTTTTAATTTAAAGGAGAAATATGTGTATATGGAACAAAACTTTAAAACAATACAAATGGAGATAATGTGAAATATTCTCCTTGTTTAATTTTATTGTTGTTTAATGATTAGTATTACAGAAATATATTCTAGTTTTTAATTTTAAAAAGTTAAAATTTACTTTCTTTTCTCCATTTTTAAATAGATAAAAGTCTTTTATATTTTTTAGTCTTTTTAGAATTTTATTCTTTTTTTGGTTATAATAATACTTTTTTGTGTTTAGTAAGATGGAAGGCCAAAGTGTGTGCTTAGTTGCCATTTCAAACCAGAAGTCCTATACACCCTTAACAATCAGGCAAAGCAGAAATGTTCTCCCACTCCTACTAAATTTATGATATCAACAATAAGATTAAAATTCAATCCCATTTTCCAAATGAAGTACTTGGTTCTTTCAAGTAAAAAAGAATAAAAACACTTAAAATAGGCAAAAAAAAAATGTGCTTTAAATTCTTCAAAAAAATAAAATTAAATACATCTGGGAAGATTGTTTCAAAAGCACTTTGCAGTGGGAATTACTTTTTATTTGCCTACAATCTTTGTTCTCCGGTCACCTTGAAATGGCCTAAAACATAGCCCTTTTGGAAAAATGAAAAGCATGCCCCTTTTTTTTTTTTTTCTGTAGAAACCTCTGTGTTTGCCTGCACTATGCAAAGAATAATGACATTTAGCTAACATGCTATAAATGAGGTATGGCCAGCAAGCCTCCCCAGCTAATATTCATCATTTGGCTGGTGTGGGTGAATATTCAAGGCATGACCAGGAAAGGTACAAGTTCTGGGACGGAGCGTGGGCTTCTAGTAATTTAAAACGGGATGGAGATAAGCAAATCTATTTCTCTGGGACCTTTATAGCTTAAAAGTGAATTATTTCTGTCCATAAAACAGAGAACCTGCTGTGTGATATTTGTAAACAGCAATTTTGTTCGTAAAAACAACATGAACCTTTTATGCGCCTGATGCCTGTTTCCTAACTGCTTTTTGTCGAATGTGTCTTACACACAAATGGATGGCAGGACAGAAAAGATATGCTCTATGCAAATAATGTTTTCCACTAGTTGCTATGATTAATCAAATAGGGCCATCTATCTAATAAAATTACATCTCATGCAAATTCATGGTGCCTGTTCTTCAGCTATCTATGGCTGCTGCTATTGCTGCTGCTACACAGTGTGTATTAGCCCCTCCTGTGTGGAATTCCTTTGTACTTTGTATAATAGATATGGTGAGCCTAGGGATTTGCTAATACTTTCTTTTGCATTTTAGCATCTTCTAGTCAATGGTATCTGCAGGGGTCCATCCAGAGAGGAAGTGGCCTCTCCTGTCTGGTCTAGAGTTTCAACTGAAGTTCTTTTCCATGTGGTGGAATTAAAGGGGGAAGGGAAGGCTCTCCGAGCCTCAGATCTTACCAACATTAGATTGCAATCAGTGTAATGAGAATTATTGAACCAGCAAGGTAGTAAACTAACTGTGGACATCTGGTCTATTCATCTGTTTCTGGAGATTGGGCCTCGGATGGGGAATTAACATTGAGTTCTATGTTGGTCTTTCTGGTTAAAATCTGCTTTTCTTTGTATTTTGTTTGGCAGATCCATTCCTGTTTGCATCAGACAAAGTACTTCTTCTAACAGTGTACATTGGTGGAAATAGCACAGACTTTGGATTGCAACTATGCCACTTTCTAGATGTGCAAGTTGCTTAATCAATCTGAACCCACACTCCTCAACCTTTGTTGACATACTGAACATGACATCTCTGCTTTGCTACTCTCTTTTCCCAGAATGCCTTCCCTGATCCTGAAAGATGGAATAAGCAATTTCACCTTTTTGATCCTTTGGTTCAACATTGGTTGCTTATGCTTACTGTTGTCTCAATTATTCTGTACTATGTTATATAGCAAGTTACCTTTATTTTCTTGGCCAGTACAGTGGACCCTGTAAAATCAGGAGCTATGGCTTGATCATTATTTTACCCCTTGTGCCTTGCAACATACCAAGAACATTTTGGTGATTAATGTGGGTTTGTTAAATAAGTATGTAATCAACATGAATATGTACCAAGACATTTAGGTTTCAGGAAATTACTAATTTCTTTCTCTTCTATATCCAATTATACCAGGAGTAATTTCTAGAGTTCCCTGGAAATCTGACCTCAGTTATTCAAGGACAAGGGAAGAATAAAGAAATCCTTCCCTGTGATCATGTAGAAAATCCTGTGCTATCACAGTCTAGACAAACCAAAGAAACAGACATTGGTTTTAAATTCATTGCAGATGCTACTATTTGGGTTCCCTTACTCACCACATAGATCTCATTGAAAGATCTCGTGTTCTACTCTCCCCGTGCTGGACACAAAGATACCTTCTGATTCCCAGTCTCCCCAAACTCCCATGGAATCAATTTGCTTCATGTTTATACTTCCCCTGGGGTGTTATACACCAGTGATGCACAGAAAGCTCCACTAGGAACCCACAACACTCAGTGTTCTCAGGTTATAGGGAGCCAACATTCCCTCATTGGTTGGGTGGCAACCCTGTTCTTCTGAGATTGTTAGTTATCACATCCTGCAAAATAAAGTCCTGGAGTATGTGGGCACAGGGATAATGGCCTTTAAAATGGTCTATGAAAACACAAAGATATTAATTCATATGCTACCTTCACCTTGATAAGAGAACTCTGAGAGTTGCTGGGGCAAATAAGAAAGTAAGGGAAATAACTTCTATCTTTCTTATTCCTACAACAATGAGTACAAGACAAACTTTTAATCACAAATAATTAACTTGAGGAGTTTCCGTAGTGTAGTGGTTATCACGTTCGCCTCACACAAATAATTAACTTGCAAGAGGTAAATGAACTAATTTGTTAATGAATAAAATTGAAATTAAATGCCCCACTTCATGAAATTGACAGACATGTTCTATTCTCACCTTTTCAAAGCATCTAGCACAGTGTATAGCATTCCGATTGTGCACAATATATGTTTGACCATGTTGCAAACCCTTGCTGCATTGCATTTGCATGCATTGTACCAGAGGTTTGGCATGTTAATGAAACTCCAGTTAAAAAGCTCAAGTTCCCTGAAGATTGATGTCCTCCCTATGACTCAGTTTCAATCATTTGCTATCTGATTTCTTTACACTTCTAGGGTATCTCTGTTAGAGCATCGATATTATTACTATATTATTGACAACCTGGAGGTTATTATCCACAGGAGCAGTGGTCACAGTACAGCAAATCTTTGAAAACTTGAGCTTTGGCTTCATATAGACTTGAGTTCTCATCATGATTTCATTACTATCTAGAGTTGTAACATTTGACAATACACTAAACTATCTACACTTCAATTTTCTTACTTTTGAGATGAGAATAATAATAGTAACTACCTTACAGAGTTGTAATAATGATTGCAAAAGACTGCATGTGTAGCTCATAGCGCATTCTCTTGCATGTTATATTAAATAAATATTTTTAATTATTGTTAATAAAAAGTTATCTTTCCTATAAAGATAACCCAGTTCATTCACGCATCACCTTATGTATCCCTGTCCTTTTCACTTGTATAGCAGTGCAACTGTACATAAGAGGAAGTTAATGTCTACCTATGTAGCTATCTAGCTAGTTTGTTCAGTACAGGTACTGACTGCTCATCATGTGACAGGGTTGGGACTAGACTAGAAAGTCATCTTCTGTTCTTAAAGAGTTTCTAATGGATACACATAAATAGTCAAGTCATGACAATACACTGAAATAAATATCGTGGAGTAATTTAAGAAACATTTATTGACTGGTATCCCTCTGGCAAACATGGCTCTAGGCTGGAGTGATACCTGACTTTGAGAATACAGAGCAAGAAAGGCCAAGGCTATGAACCAATGAGGAAAGGCTTCTCAGGGGTAGGAATCTTTGATGTGAGTCTTGAGAAATTAGTAGTCCGTAAAGAGGATGGGAAGTGTATTCTATCTGAGGAAGAAATAAGTACAAATGCAAAGACTGAAAGATGGTGGTGAATAAAAGTGGACCAGAGAGGTGGAGACTGGCTGAAGATGAGCAGGAAGAGGTCTGTGGAATCAGATAATTGAAAGGCTTTATAAGATGCCAGAGAGAGAGAGAGAGCTTTAAGCACAAAGGAGAGCTCCTCAAATATACACCATGACTTAGGAATTTGACTTCAAAGATATGTGCTTGACTATTCTTTTAAGGGCCTACACCCTGCCTTTTTGTGCTTCAGCATGAAAAGATATCACCATGGCAGTAGATATGTAGCCTTTGATAGAGCAGCAGAGACTATGTCTGCCGAAGCTAAGACTCACGGATAGCTGAACAGAAATTAGTAATTTGTCCCCTACCCTTCAAGAGGCTATGATTTGTTCTAATATTGGAAGACATATAAATATGTTTTTTGTATCACAAAATTGAATATTATTTGACACAAATCAAGGAAAACTTCATGTTGAATGCCTACTATATACCATGCATTATAGGTACTTTATACTTTTATCACTTAATCCCCAACCATCCTTAGAGTATTATACAATGTTGTCTTAAAACAAAACAAAAACCCTGATGATGGCAAACAGAAAAACTGGCAATTGTCCAGGATCACACAGACAAGCCTAAGGGAAGCCAGAGGTGAATCCAGGCCTGTCTGGGGCCAACATTCATCCTCTTTCGCTCTACCACAAAACCACTCCATAACAAAGGGCATGCACCTCCCGGACAAATACCCTTGTTATCTTGCCACTGGGAATTCCTTAGATTTTAGGAAGGAAAGTTGAAAAAGACTGAAGACAAAGAAAATAGTGTGACAAAGAGGTACAGAGAAAGACATATGCTTGTAAACAGGTAGAAAATATCCTCGGAGAACCTCTTCGGGTACATTGTCACTATTACAGAGATTCTTGGCAGATTCATTGCACAGACTCTCCATAGAGAGATAAACATACAATGGTTGGTTTTGAAGGGAGCAGAGTGGTGCAAACCAAATAAGTTGCTGTATCTGAATCTCAATGTTGGTTCTGAGGGGCATACAGTTGAATAAATACTCCTCATTAGGCAGTGAAAGAAAACACTCAGAGTGTGTCCCAGCAAGGATTCAAAGTTTCTTAGATCAGAAAAGGGTCAGAAAAGACAATTAACCATATTAGCTCATTTCATTGTAAAAACAAGCCATAAATAAATCAAAATTAAATAATCTCTTTTGAAGTCTGATTTAATTTTAGAGTTTACAGCGGTCTGAGAATGGAAAATTATACAACAAGCAATTACATGTTTTCTTACTTTCAAAGGATTATTTTCCCAATTCCTGCCAAAGATTGTTCCTAAGATTTTCCTACGAGTTCTTGGTGTCCCCTTGCTATTAAGAGGCATCATTTTTCATTTCCATCTAGTATTATTTTGGACTGTCCTCTGACTGGGGCACTCTGTCCCATTTCTTCAAGACAGCCCTAAGCTGAGGCCCAGCCTGCCACTGCACGGTCATTTCTCTTGATTGCTGGCAGATTGGATTAAACTGAAAGCAAGAGGTACTTTAGTTAGCCTTAATTAGGGCCCACAGTACATATGTTCTCTTCCAGATGAGACAACTTGATGAAAACGCAGCAGGAAGTCATTAGAAAACAAGTAAATAAGGCTTTGTTAAAGATGGGGGCTGAAGGGAAGGTGGTGAAACACTTGGAAAACAGATTTCCTTTGTTTTCAAGTTGGAAAGACAGAGGCAAAAAATTATTCTGAAAAAATTGTGAAGTTTATCTGCAGCATTTCTAACACTTACTTGTCACTTTTCTATTTTTGTTTCTAAGTAAAAAATGTTGTTATATAATTAGTGTTTTTCCTATTCAAAATGTAACAAATCACGGCAGTATTTAATTTGCAAGTTTGGATGTCTTATAAAATAATTATAGCTAGCATTTATCCGGTACTTACTATGTGGCAAGCAGTGTTTCAGAGTAAGATTTTTACAATATTTTCTCATGTAGTTCTCTTAGATGCATTGCAAGAGATCAATATTAAACATTATGTCATTCTATAGATCAGAAAACTGAGATTTAGAGAAGTCGAATGCCTTACCCAGAGTCACTGAGCTAACTAATAGTTGCAGAACCCAAGTTTCAGCCTAGGCGTTGCATCTGTTTTGTTTACTCAGGACTGTAGAAATGTCAGAGGAAACAAGTCGTGGGGGCTCTGCCTGCGGATACCTCTAACCATTCACAGATAATTCATCCTTAAGATTTCTCACTTGTAATTATTACTTCCCTGTAAGAATTCATGATAGGCACTGACAATTGGCATTTAGGAAATATGTCACCTTCAAATTGTTAAGTATAAGTAGCTGAACAAGTGAAGCAAATAAAGTTTCCAGAGTTTTTAATGTGTTCCTATAATATCCGTGCCAATGAGCTTTCCTCACTGACCCAGCCTCTCACACAGCCAGGGCAGTTAGGGATGAGGGGGAAATGTGGGCTTGGAATTGAAGTTGGGATTCTTGCTGCCATACTCTATGGCTTCTACCCTGCACTTGTCCAACTTCAATAAAGGTCTCGGTTTCCTTTACTAAAAAAGGGAGTTATGATAGTTCCATTGGTTTATTCATCAGTAATTAAAATAGTAGACACACAGAAGATTATACACAGTGCTGATATAGTCTCTTTTTACTTATTTTTATGAAATGATGAATAATCTCGTAGCTCATGTGGCTGTTTAGCTTATCAAGTTCCTGTGAATCGTTTAGATTATGTAACATAACGGGAAATAATTCTGATATATTTTAATCCCAGTTATGTTTGAAGTAACTTTGGATAAGACTGGGAAGTGGAGAATTTTTCTTCAGATGATAAACTTGAGAGTCTTAAATGTTTGAATATTCATCATAGTAAATGGTACAATTCCACTTTTGTTTTTAAAATTCCATATTGGAGCCATTTTTTTCAAAAAGAATACCTTTCCTCAATGATAATTAAACAAAAAATTATTTAGTAGAGAAATCTATACTTCTTTATGCTATATTTTTAGGAATAGGGAGCATGCACACTATATACATGATAATCTAGATTCCACAATTCAGGGTAATCCCATATCTGGCCTGATAGTTTGAAACTCAGAACATACTTTACTGGTCTTTTGGAAACGTAAGTTAGTGTATGTATTCCTGGGGCATCTGGCATCACAAGTTCTAATTGCATTTCCTTTAATATTCCCTGTTAGTTAGGACTTCTCAGTTATTGCTTAAAGTGTGTATCACATCCTGGAAGACATTGCCCTGGGCCTATAAGGTATTTCCACCCAGGTCTATAATGAGTCTTCTAAAGGCCATTCCACTGTTATATCAAGCCGGTTGGTTCTAGGTGATGATGAGACAAGTGAATCCCATGAGCATGAGCCAATTGTAATACTTTGTTCACTATATAGTAAGTTCCACAGTCAAGAGAAATGTTGTATGGAATATCACGATGGGGAATAGGCATTCTATAAGGCAGCAGGTGGTTATTTTAACAAAAACATGGCTGGTAGGGAAGGTAAATCTGTATCCAGCATAAGTGTCTTCTAGTGAGAATAAAGTACTTCCTTTTCTTTTATAGAAGTGGTCTTATCTAATTAACCTGCTACTAGGTGGCTGGTCCCACCAGGATAGCACATGGGGTAAGGGGTACGCAGTGCTGGTTTCTGCTATTGGCTATTTGGGCAATTAACAGTAGCTGTAACCAGATCATCATCGGTGAATGGAAGTCCATCTTGCTGAGACCACGTATAACCTTCATTCTTGTTGCCATGCCACTGTTTTGTCATGAGCCTACTGGGAATAAATACTGGAGTAGTAGGATAAAAAAGATGACTAATGACTTAATAATGTCCACCTAATTATTAAGATCCTACTCTCCTGAGACTGCTCTTTGGTGAATATTTATATGAAGGACACATATCTTCATACTCTATATCCATGCAGAAAAGTCAGTCCATATCTCCATTCCTTCTCATTATCAATTTTCCAATCATGTTCCATCCAAGCCCCTGTCCATCCAGCCAAACTATTAACTGTTACATATGACTAAACCAGGACGCTGAAAAATTAACAACCAGGATACTGCTTGAATTTCTGCCCATTGGGAGAATTTTAGTTCACTATTGTCTTTTGGGGCTTCCACAGAATAAGTCTATAGTGGGGCTGCAGAGCTATAGCATTCTAGCTATACACTTTCAGGTTGTGCCATCATGTTTTTCAGAACCATCTAAAGCTGGCCTGATTTCTTTTTATTCACCAGCAACTGGCCACGGGGAACTCTGCATGAGGTCATAGGAAAAGATCAGGAGGGAGGAGGTGATATAATAGGAGCGCAGGCCATGAGCATCTATGCCACTTGCTCATGTAATTTACATGTTCCTTCAGAATGTGCCTAAGCCCAATTTGCTATATAAAATTTCCATTTGATGATGGAATGCTATGCATAGTCAATTTATGGTTGGTGGGTTAGACAATAAATACCCAGTTCATGAAAAGTAACTCAGATTACATGGATCATTGTCAAGAATTCAGGCTATATGAAGGTCTGGTACCTGGACAGAGAATGTTACTCAAAAGCATAAGAGTTATCTGCGTAGGATTGCATAGCTTTGCTCCAAATCCTAAGGGCATGTACTATTATGGGGGCCTGCCAAATGTTCCATGTAACATTCCCATGTTCCATGAATACAAGCACTCTTGAATCTGCTGTGTCATACAGCTTAAGTACCAGAGCAGTTTGCATAGCAATCTGGACCTGTTACTGAATCTTTTCTTATTCTGGGCCCCATTCCAAACTGATAGCTTTCTGAGATACTTGGTAAATGAATCAAAGTGGAATGCCCAAAGGAAATACTGCCTTCAAATTCCAAACAGATCCATTAGGCATCATGGCTCTTTCTTAATGGTAGGAGAGTTCAGATGCAATGATTTTTATTTTACCTCCAAAGGTATCTCTCACCATGCTGCAGACTACTAGGCCACTGGCAATTTCATTTCTTGACAGGGTCCTGAATTTTTGTGGACTTTTTTCCCCCATTCTCTGGGACAGATGCCTCAAGTATGTGTCTATACGAGTAACTGCATTCTGCTTACTAAGTCCAATCAGCATGACATCATCAATGTCATAGAATATTTTGATGTCCTGTGGAATGGAGAGATAATCAAGATCCCTAAAGACTAGATTATGAAATAGGGATGGTGAGTTGATATATCCCTAAGGTAGAACAGTGAAGATATATTGCTGGCTCTTCCAGCTGAAAGTAAACTATTTCTGATGAGCTTTATTAACAACTGTAGAGAATAAGAAAAGACATAGTGGGAGGGGAGATAAAAATCAATATTTGCATAGCAAAAGACAGAGAGGATACATTGATTTGCTCCAACAATAAAATCACATTTAAAAGAAAAGCTGCGGCTGGAGCCACCACAGGCTGAATATCCTGGTATACCACTGTCATTCTCCAAGATCCATCTTTGTTCTACACAAGCCAGGGAAGTGTGTGGGAAGGATGGGGAGGAAGCAGCACCCCTGCATCTTTCAAGTCATCCATAGTGGCTCACTAATTTCCATTATCCGTCCAAACATGTGGTGGGGCTTTGGATGTTCTATTTCAGTAGATAGAGGCAGTTCTAGAATCTTCTTGGCTCTTGCTACCACAAGATACCTCACTCTGCAGATCAGATAACCCATGTGGAAATTATCCACTTGCTGAATATATCTACTCCTATTTAGCATTCCATATCTGGGGGAAAACTGTAGTATGTGTTTGGGGACTTTCTGTACTCACTGTAAGCAGACTTGACCCAAAATTCCACTGATCACTGTAAATCTATTTTCACTGGGGGAACTGCAATGGAGGCTCAGGTCTGTAGGAATCAGTGCCAGTTCAGAGTCAGTGTCTGGAATTTCCTCAAAAGTCTGATTATTTCCCCTCCCCAATACAGTCACCCGATAAATTTTAGCAGCTTCCTTGGGGGAAATCTAGGAGAAAGACTTACAGTATACATTTTTGATTGTATAGCTGAGTCCTTATTCAATTGGACCTGTGTCTGGAACCTTGGACATGTCTGGGATTTGATTGATAAGCCTTGACTCTCCATTACCAAGTCAAGCTTAGAGCTTTCCTGCTTATACAAATCAAGAAACACTTCATAAGTCTACCCCTCTATTTCAGTGCTGGGAACAGCACAATTAGTCAATGCCAAATATATCTGAGGCTGTTTACTCTGATAATTGTTTCAGCTCTTCTACCCTTTGGCAGACTTACTGACTTTAATTTTGGCAATAAAGGCTGAAACTTGGCCCCTGCAATATCGAGATCCCATTTCTTAAATTTAGGGAGCTTTGTTCAATGGCAGCAGTTTCCCCTGCCATTTCTGGTCTATTGAGAAGAACAAGACAGAGCTGTTCAAGGATGATGAAAGTCCCCTCACAAATGCATTTTCACAGTCATGATAATGGGAGTGTTCTTTAGAATCTTCCAGGAGATATATTTAGGCAGTGAGTGAAAAGATCTTATATGATAAATTCATTCTAGCATTCTCTAAGTACCTTCCTCTGTACACAAAAGAAGGCTTTGCATTTCAAATTCTGTATCATTTAAGGATAAATCAGAAAAGCAGAACCACTAAAATGCTTTTAGATGGATAGATGGATAGATAGATAGCTGTGTATGTTTATATATTTGTATATACACTCATGTATCATTTAACAACGGGGCTACATTCTCAGAAATGCATCGTTAGGTAATTTTGTAACGTGTGCAAACATCATAGCGTGTACTTACATAAACCTAGATGGTATAGCTTACTATACACCTGAGCTATATGGTATAGCATTTTGTTCCTAGGCTATAAACCTGTACAGCATGTTACTGCATTGAATACTGCAGACAATTGTAATGCAATGGTAAGTATTTGTGCATTTAAACATAGAAAAGGAACAGTAAAAATGCAGTTTTACAATCTTACAGGACCACTGTCATATATGTGGTCTGTTGTTGACAGACATCATTATGTGGTGCATGACTGTATCTATCCATGCCTATATATCTATATCTGCATATATGTAGATAGATATGTGTGTATATATACTGACACACATCTATATGTATACATATATATATGCACACACATAGTAATACATATGAAAATTTATTACAGGAATTTGACAATATGCACCTATGGAATATGGTTACATGATCTATGTATAATCTATCTTTGCATTTGGTATTGGGACCTAAAGTCAATAAGACTAACAATTCAGAAAAGAATATGTACATGAAGTGTTGGAAGCAAAACAACTAGAAACTTCAAAGTTGAACTGGAACTTCTGGGTCTCTTACCATTTCCAAAGCTCCAATTTTAATGTTGGGAGTATTCTGCAAAAAAAGCTTTTTGGTGCCCTTCAAATATGCACCTGGCCCAGAAGTCAGAGAAGCTAAAGGGGGAAATTCAACAAAAAAACCTGAGATTCTATAGGCCTAGCTGTTGCCTCACAACACCAAGATAAACCTGCTAGCATTTAAGTCATGGATGTGCAACCTGTACCAAGACCTTGTGTGCTGCACTGTCCAAGGTAAAAATAAGATGCTTGATGATTCACCACATACTTCCAAATCTCATGCAAAATGTGTCCAAGCTAAGCAGGAACCATTCATGGAAGGGAATTCTGAGAAATTTAGTTCTAGCTTAACTAAAATGATACCACAAAAATCCTCCACATCATTTTAATGCCAAAATTCATTTTATAGTTATTATTTAATTAAAAAATTGTATTCCAAAGATTTTAACTCGATAGGATCTGAAAAGCTGTATTTTTACAAACATCCCTAATGGTCCCGAGGCCAACACAGGTTTGGGATCCAGTGTGACAGAGGATGACCTCCTTGAGAAATCACACAATAATGAAGCTGGCTATTGCTGTGTTCTCAGTACCTAGCATTCTGCCTGCAAAAATAGGTCTTCTAAGGAATGAGTAAGAAAATACACAAATAATATTATATATGTTAACCAATTCTGATGCTTAGAATTTTTACTGTTCAGTCTTTTTACCAGTCAGTTAATATCCTTAACAACTTCTCTATGCAAAGCATTTGGCTGTTAGGCAGCCAATGGCTTTAATTAAAAAAGAAAATCAAAGCAAGTAAATGTACAAAATGGATTAAAAAAACCAATATTCCTCATGATGCTGCAAAGCCCCAGAATTGGCAATAGAAGGTCTAGTAGTTAGTTGACTGTGGTACACAAAAATGCTCAATGTGCATTTATCCACAGTGAAGAATTTTCATTGCTCTTGGAGAGCAAGTATCACCTCCTGGGGGAGAGCATGGGTGTGAAGTCACTTAGACCCGGCTCTGCATGCAGCCTCTCTTACTTATTGGCTGTAGACCTGAGGGAGTTATTAACTTCTGAGCTCTCCTTTCCTTATTTTAGACTCATAAGGGACTATTTATAGGTATTTACTTCCAAGGATTATTGTGATGACCATAGAAAACAACGTATTATGATGACTATAGAAAACAATGTATTAGCAAACTCTTGTAGCAATTATGGCACCTTCTGGAAACAGAAAATGTTGGTCACCTGTCTGCTATCGCAGTGATTTGATTCTTTAATGACTAATTGTGTTGTATGAACACATGATTGAAAGGGTAAACAATGCTACAAAAATACTCAGTGTTTGCAGTCAGTTTTGTTCTTGGAATTTTTTGTATTTCTCAGAAAATATTATGAAACAAAGCATGGACTATGGAGTCAGAGAAAATTGGTATAAATCCCAGCTTTACCAGTTGCTCACTATATAGCCATGACTAAATTATTTATCTTCTCTTAAGCCTCAACCTATAGTTAACATGATTTACTAATTATTATAAGTTAATTATGATGCAAAGCACCTAATAACTACGTAGAACATAGTGGATATCATTGTCTTTTACTATTTTTAAAATTGTATACCTTTGTAATATTAATATGCTGACATTATTGTTCTTAAAGTTATTAAGATACAGATGAAGATATTGAGTCCTCAGTCACAGAGAAATATGTAGACAATTAATAATGACAGACAGTTCCAAGTGTATTACCTGAAACCTAATGCCTCCAAAGCTTTACAATTGGTCAAAGACCATTACCATCTGTGTATAAGACACTTTATTGAAGAATGAGCTGGTAAACCAAATGGTACTATAAGACATGTGGAGGGTACCAAATTAAATACAAAGTTGGTAAACAGAAACATAAGCTACATTTCTTCTAGTTAATGCGTACAGTTGGGACTGGGGCAGGGAGGCACACTGTATAATATGCATTCAATGAACACCAGCTATATATGCCCGACTCTGGGTTAGATTTGGATGCTTCAAAGATATATAAGACAAAGTTCCTGCACTTTAGGTTCTAGAGTTAAGTATGCAATTTATAAATAGACAACTTCAAAGCTATTCAAAAAGTGATAAGATCCAGGTATACAAAGGTTAAGCTTGGTGCCACTGATAGTATATTTATTGAATATTATGTTTCCGGTATTAAGAAATTGAAGTATGATGAAAATATGGTCTGTCCTCTCAAGGCAATTATAATATGTTGGAATAATTAAATATAGACCTAAATATTTACAATTCAAAATCAAAAGAGAAAAGTGCTTTAAGAAGGGTTCAGATGAAGAACCTTAGAGGAGGCAGAATGACTATTTGGGATCATTGAGATTATTTTCTTTTAAAGAAGTTGAAAAATAGCTTGAAGGAGGAAGTAATATTTGAGGTAAATCTGAAGAGATTGGGAGAATTTTTAGCAGGTGAAGAGTAGAGTAGGAGATTGAGGAGTGACTAGATGGTAAAAGTAGGGATGACACATTTTAGGTTGCAATATAGAAGCTGAATTTTTTGGAATATATATTAAGCTGAATATATGAAATTGTCACTTTGGTGGCCAAAGATGGTCTAATTTTGGAAATTTAATATGGTTCCACCTAACATAAAATATAATACATGTCCCTTTGGTTTGCAGTGAAGATGTGTGATGAAAAGTGGGGAATTCTTATGCAGGTAAAGGTCTCCTTCGCCTCTTCTGTATGTGCATGCTATGTACGGAGTGATACAAAGCAACATAAAGTTGGCTTCAGAGTCAGACAGATTTGAAGCCTGTTCCTATCTTTACCTTCATCAAATCACTTAACCCTCCTAAACTCAGTTTATTTAATTAAAAATGGGAATCGCAGTACTACACAGTTTGTGGGGATTAAATGAGATAATCACATATAAAATTTCTAACAATGTCTTGCATAACATAGGTCTTCAGAAAATGATAGCTATAGCATTTTAACAGAAGTTCCAATCTTAATTGGAAAAGTTTTTTTAAGAAAAATCAAACAAATCTGCAGGAAAGCATCTATAATGCCTTCTCTTGCCCATTCCTTTTCTTCTCATCCTCCCAGCCCTAGTGCAACCCCAACAGTAAGCTCTTCCACCAGCTGTTTAGGGATTTCAAATGCCAGGGAGCTCTGTTGCTCACATATGTTTGAATCGCTTGCTTTCCATTTAACCTTCTTGCTGGAAAATTAATAAAGTCAACTCCTTCCTTTAAGGTGCCAAGCATTTGCACTTGAAATTGACTGTTGTAAAATGTGCACGGATAATGGCTGGTTGTTTCTTTGGCACAGTCATTATTTATGCGATTATTTGTAGTACACATATTAACAATTAATTTTCTGTGGTAATTGTAAAAATAACTCATGAAGGTGAATACAAACCTCCTGGGATTTTCATAACATTTTTCTTTCCAAGTTGTGCAATTATGTACTACAAATGGGATCAGTGTTTGGGGAAGAAACAGATGCCTGTACTCTCAGTGCAACACGATCTAGAAAGTTTAATTTTGTTGTTCATCATATTACTTCACAGTTAGTAAGCCCTTACATATGCATACTGCATTTCAGTATACAGAGGGCTTTCATTACCTTAAAGTATAAAATTGAAAGGACAGTTTACAGGTAAGGAAAACAGCTGATAATAATTCCATTTTGCAGATGTATAATCTGCAACTCAACAACATTAAATGCTAAGGCAACACTACTAGTAAGTAGTTGAACTATTATTCTAGAATATTCTTCCACATGAAATACTCTCTGCTCATGCCCTCCCCCAACTTTAGTTATACAGATATGTAGATATGTAGAGTATCTATTTATCTATCCATGCTAATAAGTAAATGTACATAGAACATAAGAATGTATACCATCCAGTCTCCTAATATTTTATTTTGTTGCTCAATTCTGCCTTAGTTAGATCAGTGTATCTCACAACAAGAAATAGGTAGCTGACATGTCTATGTGTTTATTATTAATGTTCATAAGCAGTGTCGAATCTTTTCGATTTGCTACTTTTCATATTGGAGTGAGGCAGCCAGAGGATTAATTGTATTATAATTTTATGGAAATTAACATGGAGGTAGAAAAATATTGTTCATAAGCAAAAGTATAAACTGTTTTTAAAGTATCTTTCTTTGCCTCTTGTCATAGTTTCTCAGACTGTCTCCTCACTGTCAAGAGACACATAGCATGAGGTTGGCCCAAGTTTTGTTTTTTGTTCCAATTGGTCATGGCTTCTTTTTGAAACATCACCCCAAGTTATCCCATCCCTAACCAATCCTTCCTCTTTACTTTAATAAAACTTAATTATGAAAATGGAGACATGGTGTGGCAACCTATGAGTTGTTATTATCAATAGCAGCAATCTTTAGTTGCCAATAAAATCTAGGGATATTTTTTCCAAATATTTATTAGGAATTCTATAATAATCACTATGATTAATACTTAGAATTTTTGTTGTTTGAATAGCCTACTATCCACCTATTCTTAGGTTCTAGGCTAAAAGGACTATCTTCATAAGGACAAAAGCCTAAAAGCCAGATGAGAAATGAAGTGTTAGTGATATTAGTAAAATTTGCTACTGTGTAAGGCTTGTGTTTGGAAAGCTAAGTTGAACTTTCTCACCCTGCTCCCTTGAATCTAAAAGGACTGAGATGTGGTGTACACTCAAGTTCACTTAACAATGATAATGATGTTAGAAAACAAGACTAAAATCACTTTATGGGCCAGGCACTGTTTATACTACCTTGTGTGTATTAACTAATTTAATCTATACAACAACACTACCAGGTAGTCACAATCAGGACAGGCATTGGGCATTGCCAGGCTATCGAGCTTACCTATTTGCCAATGGAAGAAATTGATTGGTGTCCACTAGTGTGGTCATACTACAAGAAGGCAAACACTGTCTTGGGTATGTTTATCACAGGGGAGAGAAGGTGAAGGTAAGCCGACTGTGCCTGAATAAACAGCGATGGAAGATGTGTACTGTCAAATCCTTGTAAGGCAACATAACCAGCTCATCTAATAAGAGGTGACTCACGAATACTTCAATTTCTTATGAATAAGAATAACAACACTTTGTCTCGTGGTTGCTGGACATATATGAACTAGCATGGCAAGAGTCAGCATAGCCCCACTCCAAAGGACTGTAGAGGATACAAAGATAAAAAAAGAAATACTTTCATTAAAAGTTTATGACTATTACAATTAAGCCATTTAATAGGGACCTCCAGGAAAAACAATATGACAATATAAACATTTGAGTGTTTAGTTACAAGACTGCCAGCCATTGTGATCAACTAACAGAGAAGATATATAGAGACAGGAGCATGTTCCTGGTAGACCTCACAACTTGGTTTCATTTTCAGCATATCACTTGGAGGTGGGAAGGTATCTTTTTATTATAGATGAGGAACATGAAGACTGGAGAAGGCTGTACAACTATTAATTCAACCCCTGGCTTTCTAAGGCTTACTGTGAGAGAGCATGGAAATAAATAATATAACTCTCCTCTTCGAGAAGGAAATAGCTGAAACCAGAATGTTTCCCCCTTTAAACGAAATCACACTTTATGTTAAAAAAATGAGGCAATGACTAAGACATATTTATCTCAATGTAATCCACTAAATTACCTCCAAAATATCTAAAATAGCTGGTGGGTTATAATGTAATTTATCTGGTTTTGTTAAGCTAAGGTCTGAAGTTGCAAGACAAATTGAATTTTTCAAAGTGTATTCTTTCTTCCCAAATTCACCATTAATTGGTTTCCTGACACCAGAGGTCCAAAAAGATAATAGCCCTTTCAGATATGTGTACATATCTTTTTATTTACTTTAAAATATAAATCATGTGCTGTAAGTCTGTAGGAAATGTCTATGCTTATGATGTATTTTGTTATAGAAAGAAATGACGTATGGGTAGCTTAGGAAACAGTGAGAGTTCACAAATTGTAGCTATTTTAGTTACAACAGATGTAAACAAACTTAAGTTTATCTAAAATTTATTTTCTTTCTAGAGCAAAATTTTTTCTGTTACACACTAACTACAACAGCTGGGGTTTGAAATAGTTATTACAATTGTTGTTTCCATGCTATTGCTCCTTATAACAACCTTAGGAGGAACAAAATGACATTTCTAACAGTTGCTGAGTCTAAGTGCAATAGAAAGTTTAATTTCTTCCACAAATGTTCTAGAACATCTTTACTGTGACTGAACTAGTTCTAGAAAAAAAGTATTTAAAGAGCAGAGATTTATCTGCAATTTCCTCAGTGGCCTCTTTCTAAATAATTTTTTTCTTATTAATGGGTGGTAAACGATTTTATTTTATTCTTTCTAATTTTGCTTTTAGCAAGAGTTTGATGCTTATTCACGTTAAAGTATAAAAAAGAAAAAAGCAGTATTACTTCTAAGATGAATCTATTCTCAAATTTTATATCACTGAAATTTGAATTTGTCTTAGAAACGAAGGCACATGAGTTAAATTGAGTGTTTGGGTTTTACTTATTATTACAAAACATAATGTTTCTTCTTACAACTGATGACATCTTAGACTTGTAGCAATATGCTAACATGCTAACATTCCTGGATATAATCCAGAAAATTATAGTACATTATTAGAAAAATATTTTAACCCACATAAAGAACTTTTATTTGCTATTTGTCATTTGGTCATTCATTTGTTCATTTCATCAGCAAATCCACTGAGTATATTCTAAGTCAATATCAGGAAAAATACACACATGTACAAGGAGCTCCTACTCTTGGGGGTTTCCTTCCTTGGAGGAGAGTTGTACCTACAATTATAATAAATTGTCCTAAACTATTTTCAAAAGCTATAGGAAGAAGAAAGATAAGCTATTCTTTGAAGTGATCTACTAGTCTAATGCTCCTGAAATCTTTCAATGTGGATATTTAGCTAAGTCTAACTCAGTCAGTTAGTAATACTTTATTTTTTTGTAGTAGGGATACAGTTCATAAAAAACATATGATTCAATTTATATTCATACATAAGTCAAAATTGCTAATATTTTTAGAAAAAGCATTGGAAATTATACTATTAGCTAATTGTGCTGCCTTTTTTTTTTAAGTTGCTCCTATTGTTTCCTGTTACTTTCATAACCAAGGTCACTTAAGATTCACTGCATATTGCTCAACAAATCAGGAATATATAGTAAAAATAGAAAATAATTGAAACTATAATCAAGTGTAGCATTTAGGGAATATTCTCGACTGTTTTAATTCATTAATTAAGGAATGCTCACCATTGAATTATAGTACTAGTCAGTTTGCCAAGATGGTTCATTAAAGTCCAAATTTTATTATATATTACATGCTTTATGCTTTTCACACAAACTTATTATACTGCTCAGAGAAGGTGATCTCTGAAAGCACATTAGACTAATGTTCCTGAAACACTGGCTAATGCAAGTTTTATTGGATTGCTGTAACGAAAAAAAGGTCGCCTAACGATTTGTTCTGATAATGATTTACTAAAAAGGAAACATAATTAATGAGTTATTATTAAGTGTTTGACCTTGAAATACCTTGTCAGTTGTTGAGATTTATAAATATCATATTACCACAAATAGAGAACAGAGAACCAAACAATCTTTCAATGGTTTTTTTTTTTTACATTTTACCTATAGTAGGTTTATTAATAGTAATAATAGCTAACATTTATTGCGTGCTTACTATGTGCCAAGTACTGTGCTAAGCATTTTAATTCATCACTACATTTTATCCCCACAAAAACTCTAGGAGATTATTACTATTATCCTGATTTTTCAGATGAAGAAGTTGTGTTTTGGAGAGGTCATTTAGCCAAAGTCATCCAGCTACTTCCTGGCAAAGTCCAAGCTTAAGCAAGGTATCTCTGGATATGGAGCTCTCATACTATACCATATATTCTTGATTCCTCAAAGGAAAGAATCATCTATGAATGGAAGTACTACTGATGGGGTTTGGATTCTCCCCTCATCCCTGTAATTTAAGTAATCTTTAAGTCATATTTTGGAGCAGTGACATTGTGAAAGATTAATATTTTGAAGCCAACTGCACCAATTAAAATCCCAGTTCTACCACTTGCTGCCAAGTAGCTTTGAAACAGTTGTTTAACCTCATCAAGATTCATTTTCTCCTTTTGTAAATATGGATGCCTACCCGAGTCTTGTTTGATGATGAGAAAACACCTAAACATGCTTATGAGAAAGTGCTGTCTAAGTCTACTCATTTGGAAGTTGAAAGAAGTTTGTTTAGGGCCAGAAATTTTCACATGCATTGTTATGAAGTAAGAGTGAGAGCTTATACTTTGAAACTTCCCACTCACTTGGTCTTTATTGCTAAATGTGTGTTTTTCTGTTAGGCATCATTTCCAAAGTAAATTAGATTTATCTTTAGTCAAAACATATCAAGGAGGGTAAAACTCTACTCTGCTGATCTCCAAATATATTATAGATAATACCTTATTGGCTATATTCAAACAGGATTTTATGTTCAAGCAAGAATTTGAACATCATGCATCATCTGTACCTTGCAATATTACTTTATCAGTAGCCCACGTAACATACTTCTTTCCTGCCTTAGATTGAATGTGCTCAGAAAACAGATTCAGAGCTGGATATTTACTTGCTGCAGAAAGTTGTTTCATGGGTGGGGAAAGGAAAAGGGTGTTTATCCAAGAATATCACTTTAAGGGAGTAAGGAAAGCAGGACTGGATGGTGGGAGAAGTTGCCACAGATCCATCAGCAAGTCCCAGGAGGAGCATGACTGAGCCATCAGCAGCCACTGTCCCTGGCAGGTGGGGCAAGGAGAGCCCCGTTCCCAAGGGAGAGATCTAGACAGCACACCACAACATCTACTATGCTTGGTTTCTTGTTCGTCTTAGGCATATAGACATCCAACATTTTTGCTGATCCTACCCTATTCGGGGGTCAATCGTTTTTCTCTTGATGTATTTTCTTTTGTTGCTGCACTTGATTTGTTCTTTCTTGAGTTCGATTTTTCTCTGGGGCATTTAATTAATAGCCATGTGCAATATTTATTACTTTTATTACTTTCAATGAAAAAAATCATCTGAACATTATATTTTAATTATATTTCTCTTATTAGTATATGCTATATTTTTACTCTTGTACAATTGGAGGATATAATAGGGTTAATAAATGTCCACAAAATACCTCAATCATGGTAAGCTACCCATAGTCTAAGACAAACACAACATTCAATGGTAGGGATTTATATGGCCACAAAAATCTTGATAGTCTGAACTGCATAATTTTGCTTCCAAATATATACGTGTTGTATATAACGAGAAAATATCTATTAAATGGAAAAAATCTTTACCAGATTGTCAAAACTAGAATTACTAGTAAGGGACCAATGGACATCATGTTTCTCCAAACCCAAGAAGGACATATCACCTATGTAATGTCCTGGCCACGGATGTAAAACCTGAAACCAATCATGAAAAAACCTCAAACAACCTAAAATAAAGAAGGTTGTATTTTAAAAAAGGAGGGAGGACTAAAATATTTTTTTAAATGTCAGTAACATAAAAGTCAAAGAAGGTCTCTGGTAATATTTCAGATTAATGAAAGCTAAAGAGACATGAGAAATAATTCTCTTCCTGGCCCTAGACTGTAGGAGAAAAAGTGTTTATAAAAGACATTATTAAGACTATTCACAATCTTATAATACAAGCAATAGGTTATACAAAAGTGGTGCATTCATGTAAAATTTGCTGAAGTTGATAGCTGTGCTGCAGTTATGTAAGAGAACATCACTATTCTCAGGAGATTCATTCTGTAGCATTTAAGGATAAAGGGCTATGAAGTACTTAGGTTGTCTGCAAATGGTTAAAAAATTACATGTGTACCTATACACAGTGAGTCAGAGTTCAGGTGTGTACAGATGAAACATTCATCTTTTTATTTTTGCTCAAATGAGATTTTGTTAGGCTAGAGGAGAGAGGTATTACTGAAGGTGGAAAAAAATGGATGGATATTAAATGTTTTGAAGGCAGAGGCAACATAACTTTTTTAAGGAAGTTGCGAGTAAGAGAATAAAAGAGATCTATAAATATTCATAAATTAAAAACTTACATGTTTTTATTGCACTGTACAATCATACTTTTCACTATTAATAATTCTTAAAATATCAGCTAAAGTATCATCTTTGTAAGTAAACCTTCTCTGATTACTGCCCACCGGAATTGATCGCAGGTGACTACCTTCAAACTATCCTGTACTGTAAATTCATAACACTTACCAGTGAATAAAATGTCACATTTCACAGCTATATATACAGATGCTCCTGACATACAAAGGGATTATGTCCCAATAAACCTACCAAAAATTGAAAATATCATAAATTGAAAATACATTCAATAGACCTAATCTACCAAACATCATAGCTTAGCCAAGCCTACCTTAAATGACACAATCATCTAACACAAAATCTATTTTATAGTAAAGTGTTGAATATCTCATGTAATTTATTGAGTACAGTACACTCTATTGGTTGTTTGGGCCGTTTACCCTCATGATCACGTTACTGACTAGGACCTGCAGCTGGCTACTGCGGCCCAGGATCACCGAAGAGTATTGTACAGCATATCTCCAGCTCAGGAAAAGATCAAACTTCAAAATCCAAAGTACAATTTCTGGCAAGTGTGTACCACTTTCTCACCATCATAAAGACAAAAAAAACCCTAAATCAAACCATTGTTAAATCAGGGACCGTCTATATATAATCTCTCTCACTCTCTCTCTCTCTCTCTCTCTCTCACACACACACACACACACACACACATGCACACATGTGTTCCCTTATCACTTCTCTAAGTGTTTTCTATAGTAATTAAATAACTGTGTAAGTTAAAGAAACCAATTTCAAATGTCCTAATAAGACTGCATCTGCAGTTTTGAATGAACCACCCAATTGTCAAGATTAATAATTTTATATAAATGGCTTATCTTTTAGGTATTTATAATACTAATTTTTATAAAGTTATACATATTTAAACATTTAAACTTATTCTAATGTTAAACTTATTTTATTTCTTTTCATTTTCCCTTTTTACATTGTAATTTCACACTCTTATTTTGACTGATTTTTATTTTAAAATAGATGGAGAAACTATCTTTAAGTTAATCTTTAAAAAACATTTTCTAACTATAATTAACTATCTGATACAGTTTTGTGTATCATTATCTTGCACTATATTCATTAACTTTGGAACATCATGTACATAAAGACTCAAATTCCTTGAAGTTTTATTCTAATATTTTTTGGAATTTATTATTACAGGGGATGGTTGAATCAGACCGATTTCACATATTTTTAAACATTAATACTATTTTAAGGATTGGGTATTTTTAAATTTTTATCATTGAAATTCAACATTTTTTGTTCCTTTAAAATGTACCCTGGTATGGAACATTTCTATTTAACTTTGCCTGAAAAGTTTAAAGATATATTCATAATTTTCCTTCTGAGAAATTTCTTCCATTATGTCACTATTAATTATTTCATACAATTTTATTCATTTCTCCTGAAATTCTAAGATTGACAACAGTTTATGTCACTCAGTCTTCTGTTATCTTTGTCATTAATCTTTGCCACACTTTTATTTTTCTTCTGTATTCTCAGGAGACCTCTCAGCCTACTCTCTGAATTATTGACTAGACTTCTTACAGATTCACACTGGCTTTCTGAATCCTGTCAATGTAATTTTATATTTCATGTACCCTTTTGCAAATAAGTTTGATGCTCTTGACTATTGTTTTCTAGGATTTTTTAAAAGTAGAAAAAAACATTGCCTTTTTATTTGAAATTTTAAAAATACTTGTTTTTCTGATCCTGTCTCAAAGGGAAAATATAACTTTGCCTTTTATTTAAAAAGCATGTTGTGTTAAAATTTATTTGGTTTTCATAGAACACATGCCCTTTTAATATTTATAATTTGTTATAAAAGTTTGTTTTTTTATTCCCAAATAAATCCAATGATAAAGGTATATGAATTTGAAGTTTTCTAACAGGCAAGGTCTGGGGATTTCTCTTCAATCTTCTACCCAAACATTTTAATTGTTATGGAACCCTTTCTCAGTTTAAGACAATTGGATATGTGCATAGAAATTCTTATGGAATGGCTCTTCTTGACTAAGGTAAAAATCATCTCTCATTCTCAACTGCTTTTTTTTTCTTCTGTCACTAGAAATTAACACCAACATAACAACCAAATTTTTTTTTTATTATTTTAATAGACTTTGAGTATACAGGTTAATGGGATACTAATATAAATTATCGTCCTTCTTTTCTGCAAGAGGAGTTAATTTCTTTCTTAAGGCAAGGCACAGATTGCCCACCACACTATCAAATTAATACCACCTGCTTCTTCATTTTGGCAATCATTGTCAACCCTTTCTCCATTTGTCTTTTTTGCATCATCAAAATAAAAATTAGCAGGAAGTTGAAAGATGTGTAAAAGGGTGCTAGTTAGATGCCATTTTAAATTGGATGCGAAACTATTGCTTGTGTATCAGTTGGTCTGAGTCCTACAGCCATGGCATCTCCCAATTCTGGGAAGAAAATTACTCCTAAGATAAAAAAGGTGAATTAGAAAGGACGCTTAGTGGAAAGGACACTGAATTGCGAGGTAAGAGAACTATAATCCCAGGGTGATACTCACAGGTTTTTTCACAAGTCATCTTTCATTTTTATGGCTCAACTTCATTATTTGTTTCACAAGTGTCTTAGTCTCAATTGCTAAGTTGAATTCATGTTCTAGTTGTCTGAACCTACAAATTGCTTCTCTCTTTTTATTCTTTACTACTTGTACTGAATAATGTTCAGAAGAAGTGATATACTTCTTTTAAGTTTTAGCTCTTTTTGAAATGCAGATTATAGCCAGAACTCACAGAATGTAGATAGCTGCTATCTGTGGAAGTAGAGAATTAAATGTGTACTATAATTCTAATACAGTATTGTAGATATAATTATTTCACTAAGCTATAATCGTAACAAGTACAAATTCTGTTGAGAACGACCACAAAAATCTACATTTATTTAAAGCTTTGTTCTATATGATGATGTAACTAACTTGGACGAATTTATTTTAGGAGAACAATAGTTACACATATATTTTTCTTTTAACTATGCCTATAGCTTAAAGCAGTCTCTCCTGTGACTGATACATACTAGCACAGCATTCTTATATTCCCACTGTAGATATGAATTTGAATAACACACACATTTATTGGTTCTCATAATAAAATATTCAATTGATACTTTATTCCATCTCAGTATTAGCCATCAAATATAGAGACATGAAAAGACATGACTTCCACTCTTGAGGATCTCAAAGGCCAAAAGGGAGAAATAGAGGTCAAATAAGATATCTATGATATGGTGTGATGAGTTCGATGTAAGGAAATGGGAGGAGGAATAAAATCAGCTGGGGTTTAAGGAAGGTTTTCTATATTTGATGATATTACTTGAATCTTGGAGTAGGGGAGAAATTATAAAGATAAAGCAAATTGGTAGGGTGGGTAAAGGTCGTTCAAGGTAAAGGGAGTAAGTAGCACATGTGTGATATAGTGTGGCACTTTCTGAGATTCAAAAATAATTGAAGAGAGAATACAAGGAGAATGGAAAGATATGCCAAAATTTTGAATACCATTTTAAGGAGTTAGACTTTCTTGGAAATGCAGAATAATTGATAGCTTTTAATTGGAAAAGAAGCAGTTCAGGTTTACATGAAAACTAAGTCTCGTCATTCAAAACAGTTCAACTAATGCCTGAGATCCACTTCTCATACATACTGAACGTTTTGCCTAGTTTCTTAGCCAGGGATTTTTTGCCTATATCAACAGCAGTATAACCAACGAATATGTAGTCAGATGTAGCACAGATGTGCATGTGTGGGTACATCAACATAATGCCAAGTTTCATCTAAAAAGAACATATTCTGGCTTCATGAAGGTTGTTTACAAAGAGTAAACATACAGACTCCTTAATCATCTTGCCATATCACGAGTTCCTGGAAGAATGGGGCTGTGTTTGACTCATTTTTTCATCCCCCAAAACTACCACACTGCCTTGAACATAGCAATTAATAAATATTTAAATGTATGAATGACTAAGGAAAGGTAAAATACAGTAAGCAGTATAAGAAGCTAGTTTCAGTAACTTGTTTTTATCCCTATATTCTATTTCATACTCATTGGAAAGCTTGGTCCCTTCTGTTAGAACAGCACTTGTTTTTGTCACATGGTTTATTAATGTTGCTAATGAACTGCTAATTAGCTGTCAATTCTTGCGCAATATAGAAGGAAAAGGCAGAGAAGGGCTGTTCAAAGGAATATGTCTCAATGATCCTGCCTATTTGTTTTACATGCCCATGGTCCTGTACTACAGGAATGTTATCCATAAAGTTATCACAGGCTCACTGAGTACAGCTGTGAGTAGATTATAACTTCATTAAAAATTGCTAACGTAGTCATAGGAGAAGTGTTCTTTCTCTTTTATAAAGTCAGAGTTCTAGTGAAGGAGGCCCTAGGCTAAGTATCACTTGTATAATGGAAAAAGTCCACACATTCCCACACAAACATTGGACCCCCATTGATGGGTTTGAATTTTAGTTTTGCTATTTACTACTTGCGTGATCTTGGTGTAGTTGTTTCATATTTCTGATCTCATCTGTAAAATGGAAATGTTTGCTTCTAAGGGTTTTTGTTGATGATGGAATACAGATAATATAGGCAAAGCAATAGCAGAGTCATTGTATATGGAAGTTTCTCAAAAAACATTGTTTTTTTCTTCCTATCCTATAATATTGAGGCATAATGTATTTTCCTAAATTAGCTACTCAATTCCATGATTATTTTAATACCACAAGAATGACTTATGTTTTCTTATGGTGGTTTCCTCAAATAAAGGTTCTCTGCCTGCATACTCTCAGTTTTTTTTTTTTCTGAATCTTGTGGTCTTAATTGATCTAATTTCTTTCATGAAGCTCTGCCTTACAAAATGTATTCACTTTTTGCAAGCAAAGCATGTATCACACCATTTAGCTTTTTAATGTATACTCCTTGTTATCTAATGAGTCATTTACTACAGCCTTAAGTAAATTTTAAATTATTGGGCAAGAGACCAATTCTATTAAAGCCTCTCTTTTTCCCAGACTACTTGGTAGCTTTAAATTGATTAAAGATAGGTGATTATTGAGGACATTTACTGGGCTTAAAGTAGACCATAGACTGGTTTTGGCCAAAGAACTAAGTACTGAAATGTTTTCACTTTTAGCTTGAAGCAGTGAAACACCCAAGTGCCCTTTCTCAGTCTTTCCCTTCCCATATCTTGGTAATGGAAGAGGCTACACACCCTAGATGTTGTAGCTGCAAGGTGATAGAGACATTTGGTTCCCTTAGAAACCACATGGAGTAGATTTTCCATTCTAAGTCTCCCAATCCTTGCTAATCCGCAATGAATATGCACTGTGAATGAGCAAGAGATTTCTGTACTAAGCCACTGAGATTCAGGGTCTAATGTATTACTACATCACAACATAGTCTGTTCAAATTAATACCTTCCTAAAACATACCTTCCTTTAGGAAATGATTACTCCTCTACCATTTCTGACAAATATATTGGGCTAATGAACTAATAATCTAGTACATATTTAACTATAAATATTTGGTAAACAAGTACAGTCATGAATTGCTTGATGATTTGGTTACTTTCTGAGAAATGCATCCTTAGGCAATTTCATCATTGTGCAAACATCAGAGTGCACTTATGCAAACCTAGGTGGTACAGCCTGCTACTCACCTAGGCTATATGGTATAGCCTTTTGCTCCTAGGCTACAAGCCTATACAGCATGTAACTGTAGTGAATACTGTAGGAAATTGTAACACAATGGAAAGTATTTGGGTGTCTAAACCTATCTAAACATAGAAAAGGTACAGTAAAAATACAGTATTATAATCTTATGAGTCCACCATCATATGCATAGTCTGTCTCTGAAGGAAACATCTTTATGCAGGGCATGATTGTATATGAACAAATGAGCAGACCTATGTCCAAAAATAATGTTTACACTATTATTAGATACAAAGTGTGAAGATTTTTTTTTTGTATTTTTAAATACCCAGAAGAATTGTAGAATTTACTGTAGTATTTACCATACTCTGTTCATCATAATAATCACTTGGGATATTTCTTAAAATATAAAGTATCTGGGTCCCATCCCAGACCTAAATAATTAGAATTTCCAGAAAGACACCAAAGAATATAGCTTTCTATAAAGCATGTCAGGGTAATCTTTTGGTACAGAAAGTTTGAAAAACATCATTTTACTGTGGGATGGAGGGTAAAGGTTTGGGTTTGATAAATGAATTGCTAACACAAAAGCACTTTATGTAAACACTTTATAAAGACAGTGTGAATTATTGTATAAAAGATCAGTTAAAGTAGATACTGTCCAATCAATAAGCACTTAAAATCCTGCATGTGAAAAACACTATGACAAATTACAAGCACATAATTAATGTTTTAAAACTTAAAATGCACTTTCAAATATATTCCTTAATTTCATACTATTTTCCTATGGTTAAATAATACTATTTTCTTCAGTCTATAAATAAGAAAACCTGGGCTCTGATACACTGTTTTTTGCTTCATGTTCACACAGCTGAAAAGTTTTTCTAATGAAATGATGTTTTAGTGGAAACCTGAGGATAAGCAGTCTTTGAGGTGATAAAAAAGGAGGGATGTTGGAAAAAAGTCATCCACCTGGCAGTATATGACCTTGGAAATATTCTGAGCCAGTTAATTCTACTCATTCCCTAAGTTTGATCATTGTCTCTCTCAATTAAGGCTAAGAATTCTTCAAGTGGTGTTGGTGCATTGGCAATATTTCCTGAGAGCATGTGTAGAGTGGTAAAAAAAAGAAAAAAGGAAAAAAAAACTTGCTCTAGAGACAAACTGTCCTAGTTTAATTCCTGGTTCTATCCCTTAGCTTAGCAGCTATGTGACTTTGGGGTTGTGGCTTAATATCTCTGTGTCTCAGTTTCATTGTGTAATGAAATTGATAATATTCAAACCCATATAATTAGGTTGTGTGAGGATTAATTGGGCAATAAATGTAAAGCACTAAAAAGAGCAGTGACATGTAGTAAATATTCAATAATTTCTTTATTTCATGGTTGGAGACACTAGCAGGCTTTGACAATCTCTTTTCTATCTGACAGGGAAACAAGAGACCCAATTATGATGTTTTGTACGTTGTAGTCTCTTCCTCATGCCATGTTCACAGCAGTTCTAGTTAAAATCCGTTGAACCATGAAGGACGCAGTGGTTCTCAAACTTTAGGGTGCATCAGAGTTACCTGGAGGCATTGCTGAGACACCCACTGCTGGGCTTCACCCCCCAGAGTTTCTGATTCTGTTAGCCTAGATGCTGCTGAGGCTGCTGGTTTGGGACCACATTTTGGAGCAGAACAGACAATAGAATCAGATTATGGAGTGTCTTGAAGAGAAATGTAAGAATTATGGGCTTTCTATTGAGGAGTCAGAAAATGACAGAAGGCAAAGTAATTCATTGAATGCTACCACTGTTATCGATATTTTCTTAAATGGTATATATAGTTTTGATTTTGGCATGCAGATTCTCAATGATATTTTCTAAGCTTCTGTTACATTTTACCTTCTCAGAATACCATTATTCTTATTTGTCATCATTCCAGGACCTTCTGTCACTATCAGTGTGATTTAGTGTTTCTCTGACCTTAGAACAACGATTAAGTCTTAGTAAGAATGAAAATCACCTGGGGAGTCATTAAATGCAGATTCCTAGGCCTTCTTGACAAATTTGACTCAATAGGTTTGGCAAAGAGCCCAGAACTCTACCTGTTCTAGTGCAACCCATGTTAATTTGAGGTGGATGATTTGTGGACCACATGTAGGAAACACCTTATGTTTTTTGCTCAAATTGCACCTGCTATTGAAGCAAAACTGACTATTGCATTTTTTCATTTTTAAAATGTAATTTTTTATTGTTAGGTGACCTTTCAGTCCAATTTGTTACATTTCATTAAAATCTGCTTGGTCTACTTCTTTTTCCAATTTCAGCATTTGGTGTAAGATATTTATAGAAAAGCGGCTTGAAAGCAATTTAACCACAAGTTCAGCCAAATTAATTTAGGGAGAGTTTAGTAAACAAACTTTGCTTTCTGTACTTAAGTGAGCAATTTCAACACCTGCTTTTCCTTCCAGATGGAGTTAATTAACATTAAAATTAGTGCCTATAGCAGAGACTTTTTGATAACTTGCAGCCCTCCAGCTGTATCCAGATTCCTACACTTCTGAAAATTAAAAACAACACTGATAACCTCTATGAGACGTAAATTTATTGTTGAACTATTTCAAGAGATGCGCATAAGTATGATCTTGAAAGAATGAAAACTTACCTGTATAAAGTGGATACTATATGCCAGGCATTTTTACATATAAGATCTTGTAAAATCCTTATAACTATCTCGAGATGGGTGTTATACTACTATATACTTAATATTCAAAGAAACTGCAGATTTAAAAAGTTTTATAAGTTTTTGTATGTTTTGTAATTAGTAAGTGATAGAGCCAGAATGGAAATCCCTATTTAACCAAAGTCCATACTTTTCGTACTACACTGGGCTTGGTTTAGAATGAAGTGAAGATTAGAAAATTTAAAAAGAAATCCTTAGTGAATGTGAATTAAAATATTTGGTTTGAGGTAGTTTACACTGAGATAAACATTACATTTTAAATATTACAAATTATGTACACATATACATTATATAAAATGTACATGAAAGACCCAGTGTGGTGTAGTGACACTTAAATGTTCCATAATTGTAGTTCACTCAGTGCATGGGTAACTACTTACATGCCAGACACTGGGCTAGGGGTTGAAAATAGATCAAAGGCAAGGAAAGATAAAATGATCATTACAATGGAGTTTAAGTGCAATAATGTGGTAAAAAGAAGATATTGTGAGTTCCAAAATGAAAGGAGGATTCAGCGACATAGTGGTATTTTCGGTCTAAACAATCTCTCCTCATACTTCTCCTTAAATCTTTCCATAATCCTCATTTTAATGAGGTGTTTTTCTGACTTAGAAATGTTCTTTTTAAAAGGCTTCTTTATAAGTCAGTCTGGAGCAACTACTCATTCAGCTGTTTTCTCCCACTAAATTTCATGGAAACAATCTAAGTCATTTAAGTGTTACAACAGAAGAAGTATAAACAAATGAAGACCTGAATTGCCCAGTAAGTACAAATGTTTGTGAATGACTAATACAGTTAAGAACATTGTCCATCATCATCTTCTCATGGAAGAGCATAGGCCTTTCTTAGAGAAAGTGGTGGCTTCTTTCTGCAATGAATTGCTTGGTGATTGGGACTAATAGGAAATATAGCTAAAGTGTTATGCTAAAAAAGATATGATATATATGAAGGATAATACACATACACGTATATGTTTATACACACACAAATAACATACACACATCCACAGTCAAGTCTCACTATTTGAGGTAGTATGTTCTATGAAGTTATCATGAACACTGAATTAGCAGATACTGAACCATGGCTTCTAGGGGAGATACCAGGTTATGTTTCTACAATCCCCAGATCACAACACTATTGTCAACTGATCACATAATTTTTTTATGTGTAAGGATAACTTATTTAATATTATACTGTTGATTCACTGCCATTGAACCCAGAACAACCAGCACTATGACTGGTATGTGAAGGAAGCTTATCTAACACATGTATTTTCTCCATGGGGCACATCACAGATGCTTTGGCTTAAGATCACTATAAAACACATCAGTACTACACTTGGGAACCATTTCAAACAGTGTAATCACCGGAAAAAACAACAACAACAACAAAAAAAACAAACACACATACATGAAAATGGGAAAAGGGTGGCAGTAAATAGCCCATGAAAGGACACTTGTTTCCAGAATGAGAGTTGAATCAAGAAGGCAAAGCATTGCCTTGTTTGATCTCAGTGGGAACATACCTGTTGGGCAACTAAAATTTTTGGCACTTTTCACACACCCACAAATGGCTTGGAAAGTGCCCCAAGTATTTATTTTGGGGCTACGAATAAATTTTAGCCAGTAACCAAATTCACAAATAATGAGGAAAGAATATACATATATATATTATTTAAGTTATTTTAAATATAGTGATAGCCTCAGTGACAGCAATGTAACCCCAACATAGAATGTTGTCTTGTTTCCTTTAGACATATTTCATTTGGAAAGAATTGGATTAAAACAGTTCATTTCCCTCATTGTGTTTATAATGATTAAGAGAGTTCTTTGATAATAGTCAAGGATATCACTCAAACTCACTGAGTCTGGCTTGCAATCCCAATTTGAAGCTTTCTAGCACTTACCTTAACTCTCTAAGTCACTCTGAGACCTAAAGAAAGAGGAGTAAAATGGCTCTCAGGATGGCTCAAGGTAAATATTGGTATTTTGTGTTGAAGAATTTGACCTGTAATTTAATTCTCAATCTACTTTCAGCATTAAAATCTATAAAGCGAATGGAGGTTATTCAATCAGCAGATAGAATTTTTTGTGGAGGAGAGAGTGGTTTTCTTTCAATCAAAGTCATAAAGAAATATACTAGGATGTATTTAATTCCTATTGTATCACTGAGATATTGATATGTAATAAAGTGTCCCTAAATTTAGTAGTGAAAAACAACTGTTTACTTACTTGTGTGTCTTCAGGTTGGTTGTTTCCTCTGGTCTTGGTGAGGCAGCCGAGCTTTACTCACAGTGAGGTTACAGGGCCTGCTCTCCTTGCTGCAGGTCTAGGGTTGGCTAAGGTAGGTCTGCTGCACATGACTCATTTTCCTCAGACCACTGGGAAAACTTGGGTTAGAGCAGAGGTGCAAAAGGAAGTGTCGAAACACAGCCTTTTAAGGACTAGGCTCAGATTGTCACACTGTCTCTTCCACCTTATTCCATGGGCCAGTAAGTCACAGAGCTCAGCCACAGTCAAGGAGTAGGGGATGTATTCTTCCTCTTTAAAAGGAGCAACTGCAAAGAGTGGGAGAAAGAATTGGAACCATTAATTCAATCTACCACACCAGCTATATGCTTGACACTGAGCTAATACTCCTTCAATATGTCTTAACACATATTTTAATAATACATTCTCTCTTCCTCCCTCACCCACCTCTTTATCCCTTTCTGGTAATTATGTTTATTAACCCAATTACACAAATAAGGATACTGAGATTAGAAGGTCAAGAAAATTGCTCAAAGGTACTCAGTAAGGGGAAAGACACTTTACATGAAGTATCATAAGACTCCAGACTTGAGCTCTTCACCACAGCACTATTTTGTCTATTCCTAGTATACAATAGGGTCAGAAATCCAACCCAGGTTTGCCTTTCCTCTCCTTGCCTTATTTGGCTCTGTCTCCTACCGGTCTGGCCTCATTCACTCTGCTCCAGTCACATCTTCCAACTTGCTAGTCCTCAGAAAAGTCAGGCAGGCTTCAGCTCTATAGCTATGGCCTGGTCCTTGTACTAGAGTTCTCTCTCTGGATCATTCTTGATAAAATAGTACCTAGCTATCTCAATTTGCTCTTTCAAATGTTTGCTCAAATGTTAATGAGCCTACCTTGAACACCCAACTTAAAATTGCAAACTACCTCCCCTCTGCTCAGTGTTAACTCTTTCCCTATACCTCCCAATCCCTTTACTCTTTTTTTTTTCTGCCTAACACTTGTAATCTTATATTACATAATGTGATGATCTGTTACAATTATTGGTTAGAACATAAACTCACGAAGATAGATTTCTTGGTCTGTTATTCACTGTTGTATCCTAAATAAGAGGTGTGTCTAAAACATAATCACTCAAATATTTGCTGAACCAATGAATGGTCCACTGAAGTAAGTTTTCAATAGTGGAAAATGTATCAACCTTGGTAAAATACTACCGTGCTTTTGTGATGAATCCAAGATCTGCAAATCACTTCCTGACTTTGAGCAAATTAATGTTTAAGAACCAAGGGGGAGGGCGCTGGGGACCAGGGTGTGGCCTGGGCCTTCCAGTGAAGGAGAAATGCCTCGAAGGAAATCTGTTCCTCGGTGATAGCAAGGTCCAGCTCCAAGCCCCAGTTCCCTGTCTGAATACAGCAGTTTCGTGCACAGCGACTATAGCATCGAACTGGAGATTAGGAAGTTTGTGGCAGAAAAGCCCCCCAAATCGGTGAGCAGTTCAGAAATTCAAGTATAGGACCCCACCCAACTCGGCGCGGCGGCCCGGTCAGACCGGAGGTGCCGTTTAGGAAAGAGTTGTCCCACAGCCGGCTTGCGCACGCGGCGCCAGAGGGCCAAGGGCCCGAGGACAGAGCGCGGGAGCGCAGAGCGCTTCCAGCCTCTTCAGCCAGGACGGGAAGGGCGCTGCTGTTCTGGCCAGATGCGACCTGGTGCCGTCCAGGCGCACCAGTGGGAAGGTCTCTGCCAAGGGGTCTCCAGGGAGAAGGAGAAAGGCTAACCTCCACAAAGACCAGAGCCCGTGAGGGGCTGAGACTGCCGCCACAGAAAATGCTTTTGGTCCGCTGCCCAGCTGTGCCAAAGCGGGCACCGACGCAGGAGGTGCCGGGGGACCTTTCAAGGGAGTTACGGGAGCTGGAGTTTCTTGTCAGAGCACAGAGGGACACTCGGCCCCAGGCTGACCTAACCCTCCTTTGGAGCGACTTCGCCCACCAGGGTAGGCTGCCGGGCACATGCGCGCGCAAGCGCAACTCGGAAGGAAGAGACCGGTGTGGCTGGGCGCCCGGGATGCGAGAGAGAAGGGACCGGAGAGCCAGGCCAGGGGCGCGCCCAGCCTGCCCCTTCCAGGCTTCTCCCTGCTGCCGTCCACCCCGCTCCTCCACTTCAGAAAGAGTGTCTGGGGGCGCGGGGCAGGCAGGCCAGCCTCTTCAGTCCCACCGTGCGCCTCCGCAGGGCCCTCCTTCTCTGCCTTCAGGGAGGACCAGGCCGGCCGGCCGCTGTACGGAAACCCACCCCTACCTGCTCTGGAAGAAGGACGGTGGATCCCGGCCACGTAGGAAGGCGCAGGAGGGGCTTAGTTTGCAAGACAGGAGGAACTCAGGCTCTGAGGAAAACATTTTAGACCTGAGGTATCGAGGACGAAGGGTCAAAGAATCAGCAACAGGAACTACCAGGACTAGGAGGCCCTGGGCGGGGATGCCAGGGACTTCATGGACACCTCCACGTTGGATGGTGGTGGCAGCTCCGTACTGAAGGGCGAAGCTCTGGAGTTGTGAGTACCCTTCCTGGTTTTCATCGCGTTTGTGGAAAGTGGCATATATGTGCATGTTTCTGAGAGCGAGTTCAGGGAGAGAAAACAAGAGTCCGTTATACATAGGTATGAAATAATGTTTTTACTTAACGCATGTGTCCTAATAAATATGATTTTTGTAGCTTTTTGTAAATTATGTAAAGTGCTGTAAGAAATATTTTTGGAAAACGTTGTCATTCACTTTTGTAGGGCATTCCTAACTGCAGTTTTCTATGGTCTGATTACAAGTCTTAGATTAGCATACACTTGGTTCTTACCATCACAGCCAGGTTCAAAGAGACTTTGAGACTGATGCTTTTTGGTAGATTACTGGGGAAAATGTTCGGTCGTACCTGTAGTTCAAGCTTGAGGAAGGCAGCAGTTGCCCTCCCTGAGAATCACTAAAATGCCCAAAAATCTCCGTTGGGAGACAGTACTTTTTGCACAAAGGCCCCCTTCTCCCACCCCCAGTCCCTGGGATCCAGAGCATATCTTCTGAAAACTGCAGCCATGGCTATTCGTTGGCAAAATGTTTGGCGGCCTATTTGGCCAACCAGCAAACTGGGTGGGCTGTGGAAGCCCACTGAGAGCTTAGTAGCATTTGCTCTGCGGCTCAGAGCTCAAGCCCAGGTTGGTTAATGTCCAATCCTGTTCAGTCATTAGATGATTCTAACATTGAAATAAACCTCTTTTTATAAAGGAAAAAAAAAAAAAAGAGCCTCAGTTTTCTCCAAAATGATGAGTAGACTTTCAAGGTCTTCTGAAGCAAACTTCATTTTTGACAGTTCCCTGGTTAATGGAAGTTTCAACATCTGGCCTCTGGAGTGCAGCCAAGAACTAGGAATGCACCAGAAGAGGAACAGTGTATAGTTTCTGACCACATGGATTCCAGTTGCATTTTCCAGATCCATTTATAGCTTTTTTTTTTTTTTAATTATTCCAGGGTTTTGTGAGGGTACAAACATTATAGTTACACTTTATGTCTTTGTCTCACCCAAATGCAGGTTAAAGTCACGCCCTTCCCTCCCTTTAGTGCTCCCCGTGTCCTTTAGTTGTAGATTTTCCCCCCCATCCCCTAATCCCTAGAGAGTATTTCTGCCATGTGATCAACCTAGTGTTGATCAGTTAGTACCAATCTGATGGTGAGTACAAATGGATCCCGTTCTTCTGCTCTTTTGGTGCCCCACTTTGGATAATGGGCTTAAGTTTAATCCAGGAAAGTATAAGAGGTGCTAGATCACTGTCGTTTCTTATAATTGAGTAATATTCCATTGTAAACATATACCAAATTTTAATAATCCACTCATGGATTGACGGGCACTTGGGTTGTTTCCACATTCTTGCAATAGTGAATTGTGCTGCCATAAACATTTGGGTGCAGATGTCTTTATCGTAGAATGTTTTGTGCTCTTTTGGGTAGATGCCTAATAGTGCTATTGCTGTATCGAATGGTATTTCTATTTTTAGCTCTCTGAGGTATCTCCAAATTCTTTTCCACAGAGGTTGCACTAATTTGCAGTCCCACCAGCAGTGTAGAAGTGTTCCTGTCTCTCCACATCCTCGCCAACATTTGTTGTTTTGTTTTTTTTGATAGAGGCCAATCTCACCGGGGTTAGGTGATACCTCATTGTGGTTTTGATTTGCATTTCTCTAATGATTAGAGATGTTAAGCATTTTTTTATATGTTTGCTGGCCATTATTCTGTCTTCTTCATTTATAGCTTTTCTTGAAATGAAAAATTGTCATTCAAAATAAGCCTTTCTTCTTCCACCCTCTTCTTGCAGTCAGTTATTTTCTTCATTTCAAGCATGTGACACAGTTATGTCTGTCATTGCTAGCAGTCACCTTGGGGCTAAATTGGCTATTAGGCAGGTAACAAGTGGCAGAGAAAGTCTGTGTTCCCCTGCTGTCATTCCTTGATGGGAATTATAGGTGGGAATGAAAGATAACAGGGAGTTATATAAATGAGGAAAACAAAAAATCCATTTATTTTTATGTTTGTTAAAGATGCTTCCTTAATACCCTCTTGCTCTTGAGTTGAGTCATTCTTTGTGTATAAAGGTAAAGTAGTTTCTAGGACAAGCCAGCCATTTAAAATGGGAAATACCAAGCTTGGAGAGTAAATGGGTGTGTGAGAATTTAGACACGTGGGAAGGTGTTTGCTCACTAAATACTGAAAAGCACTTTGTAGTCTACCATGGTGAATTACTTTCAGAAATTCAAAATGAATAAATATCAGCATAACTGTGAAATAATGGCAAGAATTCTTGTTATTAACCTCTTCTGTGACATACAAAGATAATAGTTTCTCTTCTGCATAATACCTATTTCTCAGTTTTGACTCAATCCCACATTGCCAAAAGTGAGTAAAATTAATATTTCTCTGATTAGCTAAGCTTATTGTCAACTCAGTCTGTTCCTTTGTTTCCAGCAACATTACATATTGGTTAACTAATGATCATATAATGAAAGTGTTGGAAGGAGCTCCTCTTGCTGCCTTCCAGCCTGACTTCAGACCCTCGCTCTGTTCACTTTCTAGACTCATTTTTTTAACGGGAAAGTTCTTTAATACAGGCATTGAGATGCTTTAAAAATTATTGGAATAATTGTCTTAATATATTGATGGTTGCATAGTCTAAAGCACAAGACTCAACCTTTTTTACTTTTATGATTATTTTTTCAACTAATTTCCCAAAGATTGTAAAGCTGGTGTGATGAATGTCTCTGTATAATTCCAATCTGTTCTTCTTCTTAAACTTCCTGATCTGTAAGCCAAAGTTAGGGCACAAATCTTGCTATCACTTAAAAATAAACTTATTTTTAAAAGCATAAATAGAAATAAGCAAATAATTGTCTTAATTCTTTTAAAAATATGAAATTCGTTATTCACTATTCCATTTTTAGGTATATACCTCATATTTACTTGATGTTTTTAATGTTCACCAATAATTACCCTGAGTCTCATATATCCTCATGCCGGGGCTGAGAACTCCACTGTTTTTTATAGGGTGATTCAAAATCTTATTCAGAAGCTAAGGGCTCTAATTATTAAGTTCTTGTGGTTCTCTATATGTTATTGTCCACCATGTGTTAAGATCGGTACTTTTGAGTTGGAACTTTCAGTGTATTTTGCCAGAAGTCAGCAAACTGTGTCCTAAAGCCAAATCCTACCTTGCTGTTTTCAACAATAAAGTTTAACTGGAACACAGACACACCCATTTATTCACATAGTACAACAGAGTTGAGTAGTTGGGAAAGAGACTACATGCCTATAAATTCTAAAATATTTACTGTCTGCCCCTTTAGAGAAGTTTGAACAATCCCCATGTTATGACAAAGGGCTAAAATGAGTTCGTATCATATCTGGTTAGACAACTAAGTAATCATAGATTCTAGTTGGAACTAATATTTTATCCCTAATGCATTTTAACCCTAATTGATGCTTTTAAACAATTTACTTCCTTGCCAAAATTTTTAAGCTCTGTTTGCACAGATTTGCCTATCTGTGGAGAGTCTTGGTCATTAGCATAATTGCAGTGCATTTTGTCTAAATACCATGTATGTAAATCATAGCTGTGTTAATGCAGCTCTAACAATATGATTTCTAAGTTTACTATTAAATATTCAGGTTTTATATTTTTACTTTTACATTTTAATTCTTTTTTTATTCTTTCAGCATCAATTTCGTATCAAGATGGGTGTTAAGATGTAAACTGACTGGTAAGTGACACCACATTTTTTAAAATAATACATTTTTTAAAAGCAGGTATTCTATGGTTATTATGACACCCTGGTTCTCAAAGCTAGAAACTAAGAACTGTGACTTACGAGGATTAGAGTATTCCATTGTCCTCTTGCAGATAAAGCACTGAGATAAATAGTTTAGTTTCTATATATCCTTACTGAACAATAAAAGGTTAAACAGTTCAATTTGCAGAGTAGCAAAAGATAATTGAATTAAATTATTTGGATAACCTTCAATATTTGTGTCAATCGTGAATTATATTTTTTAAAGGAAAACAAGGGTTCATATGAATAAAGGGAAAGAAGAAAGAGAAACAAACTTGAGAGGAACTATGGACCATTAATTTCTACAAACAATGTAATTGGCTTAGATTTTATGTTCTTTAAATTTCTTAGTACTCCATGAAAGAAATGGAATATCTCTGAAATTCATCCTTCTCATATATGGCTTAGAAATATGGAAATGAATGATTCATTCTTGTTCCAGAATGTGAATGGATAAAGTCTTTAGTTTATGCACCAAACTAATAAATTCTCATCAGAAAACATTAGGTTTACCAAAATTGTAGCATGCACATTTAAAAATGACCCACACATCAATTATGTTTTCCGATACATTTTTTTCTTCAAGTAATTGTCAAGGTTACTAGAACCTGTGAGTTCTATCTGGGAGTTAATCGTAAAATATGTGTTTTTTGAGAGTTAATTTAATAATTTTAATGGCAGATGGTATTTTCTGTTATTGTTCATGTATCATTAAAGTTGAAGTAATCAGAATTGCAAAGTCCTGTATTTTAACATAAACCTAGGGGTATCTAGATTCTTTCCTAATAAATAATTTAGATATTTTGTGGAAGGTCCTATGGATCTCTGTAACATAGATGAAAATCAAAGGATACGATCAAGGAAGGATTGTATTCTGTACTTAAGTGAATGAATAACATCAGGTGGGTTGTTCAATAGGTATTGATGTTTGTAACTTTTCACTGAATATGAGGTACTTTGCTGAATAATAACTGAATCTTGGGAGTGTCACTAGAAATATAATTACATGGAATTTTAAAAATTATGATTCAGAAAATGTAATTTATATGAATGTCTATATATGATATTTTTCTTTCAGATAGACATCTCAGCAATATGTTTTTAATCCTCTCCTTTCAGAATAGAAGAGAAAGTAGTCTTAGTCATTGAAATAGAATATGTAACACTTACTATATACTACCTTATCTTTTTGTTACCATTTTATAACAATGGTGATTTGTTCCCATAGCATTTCTCTTTTAAGTATTCGGTTTGTTAGTGAGACAGTGCTGATATCAACACAGACAAATATGATAATGTTGATCAATTGTAAACCAAATTCTAACTATCAGTTGAAAACAGACTGAAATAGAAGGGTTATGAGCTTTTAAAATGGCCCATGAAAACCTGGAAAAGGCAGGATGAATAAAAGAGAAAAGGAAAGAAATGAAATCAATGAATGGAAAATACAGAAGTTGCAAAATGAAAGGCTAAGTAACTGTCTACAAACAGGAGTATTTTTATGTGAATATCTAAAAAGTGGAAAGTTAAGGTGTTTGATTATATATTTGTTTAGTCTATTTTATTATTAATGTTACTTTAAAAATATGTAAGACATGTTAAAGCACCTTTCTTGAAAATATTTGACATATCTGTTTGTAACTTTAAATGGATGCTGATCAGTAGTCATATTAGAAACATAATATATGAAACTGCGAAACGATGCTCTAAAGCAGCGGTCCCCAACCTTTTTGGCACAAGGGACCGGTTTCATGGAAGATAATTTTCAAGTTTTCCACAGACAAGGGGTGGGGGGGAATAGTTTTGGGATGATTCAAGTGCATTACATTTATTGTGCAATCAAACTTCTCTGCTAATGATAATCTGTATTTGCAGCCGCTCCCCAGCACTAGCATCACTGATCATCAGGTATTAGATTTTCATAAGGATCTCGCAACCTAGATCCCTCACATGCACAGTTAGTTTAAAGTAGGATTCCCGCTCCTATGAGAATCTAATGCCAGCGCTGATCTGACAGGAGGCGGAGCTTATGCAATGATGAGAGGATGCCCTGCTGTGTGGCCCAGTTCCTAACAGGCCACAGACCAGTTCCGGTGCATGTCCCAGGGATTGGGGACCTCAGCTCTAAAGGACCTCTTGGAATTTAGTCTAGAAAGAATTGGTCATTAACTAACCATATTGGTACAATTAAACAGCTATTGAATATTTAAGATTTAATACGTTCAAATTAGCAGTCTTATGTTTTGAGTTCTTCACCTCCCACATCTTGGGATAACTGTTTTTAGTACTAGTATTTCTGTATTTCTATATTAAGTAATATATATGAAACATGCAAATCTAAATGTCAAATAAAGAGAAAAAATAATGGCTTATTTGTGAGACTGCACCGCAAACATGAGAAACAGATTGACATGACTCAAGTAATTCATGTCAGTGGATAAAAGAGTACATTTAACTTTTATAGTTAAGCAGCTATTTCTCAAACAGTAATAACATGATGAATTCAAATGTCAAGAATTGTTGCATCAAAGGATTACTGCTGGGCCTAAAAGTATTCCCTCCTGCAATATAAGAATTTCTAACTGGTTTAGATTCTGACATAAATGTACCCTGATAAGCAAGAAAATCATTTGTCTAAAGTAATTTGTTAAAATTTCCCAACCACCCAACTCTTACTAAAATTTGTTTTCTTAATAATGCTGCTTGTCTGAAACAATTCCAAAAGGATGAATGAATTCACTAAAATAATCAACGCTGTTTCAGGTTTACATTTGTCATTAAAAATCATAGCTGAAGACATAATTTGGATACCTATTGATACCTATTATAAATGAGCAAAAGTTTATTTGTAAGTGAAACTTTGTAACCCCATAATCTTTCATGACAGTGATCTATGACAGTTGTGATTCTGGTTTATTGCTGAACCCTGGGCCAATAGAAAGTGCTCAGAATATAAGATATCTTAATAAATATTTGTTGATTTAATAAATTAAGGGAGTATATTTTTGAAGGAAGACTGTGAGTAAAAAATGATAATAGTAGTTGTAGTATTAAATTATAACATTTATCAAGCCCCATTCTTGGTTTTGGTAAAGGAACAATATTGCATATGTTTAAGAGCAAGGACACTGCATATAGAATTTCTCATTGAAAATTCTGGCTCACCCAAGATATGTGACCTTGTGCCTCTCTATGACACATTTTCATTGTCTCAAAGTTATTAAGAAGGGAATCCATATAATGTGCTTAGACAAATTCCTGTCACACAGAAAGCGTTATGTAGTTATTGCCAATTGTTATCATTGTCATTGTTATTGCTGTGTGAAATTAGACATCTCTTTCTTGATCAAGGAGTTTATATTCTAGTTAGAAAGACAGACATAAAGAAAATTAACTCTAATGTAAATTATGATAAGCTTCAGAAACTTGAAATAGAAGGAATATTAGTAAGGATTTAATGAATGAGAATTTGGAATTGTTTCATGAATGAGGTAGGTCTTTAACTGGGTCCTGAATAGTTTAATATTATTGTGAAGCTTCTCATGAACATTTCAGCATGAGAAAATAGCAATGACCATGTTCTGGCAAAGATGAAGTAGCTAGACCTAACGAGGCATGAAGAATCAACAAAATGGCATTAAGGCCTAAATGTTTTTTAAGTCAATTTATTTATTAAATAATTATCCTGTTAAAAATCAGTATATGCCATTTCCTGCTAACGTTTACTCTTTATCCTGGCATTCAAGACCATTCAATGTCAAGGGCCAACCCACCTCTCCAACCTTATCTTTCATTTTATTTTTTCTTTCCCCAGGTGGATATATCACTTTCATTTATTTATTTTTTATTTCAAAATATTAAGGGAGTACAAATGTTTTTGGTTACATGGATCGCTTTTGTAATGCTTGAGTCAGGGCTGTAAGTGCGTCCATCATCCACATAGTGTTCGTTGTACCCGTTAGGTAGGTTTTCACCCATCCCCTCCTCCTCCCTCCCCCAGCTTGATTTCCACTGAGTTTTAATTTCCTCTGTGCACATGTGTGCTCATTGGTTAGTTCCAATTTAATAGTGAGTACATGTGGTGTTTGTTTTTCCATTCTGGAGATACTTCACTTAGGAGAATGGTCTCCAGTTCCATCCAAATTGTTGCAAAAGGCATTTTCATCCTTTTTCATGTCTGAGTAGTATTCCCTGGTATACATGTACCATATTTTGTTAATCTGATCATGAATTAATGGGCACTTGGGTTACATCTTTGTAACGTGAATTGTGCTACAATAAACATCCAAGTGCAGGTGTCTTTTTGATAAAATGACTTCTTTTCCTTTGGGTAGATACCCAGTAGTAGGATTGCTGGATTGAATGGTAGGTCTGCTTTTAGTTCTTTGAGGAATCTCCATAATGTTTCCATAGAGGTTATACTAATCTGCAGTCCCACCAACAGTGTGTAAGCATTCCTTTCTTTCTGCATCCAAACTCAAGCAAGTCAGCAAGAAAAAAAACAAACCCCATTAAAAAGTGGGCAAAAGACTTGAACAGAAGCTTTTCAAAAGAAGATAGATGATTGACCAATAGACATATGAAAACAATGCTCAACATCACTAATCATCAGGGAAATTCAAATTAAAACCACAATGAGATATCTCCTTACCCCTGTTAGAGTAGGTTTTATTAAAAAGTCCAACCTTATCTTTCAACATTCTCCACCTACCAGTTCCAATTTCATTTTATGTGCTAGCTTTTTTTTTTTTTCTTTTCCTAAATAGCACTGTGCTTTTTCACATTGTCCTTGTGCCAGGAAGGCCTTTACACCTAGTCCTAACCTGAGCAAAAGTCTAGGTTTCTGTAAAATTTTTTGTTCAAAGTTATTTCCAATGTAAAACTTTCCCTTAGTTAATGCATCATTTCAAGTTTGGCAGATAGAGACCATCCCCACCCACCGTAACACAAGGTAGTTATAGTAAATTTTTAATTTATTTCATCAGGGATAGAGAAAGTTATTAGAAGTGAGTTTAGACACCCAAAACTGGAACAGATGCAGTTTATTTCAGTGTGGATTCCCACAGCCCTCCAAATCCCTAAGGGGTAAGGGCCGGCATGCAGCTGCCAGTGAAATTTCCATGAACAGTAGATTCTTGCTGATTTGAGAAGCTTAATTTCTTACTGGGTTATGATCCTTACATAATTGATGTTTTCATTACTCTCCATGAAGAATTATACATACAATCTGTGTGCTTTCATTTAAGTGAAACATCGATTTCCCCCCACTTTTAACCAATCTCAGTAATAGGGAGGGGTCTTTTTCAACTGGGGAAAGCAGGAATGTAGTTCTGAGTAGTACTTGCATTGAAAGTTCCAGCACTTCAGAAAACTCATTTTTCAGATGCCTCTAGAAGGTATTAGACCTTTTATCTTCTAGCTTCCATAGCACTTTCTTTCTAGTATGAGTCAGCATCTGGATTATGGACTGGGAACCACTGCGTATGATACAGCCTTGACTTCATGGAGGTCATGCTACAGTGGACAACACAGATCAATAGCCAGATAATTTGAACAGTAGTTTGTGTCACTATAGAGGCAACTGCTGAGTGCTACAGAAGCATGCAAACAGGACATCTACATAGTGTGGGAATGAGAGGTGTCTTGGAGAAGGTGACATCTGAAGTATTGATATGAGTTAACTAGGTAAAGAGCTCGGAGAGAGCATTCTAGTCATATGGAATACTGTGTGAAAGGGCCCTTAAATAAGTATATAATACCTTCAACAGTATAATTCAGCACTTTGGTCTCCATTCCAAGGCTATGAAGTCTTCAGTGTTAGAGAGCATTTTTGTGATTTATTGTCTAACTCATAATAGGTGCTAGTTTGGCTAATGTCTCTTGATGAATTATATAATCACTGTGGTCATATCACTCCGCTAGGTGTTACATATGAAAAATGAAAGGTTTGATTCACTGAAAAATTTTACACATGCACATACATGTTTGTATGTGTGTGTATTAGTTAGATAGAGACACACAGAGTCATTGAGGGCTCTTCTAAGGCATCAAGTCCTTAAGGATAATTTGGCCATGTAGTCACAGTGTTTTTGTACTTTCACAATCCACACAGTTCTGAAAATGTTCATCTGAGGAATGGCACTTTTATTGGTGACATTTGAGCGATTATCTTACTGACTTAAAGCATATTGATTTATGTGAAACACTTTTTTTGATACTCGATAAATGCTTATTGACTGACTGACTTTCACAAACATTTAAGATAAGAATGATGTATATAGTGAAGTCATTTTGCCAATAGGAAACTAACTGGGTGCCAAGATTTGTATACAATGTAAATCATAAGAACATAATGTCTTGCAGTTGCCTGGAGAAAGCACACATATGCACTTTTCCAAGGAACAGATTCACTTTTTTCTGGACCAAACAAACTATTCTTGAGACTGACAATCAAGTAAATCCACATTAAATTTTCTATATTTTTATAGCATCATAGAGTATTCCATAAAGCAATGTCTGCTATCACAAACATAATAGATAAGAGTGTGCACTTCGGAATCAAACAATCCTCAAGGAATCTGAATCCCAACCTGCATAGCAACCAATTGTGTAGCTTTGGGCATATCTTTTAATTTCTGTAAGGACAGGCTTATATGGCAGGCCAGATAATGCCCCCTACCCAAGATGTCCACATCCTAATCCCTGGAGTTTGTGAAATTGTTGCCTGACATTGCTAAAAGCAACAGTGTAGATATGATTACCTTAAGGGTCTTGAGATGGCATGATTACCTTGGGTTATCTGGGTGGGCCCAATTTAATTACAGCAGTCCTTATAAGTGGGAGTCAGGTCACCCAGAGTCAGAGAGATGACAGGAACAAGGCCAGAGTGATGCAGAGCCATGAGTTCAAGGGATGCAAGCAACCTCTAGAAGCTAGAAAAGGTAAGGAAACCAATATAGTTTTATCATCTAAAAATAGGCATAATAAAAGACCTCTCTTATAGGATTATTGTGAGGATTCAATAGGATGCTCAACATAAACAACGTTCAGCAATATAGATGATCAGGATTAGAAGACTGTGGAGCCTAAGCACCTCTCTGGTTCATGAAACCTTTCGCATAAATAAACTTTTCTCTCTACACGTTAATAATGCATTTTGCCTTGTAAATTTACTTATTTGGTAATGTAGAGAGTAATTTGATTTATCATAGGGAGGATAGTAGAACTACCAGAATTATATCTATTCAGACAAGAAAGGAAAGAAGGTAGCATTTATTAAAGGCTCGATGCAAGTCAACATATTATACTATTTAATTTGTCATACATTATTTTAACAAGCTTTAAAGAGGTGGCATTTTTCCCATGGTTACATGGGTACCTCACACAGATGTTAAGATTCACCTAAAAACTTAATATAATAGGACTATTTAAGTGAAAATAAGCTAACTCACAATAACTGAAAACCACATGTTAGCACCAGCACTTGGCTGAACCCAGGGACTCAAGCAGCAGCATTAGAAGTTGGTGTTACTCTCATCATCTTTTTGCTCTGCTCTCCTTTGTACCATCTTCCTTTGCAGGTTGACTCTTATCACATGCACAAACCTACCTTTTGAAGTTTATATCTTACCAGCCTGACATCAGCAGTGGGAAGGAAACACTTCATTTCTATAAACATTCTGTCCAAAATCTTGATCTGATGTTCATTGATGTGGCCTGGGTCATGGACCAATCTGTTGGGGAGTAGGTGAATTTTCTGCTGTAGATGTGAGTCCATGCCTGAGCTGGAGCATCAGATAGATAGGTTGTTGGAATTTGTAAATAATCAGTGATATGATTTTTTTATTTTATAAATGAAAATTTTTGTAGTGTAGAGACCTTGAGGGAGACTTTGCAATAGTAGGAAATAGAGTATGAGGACTGTCTCCTAGGCTCATTAAACAGAAATCAGTCATCAGGGAACCTGGAGACAAATACAACTTCCTCCTTTATTTTGTGCTGGAAATGGGACAAAAGAGAAGAAAAGACTTGTTTATGTTTATGTACCCAATTCAGATACATAATCCTTGTTTCCTGAATTGCAAATCTGTCTTCTTTCCATTGTTATAAAGAAAGCCTATCCATACTTACTTGGCTTTTCTGCGGAGGCATCAGTTTTTCACTCTAAAATGGTTAAGACTTATTAAATCAGATTTGGTTCCCCAAGGTCTGACATACCATGAATATCCCTTGTTCTCTGGGTAAAACCCCTTTCTCCTAGCCAAATACTCAGAATCACCTTTGGTTTAAGAGTCTTCCTCACTTAGAATCCAAGGAACCAGCTTGAAGTTTATTTTTTTCCAAGATTTCACATTGGCTCTTAAGATTTTGGCTGGAACTAAGGTCTAAACAGTAATTTTCATTCATCAATTCAACAACTATTAATACCTACTATGCCAGCTTCTGGAGACATTATGATGAAAAATATATTAATAGATCAAGAACTCAAAGATTCTGAAGCTTAGTGAAGTATGCAGACAGGTAAATAGAAAGTAAAAATAAACCCTGGTGAGTGCTTTGTTAGGGGTAAGAACAGGGTGTGATTGGATCCAGAGGAAGGAGAACAACCTAGCCTTGCAGGAGGGGAGGGTATGGAGTTGGTCAGGAAAGATGTATAGGACTAGCTGACATTTAAGCCAATCCCTAATCCTAAAGGATACCAAGGAATTAATTGAAAGGACATGATAGGAGATGTATATACAAAGGAGGCATAAAATAAGCAACATTCAACAGATATATGCTAAAAAGGAAAGTGTGATGTGCCTGGAGGATGGAATGACATTTGGAGGTTTTTGAGTATATTGAGTTCAGAGTAGAAATAGATAGAACTGAAGCGATGAGTAAGGGCTAAAAAGGAAGGATCTGGCAAGCCATGGCAAGAAGTTTTAACTTTATTAAGGACATGAACAATTATTACAGGGATTTAAGCAAGGGAGGAACATAATCAGACTTCTGATTTTGGACTAGCTCTCTGACGATAGACACTGAATTGGAGAAGGGTGAGCCTAAGGCAAGAAGAACAAATAGGCTGTTTACCCTAATAAAATATGGATAGGAATCAAGAGTTGTTAAGATATTAATATTAATAAACACTAATATATTTGCTTTCAAAATTTGTAAGCAAAAATTTAAAAAAGGATGATATTTGAATGTACATAGTTTACATACTTTATCAGTCTGAATTTAAGTAATGCAGATAAAGGTATTATATATACGCCAAATATTTACATTCCAATTACATACCAGGATATATGCTAGGGTCTGGTGATACTTTAGATTTTTAAAGTTCCTGCTCTTAGACCTTCCTATCAGGATGAGAAAAGTACCATATCTAATTTCATTACCACTTCTAAGTATTGTAGGAGCATATCTGATAGAATGATTAACTTATTCTGCATAGAAGAAATGGGGAAGGCTCCACAGAAGTAGTGATTCAACTGGGTCTTGAAATATTTTGTCTGGAAGATAATGAACAAAAAAGATATTAGAGCCAAAACATGAACTGAAACATGAAGTCATGAAGATTTATTTTATATCTAATGAATAACAAATGAACAAGTATAGTAATGAAGTTGGGGAGAGTGAGAGAATGAGAGCCCGGTGGTACAGAGATCCCATAGCACTTAATGCAACAGGCTGAGGAGTTACAATGTTTTTCTTTAAACAACAGGAAGACATCAATGTTTTAGCAAGTAGTTACTTGATCAGATCTATACACTTGAGAGAGAACAATGTTGTGTAAAAAAGTGGCCAAACGAGAGCTGACGGTCAGTGATCAAAAGCTCTAAGCCATTGGTTCCTAACTTTTCAAGTTAGAAGACCATTTTAAATGTATTTTTTTTCCTTATTCCCACTTGGTGGTAGTTGTATTTATGGAAACTACAGAAAGTTTTACATGCACATATTTCTCTGGAAACCTTGTACAATGAACTCTGAAGCTCCTCAATGATCCCTAGTCCTTGACTTAGCACTGATAGAGTCCCAGACGGGGCCCTGAATTAGGACAATAACATGAAAATGTAGATTGAATATGTCCCAGATGGAGACTTGGAAGAATGTGGTGTCTCATTAGATATGGAGAGAAATGCTAGACAGAACAGGGGAAGGAGGGAAGCAGAAGACCAGTGTCAGGTGAGAGAAATGATCTAGGTCAGAAAAGGTTGTGGTGTGGCTTAGGATGGTGTTGTAAAGTCACTGAGAAACAGTCAGATTGGGAAAATATTTTTAAGTTGGGTCTGACAATTTTTTTTTATTGGATTTCAGTCATAAATGATTCCAGTGTTTGGAAGCCGGACAACTAACCTGGTAAATGACGAACTGTATGTTGTGTTGGGGATCACCAAGGTGTAGAAAGAACATATCTGAAATAGGAATCCAGAACTGATTATCACAATTACTGTGCATTTGCTTTTCTGTGTCTGTTCATCGCTAGTTTCATTGTCTGTTTTTCCACTCTAATGCAAGCCTCGTAAGAACAAGGATGTATTCATTGCTCTACTTCTAATGATTAACACAAAGCATAACTCATAGTCGGTACTAAACTATTCATTGAATGAGTAAATTAACCAGAACCTCTCTGCTTTTACTGTTTATATGTATCAGATACTGTTAAGAGTGAAGAGTCTAGAAGCAGACTGGGTGCAAGTCTCAGCTTCAGTACTTACTAGCGATTTAACTTTAGGGTACTTCATCTCTCACAGCCTCTGTTTCTATCTATAATTTTTTTAAAGGCAACTAAGCGTATACTCCCATAAAAAGTCTGATGGTGAGATAAATTAGTAGGTGGAAAGCAATTGGAGTAACACCTCGTTAGCAGTTACGTGTTGAAGAAATGTTGCTTACTAAAGTTACTATTTGAAGGAAATTCACAGGTAAAATACATTTGAAAACCATTGTTCTACCTATGTGAAGGGATATATTCTTTATTACATAATAATTAAAACATACTTTGCATTTGAATTTTATATACATTATCCTTCGTAACTTGGTGGGTACTGAACAGATTTAATAGCAAAAATGCATAAGTAAATAAACTGTGGCAGCAGAAACAGCATGATAAAGTGTTACTAGGTTTGTGAATGTACATATGTGTGTGTATCAGTAGTGGAGTGGAGGCACTGAGGAGAGAGAAGACAAGACTCACAGATGGAGGCAATCATTGGTTGGTTTTCAATAGTGTGATTTAAAGATTGTAAATTGAATTTATGTCATTTTTAATACTGTCTCCTATCGGATTTTTCTCTTTTGTTTTGTTCATAGTAGTTTAACTATTTCTGAAACTTTTAGTCTGTGAGAAATGTACTATCTGGCCCCAGTTTCTCTAAATGGAATATTTATCTTCAGCTATCCATCCCACACTAGGTACGCCACACCATCCATCTCCATGAGTACCCGGAGAGGCTTTAGAGGAGTGTTTGCCCCTCTGAGAAATCGTGTGACACACCTGCTATTCCTTAGGAAATGAAACTCTTGAGATAAATGTTTGGTGTGCTTTCATCTTCTTTACAGTTCTCACTCCTCTAAATATGCATTGGCAAAGAAATTTCTCAAGCAGAAAGGTGAATCACCTTACAAAGCCAGTGACTGCAAGCGTGATTATTCTTCTTTGCCCTGCAGATCATTTATTATGGATGGGAGATACATCAGCCTCACCCCATAACCAGGCTCTATGCTATTAATGCAAAGGGCTTTGAAGTTGTTTTTTGTGTAGCTGCCGACCATTACTATGACCAATGTGAAATTTTGTGGTACTGAGAAACTTTAATTCCCTGTGCAAATATTAAAGTAATTCTAGTAACCTAGGATAAGTTCCCAGAACATTGTAGCTTAGAAACATAATGATATTTCAAGATCATTTTAATGGACTGAAAAAATAATAACAATGGCTTTTAATATCTGCCATGTATTCATACTATCCCTGCCACATAAATATTATAATCTCAGTTCTTAAGGTGGAATAACTAGAGCCCTAGAGAAGTTAAATAATTTTCTCATAGTCATAATGCCAATTTTAGATCTTGATCTCAAACCCAAGCATATCTTCATGCAACTCAGGCTTTTTCTGTTACAATTAGCCTCCTCTCATATGGGGCATGTGAGAGACTGTTATCATTCACAGAAGCTGTATCGTTTCTGGAAATCATCATTGGACTATCTGCTAGAATGCTTGATTAAAATGACAATGTAGCTAGAGGAAAATATTAGGTGAGTCTCCTCCAAATTCAAGCTCTCTCCTGTCTTTTGCATGCTATATGTTCCATAGTGGGTGCTTAATAAATATTAATTATGATAATGCTTCACAGAGTTTATAAAGATTAATGTATCCCTAGCAAGTGCTAAGACTTCTTAAGAAGAGACTATATCAATATGAGATTTTACTTGATTATAATGTAACATAAACTGTGAAAAAGAATAGAAAGTAGATATTTCCAATTGTTTTGATTATAACAAAGGGCAGAGTAATGTCTCTATAGATTGGTCATTCAATCAGTGTAGCCAACATTTACTGAATGCTTTCTACATGCCAAGTGTACATTTAAGCATTTTACATATACTATGATAACATTCAGTATTTTTTACAGCCCTATGAATTAGGGATCATTATAGTCTTTATTTTCCAGGTAAGGAAACTGAGGCACTGAGGTGTTACCTAAATGTCCAAACAGGCATAAGCCTCTAGTCATTCTGACACTAAATACATAGTACAATGTCTAGACTGTATATGCTATATATAAGTATGAGTTATACTTTATGTGCTATACTTTTTTTGAATATAAATTTGGAAATGGTAAAATCATTAATCCATTTATTTATTGATTCTTTCTTCTAAATAATGTTAATTGAGCACTTTGTGTGCCCACAGCACTGTACAAGAGACCTGGTGGGTATAGACCTCTCTTTACCTGAAAAGTACATACAATCAAATCACAGACATCGGTAAGTATTGTGAGGCAGAGTGAAATGATTTCTGTAATGAAATCATAGGAAAAGAATCATGGGAACATGAAGGAAGGTAGAGATTCCTTCTGGTTAAGTATTATAGGAAAGCTGTACAGGGAAGGGTGTTTTAAAGCCTTGGTAAGAGGAAAACACAAAGGCAGCTGAAACTGAGGAAGCATGAAGAATAAAATACGTAGAAGTGAAAATCCATGTTTGGAAAGTAATGAATAAATTGGTAGGGAAGTAATCCCCTGTAGACTCAGTGCTTCTGGCCTGTACTTCTAGGTTCTTGAACAAAGATACTTGTTAAAAAGCACTGAGGAACTTAATCAAAGTAGACTCACCCTAGCTTTACACCCTAGAGATTCTGTTTCCATTGGTAAACATTGTGGTTTGGACGTGTGTTTTTGTTGTGTCCTCAACTAAAAATCACAGCAATTAGTAGACTGTCAAATTGCTGTGCTGTGTTTCCTCTCCCTACTGGAGAACTCTTTGTGGGGTGCCCAGGATTTTTTCCATTTCAGGTTTTATAATCCACCTGTGAACATCCACACTAGGAAAAATCCCACAGTAGAGGGTAGAAAGAAGTATGTCAAGTCACAAATGTTTGTGGTTCTTATACTCTTATACCTTTAAAAGTTATATCATAGATCTTATCCTTTCATATGGTTACTGTGCATTTCTAAATAGTCCAATTGTATATCGTTAAACCATGTCCTTTATCACACGATGCAGAAGACAAGGAAAACAGACAATCTCAAAGAAAACATCTAAATCTGAATAATGCTTAATGTAGTACTTTTGTCTACATATATCTATGGACACATAAAGAAGCTTTAGAAAGCAGGTAGAGATTCCCCGGCCCAGGATCCTAACATTGTTTCAAACCTAAAAGGGCAGTTTGCTCCTTAATCACCCTCCTCTGGTTGGAAACTTTTCTTACCTCTGCGGGTCTTCTTGTTACGGTGGTTTTCAGTGATATGAAGCCTTCAGCCTTGCAAGGGCAACATCTGTTCTTCCTTGGCAAATCCTCTTTCCAGAGTTGATGTCTCTTAAAGACTTCATGATTAATTGTGCATGCGCGCACACACACACACACACACACACACATACACACACACACGGTGTATAAAATGATAATTCACCCCCTTATGGCACTTCCCTCTTCTTACACTCCAATTCTCAGGATAAAACTAATAGATAGTGGATGTTTCTTTGCAACCTCTGAAGGTATCAATCTTTTAGTTAGTCTTTCCTAGATCAGAAAAAGGAAGGCCTGAGGGAAAACCTGACCAATCAATGAAGATTTTCTCTACAGATGCAAATCTCCCCCACCAAAGACAGCAGGGATACTTCTGTTTGCTGGCTCTCTGAACAGCCATCTCAGAATATGTCAAAGAAGTATATTTTGTGCAAAAGTATAATTACATTGAATGTATACATTAAATGATTACATTTAGTATATGTTATATGAGCATATATAGTATATAAATATGTATATTTATAATACATATAATTTAATATTACATGTAATTATTCTTTTAGCCTATATTTATTGAACAACTACAATGGGTATTCCAAATGGTGATATAGATGCTAAGGATACAATGACTAATAAAACACACATTTCTTCTGTTCCCCATAGAGCTTACAGTCTAGGAAAAGAGATAGACATTAATCAAATTATCACAGAAATGTGAGATTACAACTTTGATAAGTATGAAAATAAAGGCATATGTTGGCATATTAAGGGAACTTAATGTGGACAAGGAAGTCAACTTAGGCTTTTATGAATAATTAACTTTTAAACATACTTAGGAGAAATAAGTAGGAGTTTTCTAGGCAAATAGCAGTGATAAAAAGGACTGCAGGAAGAGGAAACAGCATGCACTAAGGTTGTGAGCCTTGAAAAGACAGGACTTATTTAGCATTTCAATAAGGCCCTTGTGTGGGTTGAGGCCGAAGGTGTAATATTGAATAAAACCATTCATGGTTCAAGATTTTATCTTTTCCTAACAGCAATGGGAAGCCACTGGTGGAGGGTTTTAAACAGGGAGATGACTCAACAAAATTTTGTTTAGAAAAAATTCCTCTAGCTATAATACGGAAGAGATTGTAGGAAGAGTACAAGTAAATGTGAAGAAATTAGTTAGACCTGTTGGTAGCCCTGTTGAGAGATGATGGGATCTAGCACTAGGGTTATGAAGAACAAAGAGATTTCAAGAGATTTGAAATCTGTTCAGGAAGTAAAATTAATGGAAATTGGTGATGGACTGGATTTAGGAGTGTGGGAAAAAGAGGACTCAAGGATATTTCCTAGGTTCTTCATTAGTATAACTGGATGAAAGTGTACCCATTTACTGAGAATGGGAATTTTGGAAGAATACATTGCCTTATTAGTCTATTAATGATCAACCAATTTATGGGAAATATGCAACATATAAATAAAAAATGTGCTTGAGAATCTTAAAATACTGAGACATTAGGAAGTCTACGAGTCATTACTGAGATCACATATCTATTTCTCCATTGATAAAATGAGGATGTTCAAATCTATTTATAGGTAGATTTCTTTGATAATGTGACATAGGTACTCAATAAAATATTAGTTAAGTGATTAAGGATAACTAAAAATAGCAAAGTATCCATAATGTTTGATGTTTAATAGGTATTTAACAAATATATTTTTCCTGATTTAACATATTTATAATTTAGTTTAATATCATGTGTCAAAACAAATCATTTTGAAACTGGGAAAGAACCATAAGCACTGTTAGATTTCAGTTTAATCCCAGAGTAAGGCACTAATATAGTCTTTGTATGTAAGTTATGCTATGCCTTCATTTTCTCCCATATCACACAAACACACTTGGCATTAGAATCCAAGAAAGAATTAGTTCATCCTTAATGGTGGCCAAATAAGGACATACATCCATAAGGAGTTTTAAAAGATGTATGTAATGAAGATGTAAGCATTTACTCCAACTACTTGAATAATTCAGGCCACCAGATGTCACTACAGATTAAGCAATCGTGAAAGGTTTTCCACAGTGCATATTCTACAGAAGCTTCTGACAAGTTAAACAAATATAAGAGGATGTTAATTAAAAGAATAATAATAATTGGGCAGTTGTTTTCTTTCTGCCTTCCCTCTAATGCATCTGGAAGAATGAAAAAATAAAGAATGCCTGTAATACATGCACTATCTAATTTTGCATAAGCTTTTCTTTCTATCCTAAAAAAAAAAAAAAAAAGAAGAAGAAGAAGAATACATGTTACAGTCCAGCAGAGCATGGTTTTTTTTCAGTAATTTGTTTGATTGTGAGCAATATTTTTCAAGCTCCATTTTTCTCTGACTTCATAAAAGAAGACTGTCCTCGCTCACTTATATTAATGAGCCTTTACACAACCACCTTGCTTGTAAAGGGTGTAGCACTGGCTGAATGTGTTTCCATTATAATGGCCACGTATAACGGGTAGTTAATCATGAAGAAAATTCATTAGCTGAATGTCACCAGAAACCTATGTCATGTGGCAAATGAACAGGGGACAACCAGTTTGAGTTTTAATTTCTGCAATGAGCTCTTGTTGTAAAACGCCTTTCCTCCGTGTGAAATTGGGCAGAGAATTAACGGCATGACAAATGGCTGGTGGAACCTGGTGAGAGGCCTTGATTACAAGAGAATTTGTTTTTTCTGTAGAAGTTTCCACAAGTTTCTCATTAGAAGAAGAAGTTATATTCTTACATTCCCTGAATTTTCCTGTTTATGCCATGGAGTAGTAAGGAAACTGAGTCAGTTATAGTCTTTGAGCAAAGGTATACTTTAGGTCTATATCAAAAAGAATCAGAATTCATTTGGTGAATTAAGTTCAGCCCAAATTTATTGAAAGGATATTGGATATCTCACATATTCATTCAATATTTATTCGAAAAATAGTTCTTGAGACCTTTCTCTACATAAGATACTTCTCCAGGTGCTAAGGATGCAGCAATGAGCAAGCAACCTGCTCTCATGGAGTTTATCTTCAATCTATTACAGAGGAGAGTGTGGAGGATATAGAGGAGGAGAGAAAAAAAAATAAACAATGTAGCAACATTCTATAAAAAAATGAAATATGCTTGTAGGATAGTGAATAACCCAAAGGTGATGGGAGGACATCTTTAGGTAGAGTACACAGAGAAGACCTTTCTGAGGAAGTGGCTTTGAGTTTAAACTAAATTATGGGAAGAACCCAACCTTGATACGTTTCAAGCATCCAAGAGAGAAACATAAAGGCTAAACATTACTAGCTTTACTTCCTATGTTAGGAGAATGGTTGAGTCACTATCTCATTACCAATGTGAAAATTCTCAGTAAGGAATATTGGCCCAGTTCCTTATGTTTAGAGCAGTCAACTCTGCCTAAGAAAACATGATTAATGTAGGAAAAGGACTTCGAATAGAGCCACGTAGTTGGAGTGGGGTATGAGGAGTTTCCATAGAAATGGAGGAACCAGAGGGCAGAGGAAACAGTAGGGGTCTACTTATTGAAAGATTTAATGTGAATTTTACTAGATTTTGGTACAACTGGCATACACCTGCCTCACTGGTGATAGGACGAATCTGCACAAATCTATTTGAAAGCAATTTGAAAAGTCATTTCAAAAAGCAAAGGATGTCCACACCTTTGACCTATCAATGTATCCAATAATGCATATTATGAATGTTTTTAAGAAAATATGTATTCATGAAAATGCTCATTAAAGTGTCATTTTAATAGTGGAAACTAAGAAACTGCCTGAGCACCAACAATATTAGAGAAGTTGTAAAAGTATGATATGTTAGCATGATGAAATAATGAGCACTCATCACAGCAATAATTAAGAGGGTTACGAAATAAAAAGGACAGTAAAATATTATGTTAAAATAAAAGCATGGTTTAAAGTTATATCTGTGGTTTTATTATTTTATGTTAAAGATATTTCTTTGGGTTAAAAAAAGCAGAATGAAACATGGATAAAAGAAGCTAGTTTATTTGATATATTTAATAACATCCTTGAAGACCTACAGTATTTTGCCAGGTTTAAGGTACAAATTTGAATAAGTTTTCCTTATTCATAATAAGGACCTCCTTAGTCCTCCTATCAAGCTCAGTTGGTCAGTATGTGCATATGAAACAGAAGGAGTTACTTTTGTGTTGTAGAAAAGCTCACAGGTTTGGGGGAGGAGGAGTGAAGAAAGGCATTATTTCTTGAGTATCTATTGTGTGTTCCTCTCCTTATGGAGAATTTTACCTCTATATTTTTAACCTGTAATTTACATTTTATTATGCTTGATTTTATAATATATGTGCATAAACTGAAGTTCTGATAGTTAAGTAATGTGATTGTGTTCACTGTTGGAATAAATAGTAAGTATATCCATAATTTAAATGTTTAGCTTTGGGTCCCCAAACACGTACTCTACCTTCTCCTTGGAAATATTGGTTCGAAATGGGGCAGGAGAAATTAGGGAAATGAGGGTGATTTCCTCACAAAGCATGGACAGAGGAGATGGCTTTTTCATTGGGTGTTAAATGCAGAGTGAAAGCTTTATAGGGGTATTGTTCCAAGTATTGGAAACTGCATACACAAAGAAAAGCACTGAGACCTGAAGTTGCACAATGTGTTCTATGCATTGCATATTTAAAGTCACTAGAGAAGGTCCCCCAAATGAGGGAAGAAGCAGGACCAGAGGCCAAGAAATTTGGTTGAGGTCAAAGAGGGTGAAATGTGAATGATCTACAGGCCATGGTAAAAAGCTCGAACTTAACACTTAAATGGTGGAAAGCTTATGAATCTTCATATTTGTAATGGGGGCATACTTGTTCCTTTTGTCTATCTGTACCTTGTCCAATTTCAGAGGCTGGAGACAGACACCAAAATGAAAAAGTGTCCACTGACACCTCAAGTGTAGTTCTACCACACATTGTTGTAATTGCTGCTGACAGAATCACAGAAATTAATGTCAGAACAATTTGAAATTAGTTCTTTTGTGTCTCTCAGTGCAGTGTTTCTCTCTGTTCAATCCTGCCTTTAGGGTGAATGGGATTTGCTTATCCATGTTGCTGTTTCTTATTATCATTGTGGCTTTCCTGCCCTTTTCAGATCTCTATCATCAAAGGCATTGGTGTGAAAATAGTATCTTTGCTTAGAATTTCTTTAGCTATTTTGATAAACAAAATATTCCCTCATTTCTAATATTTTAAACTCAAGCCTATGAGCATTTCAATTTCTAAAGAACTCTAATTTTGGCCATGCAATGACAATCAGAAGATATATATGCGTGTATGTGTGTGGGTGTGTGTATATATGAATGTGTGTGTATGTCTATATATATACACACACATATATATACATAAATATATATGCATGCAAAGAGTAGATTTTATATAAATTAAAGTATAAATATATAGGCATAGATGAATCATTAGAATTTATATACAAATTGTAGAGTGTTAATAGATATACTTACATATTCATAGTAAGTATATTTTAAAAAGAAAATATAGACTGTGCTTAAAGATATACTAGAATTCCAGATCCATATAATTACACAGCACCAGAGCTGTGTATACAGCTTCATTCTAGATTCAATAGTGATTAAAATTAAAGTCTAGCCCAAAATAGATTTATCAGTCTCCAGCTAATATTTCTACCTGCAGTTTTTTTTCATTTATTGAAAGAAATATTTTCAGTTCTGTAGCTATCACTGTTTGACTTGTAGTGAAACATAAGCTGCACTCCCAATATGACATAGAAAACATGCAAGAAAAAATCCAAAACAAACAAACGAAACATTTGCAACATGAACAGAACTCTGCTTTAAAGCAATATTTTTCTAAGTTGTCCATAGCTATCACATTTCCTGAAAGGTTTCTTTAGAGATTTATTACAATAACAAATTGCAGTGTTTCTAGCCTCACTATAACACCTAATTGCAAATTGAAATAAAATAAAATAAAGGCTATTGTCTAAAAAAAATAAAAAAAAGAATAAATAGCCTTCAAAACTGATAATGGCTGAATTATATTTGTTGAAAAATTTGTAACTAACAAAGTAAGAAACATGAAACATTGATGTGTCTCTTCATTTTTAAAAATAATCTAAAAACACTAAATGTTTCAACAGAAGGTCAACGGGTATATGAATGATAGATACATAAATAGATACAACATATACCACCAGCATTTGTTAAAAGAATTTTTTAATAAATGTAGATTAGGGAAAATTGAACTCAAATAATAATTTTCATTATTATAGAATGTACATATCTGCATAAATAAGGTGAGAAGATAAGTATAAAGTTTCTATTTACTAAAGTGACTAATTTACTATATGTTTTTAATGTTATGCCTATTTTAGTTAAGAAAATGAAGTAGCTACAGCTTCGTACAGTGTTCTTTTATACAGGAGTTTCTCCTGTGTCACCATCTCAGCATGGAGAACAAACTTATTTTATAGAGTTAAAGGTATGAAGTAAAGAAATTGGGGTAAATAGGTAGGTAAGCAATGCGTTTTTATGGAAAATATTAGATTTTTGTACCTTCTATTTTGCATCTTTAAGAGGTAATTATATTCACTGGACTACAGTGCCTTGAAGCATTCTTTACAATCGTTCAGACCTGAGTTCAAATTCAGTATCTTCCATTTATGAGCTGTGTCATCTTGGACACAGGAGTATCTCTGAACCTCAGAATGCTCATCTATAAAATGTAAATTTAGTAGCATTATGTGTATTCAGCAGCTCATTGTGTTTCTCTGCCAGCTTCAGTTTCTTTTATTAAACCATAAAAATAAAGTTCAAATTTTATGCTTTTAGAACTTTGGCAGATCAAATCTAGAATCTAACAGCTTATCTATTCTGGCAAATTCAGTTAGTGTTTCTGAGCTGTTTGGAGCCAGGAAGTTTATCCTGTTCATTTCAGTTTCTCTAAACTCCACAAAATGTCAAAAATATAAATGATACTAACAAAGAGAAATGTTTATAAAATTAAAGTCCATTTCCTTAGTTTATCCATATTAGGATAGGATAGACTCTGCTTCAGTAACACACTCTTAAATCTCAACAGTAAAAAGATTCATTTATTGCTCATGAAAAATTGAATGCAGATTGGGTGGCTCTCAGTAGAGGCTCTTCTGTGAACAGTTATGTGGGATTTCTAGTTCTTTCAACGTTTTGACACTGTATGTGGCTATTGTAGGGGAAGTGGGATAGAGAAAGGCTTGAACGTGTGTTTTAGTAATCTGCGCATATTTCATGGGTCAGATCTCAGTCATGTGTTTGCAAAGTAACTCTAAAAGAGATTGAGAAATGTAGCATGTCTACTTAATCCAGAAGAAGAAATAATATAGTGAATACATAGCATAATCTCTACCACAGTGTACATAAAATCATAAACTTTTCTGTAAAGCACTTTCCTACCAACTGATTGAATTTATTATTTGATTCTCTCTGCTAAGAATGGCACAAAACTTTTTAGATTAAAGTAAATATTTATTTTATATAAATAATTAAGAACTGTTTTTTATTTATCTGTGTGATGGCACACCTGGTACAGGTCTCCAAAAATAGTAAATATTTAATTGTTCTTTTCTTAATATCTGTTAGTCATACAAGGATTTTGACACAAGATGTGGCTTTAGATATTTGATAGAACATCACATGGAGAAAATGAGTTATTCCTTATGATATCAGAAGGCAGAAGTATGGGCTATGAGAAGATGTTGGAGGAAGGTAAATTTCTCTTCAATCTACAGAAAGACCTCCCAAGAGAATAGGTTAATTTGGTCACAGTGACTTCTCAGTCTCTAGATATAATAATAGTTTAGTCATGCTTAACAACAGGATATACTGGAAAGAGGTAGTCTTTGGAGTTAGACTTTTCTGGGGTCAAATCACAGCCGCACCAGCTCCTAACAGCTATTTAATGGTAATGTAGTCTTGGCAAGTTAATTAAATTCACTTATTTTTCAATTTTCCATATATGTAATGGACATTTATCTTTCAGGTTTCTTACTTGCAAGCAGTAGAAATCAACTCTGGTTGATTCAAGTAGAAAAGGAATTTATGGAGGATATTACATAATTCACAGAATTAACAGAAATCTTAGGGAAAAAAAGCCAAACAAACAAACAAACAAAGAGACCAGGTAAAAACCAGGGTTGCATAGGCATTAGAACCACAGCCAAAATGGCGCCATGGAAGCCATCTCGTGCAGACCCTGCTGGACACTCCCTGCCACAGCTTGTGCTGCCGCTGCTGCCGATCCTCCTACTCTGAAGACTGATGTAGCAGTTGCCACTGAAAAGAATTATTTTCCTGCTGGACTTCCTTGTGCCATTCTGGCCAGATTCAAGTTCCTAGGCCGGAGCTTCTGATTGTTTGAGTGTCAGCTACATGCCCCTGTTCGTGCTGCCAGAGGGTGGAGAAAAGTGAGTGTCTGGCCTTATTGTTTCTGCAGAAGGAGTCAGGTTTACCTCTCCTTGAGATTCATACAGTGGGGAAATTTCCCATATGGAAAAATCTAATTATTGGACACCCAAAAGCCAGCTACAGGATATAACAATGCAACATCGTAGGCTTAATGTAAGGATTACTTACAATGCTTTTAAAATGGTGTAATATAATATTTCACAAGTGCTGTCTTGTCCCAGTTATGAAGTCATGATGGAAAACCCTCAATTCCCCTTCAGGGGCAGTTTGTTAAGCTCTACCTCAGCTACTTCTGTTAAGAGGCTCTAATACTCCTAGGTTCTAATGCACACATGCCCATGCCAGAAGTCCCCAGATACCTAAGACCACGGGAAGGTCCTTCTTGTTTTTGTGGTGGAATATTAAAAATGCCCAAGCCCTTCAAAGTCCATATAACCTAGCTAACCCCACCCCATCTGCTATACATGAGCCATGTTCTGCCATTGCAGATTGCTGTTACCCTCTCCTGGGTTGCAACTGGCTGTGTGGCCCTGCATGGTAGCCTTTTCTTGTTTGGAGATGCCAGTAATAAAGAATTCTGCCTTTCATCTCTCCAAGTCTTTGTGTTATGTCTTGCCATCCATAGAACTATAATTATACCTGATATTATATAATTATGAAACAAATAGTACAATCCCCAGAATATATCAACTCAATACATTTTTTGGATAAATAGCTATTGGGACTACTTTAGAAATCATTGTTGTACTGCGTAAGTTTTAAATTTTTATTCAACTCTGTGATTCTTTCAGAAGCTAGAAAAGGCACAGAATATAAATATTACAGAATATATCTATTATGGCATTATTTTTGTAGCAACTTTACACTATAGTGGCTATAGAAATCTGGCTGTGTTCAGGCCCACCTGTTAAGACTTTAAATCATTAGAAACCTGGTCTGAACCTTAAGACTACTACATAAAAAATTCTCAAAGTCAGATTTGAGCACACACATTTTTCAAAATCTCCAAGGGTGGTTTTGATATATAGGTAGGGTTGAGAAACACTGCCTTATAGGATAAACCTCAAATGCCATTGCATTGCACACCATGATTTTTAGTCTGGGCCAATCTGTGTTTCTCACCTCCTTTCCCTGCCTCTTGCATCTGTTCTTTTCTCCTTTGTAGCAGTGTCGTAGGACTTGCCATTTTCCAGACACCAATTTTTCTCTCTTTTCTTGGAAGGTTCACATGCTTTTTAATTTTTATTTTATTTTTTCATTTAGCAGAGTCTGACATGTTATGTCACTTCTTTTGGAACATGGCATAAAACTTGGCCCAGTGATCTTCTCCCTGTTTCTCTTCAGAAGGTCAACCCGGGAGAGATGTTATATAGATTGTTTTTTAATGCAGCATCCTTCACATTTGCATCATTTTCTCCATTTCTAATGTTGCACCTTTAGAATAAGTCTAGTTTACTTGATACACTGTGATTTTGCAAAAATCCCTAACTTATTGCCAGCATCTCAAATTCATTTTACAACTCATAAAGTGATTTTTATTCATTGATTTTAAAGGTATGAAGCATACTTTGCATCCTTATTAATAGTTAGGTATTTTGCTGTGTACTGAAGAAATAGTTTTGTATAAGAAAGGCTCTACCTAGTCTTTGGCTTTGGCTAAGATGCAGTGTCAGGTGCCAGATTTATCTTCCAGTGAGACTTAGTGCCTTCCTTCTGAAATCATGAATAAAATAAAGATGTTTGTTTTCAACATTTCTATTTCTTGATGTACTGGAGGTTTTAGTCAGTGCAATATGGCAAGAAAAAGAAATAAAAGACATGCAGTTGGGAGAAGTAAAATCATTTTTATTTATAGGCAACATAATTGCCTGTATAAAAAACCCAATGGAATCTAAAAAAATAACTTCTAGAACTAATAGGTAGATTTAAAAGTTGCAGACTACATGATCTATATTAAAAAAGTAAATTGCATTTCTGTATACTAGCAATGAACAATCTAAATTTAAATTTAAAAAGCAATACTATATATAATAGTGTCAAAGATATAAAGACCTTAGAAATATGACAAAAGATTTGAAAGACCCGTACAATGAAAACTATAGTATACCACTGAGAGTCATTTAAGCCGACTTAAGTAAATGGAAAGACTCACTCAGAAGACTAAATATTTTCATTCATTTGCTCATTAGTTGGAAGATTAATTTTTTTTAATGTTAATTCCCCCCAGGTGGCTCTATAGATTTAATGCAATCCTAATTAAAATTTCAATTGAATTTTTGGTAGAAATTAAAAGCTTAATATGAATTAAAGGAGCCTATAATAACCAAGTCAAAATTGAAAAAGAACAAAGTCAGAGAATTAATACTACCAGATTTCAAGACTCTTTAAAAAGTGACAGTAATTGGCCGGGCGCGGTGGCTCAGGCCTGTAATCCTAGCACTCTGGGAGGCCGAGGCGGGTGGATTGTTTGAGTTCAGGAGTTCGAAACCAGCCTGAGCAAGAGCGAGACCCCATCTCTACTAAAAATAGAAAGAAATTAATCGGACAACTAAAAATATATAGAAAAAACTAGCCGGGCATGGTGGCGCATGCCTGTAGTCCCAGCTACTCGGGAGGCTGAGGCAGGAGGATCGCTTGAGTCCAGGAGTTTGAGGTTGCTGTGAGCTATGATGACGCCACGGCACTCACTCTAGCCTGCGCAAAAGAGTGAGACTCTGTCTCAAAAAAAAAAAAAAAAAAAAAGTGACAGTAATTAAGACAGTTTGTATAGGCACTAAGACAGAAAAATAGATCAATGGAACATAATAGATTTACATATACATCAGCAACTGAGATTTACACATATTTGAGCAACTGATTATTTTTAACAATGGGATATCCATTTGCAAAACAAAAATAAAAATGAAAACACTTCATTCTACATCTCATACCACACACATAAATGCCTTGTGAGAAACATAGACCTAAATGTGGAACATAAAACTATTACACTTATGGAATAAAACACAGAAGAAATTCTTTGTGACCTTGTCTAATTGACTCCATGAACAAACACAAAATGAGCCCCTGCCATATATATTTTCCCTATAGCTTTCTTATGCTTTGGATTCCCAGACCAGCAGGGTTGGACTACTAGAATATTATAATCTTTCTGCTTAGCTAACCCTTTCACCTTTTCAGTTGTTTCCCAGAAATGACAGACTCTTTGCAGAATAGCAATGCCAAGACTCACCATCCATCACTAACCTGTGACCTGCACACGTTGCTTTCAACACCACCTGTCCCAATACACGTAGCCACTTTCCTGAACCCCTTATGAAAACCTCTATCCTCATTTGGTTGGGAAGATGGATTTGAGGCAGTTCTCCCTTATCCAAGGTGACATCATCTGAAATAAATTCCCTTTCTGCCTTGGCAATCCTTGTCTTAGTAATTGGCTTTGTGTGTGGTGAGGAAATGGACCTAGGTCAGGATCCCCTTGTGGGTTTGATAACACATGGGTTAGGCAAAGTTTTCTTAGACATAACAACAAAAGCATGATCCATAAAATAATAAATTGATAAAATGCATGTCCTAAAAATTGAAAACTTCTGTAAAATTAAAACAAATAAAATAAAACATTGTTAAGAGAATAAAAAGACCAGCAACAAGACTAATAGAAAAAATTTGCAAATCATATATCTGATAAAAGAGTTATACCAAAATATGTTAAAAACCTTCAAAATACAGCAATAAAACAAATAACCCAATATAAAATAAACAAAATATTTGGACACTTCACCAAGGGAAAAAGTGAAAAGCAAATAAGCCCATGAAAAGATGCTTAATGTAGTCATTAAGGAAATGAAATTTTGTACTGCATTCCTATTAGAATGAATAAAATTTATATGACTGATAAATACAAATAGATAATATAAATTGGCAAAATATCTTTAGAGAATAATTACTTAAAAAGTTAAACACACAACTACCATGTGATCTAGCAATTCTACTCCTTCGTATTTTTCCAAGAGAAATGAGAACATATGTCAATATAAATATTTATGTATGAATGTTCATAGCTTCTCTATCTGTAAGCCAAAAATCAGGACTAACCCTAATGTCCATCAACAAGTTAATGAGTAAACAAACTACAGCACATTCATGCAATGGAATACTACTCAACAACAAAAATGAAAATAACTATTGCTCCATGCTACATAATGGAATGAGTCTCAAAAATAATTATGCTAAGTAAGATAAATCAGACTAAAAAATGTTATGCAACTATAATTTCATTTATATAAAATTTTAGAAAACACAAAACTCATGACAGAAAGCATATCAGTGGTTGACTAGGGATGAAAGGAGCTGACCTACAAGCGGGTGGTGTTACAAATTGAATGAGGAAACTTTGAATATAATCTTCATTGTCTTGACTATGGTGTTTTCATAGGTACATATATGTGTCAAAACTTATTAAATTGTACAATTTAAATTATACAGTTTATTATATATCAATGACACATCACTAAACCTGTCAAAATTTTAAAAAAAGAAAGGGAAGGAAGAAAGGAAGGAAAATTCTCTAATCATGAGCAAGTCAGTTAATGGCCATAAAGAAAAAATTATATGCTTGGTTCACGGGAGGCCCAGAGAATTAGCACTTAGTTCAGCAAGAGGCTTAAAGGATGGACAGAGAAGATCAAGAGGGCTTTGCTGAACTGAATCTTAAAGGAAAAAATGCAGGTGAATTCATGACAGAAGTGTTCCAAGAAAAGAGTCTTCAAGTGCAGAGGCACAAGAAATGAGAGAGCGTGGTCTGTTTGCAAAACTGCAAGTTAGATCTATCCTCAGTCACTAAATGTTATTTTTGATCCCCAGTCCAATTTTCCTGTTTTCTATTAATACTACATTGGTTTTCAAACTGCACATTTTTCATTGCTTTGCTTCTTTTCTCCCTAATACCAGAGAGGTCTTTCCCTTCCATAAATGCTATCCAATTCTAACAATTTTAAAGTCATCCCAGTGAAGACTTCCCTGATTCCCATAGCTTGAAATGTTTTTGCCTCTTATGAACCCACAATGCCAGTTACGTATCAGAGTACTGTTGGCACTTTCACATATGTTATTCATTTGATCCTCACAACATTGCTGGGAGGCAGGCAGTAGTATCATCTCTACTATAGGGATGAAAAGTTACAGGCTCAGAGAGCTTATATGACTTTCCAAAACTCACACAGCTGGCAAAAGTCAGGACAAGGGAGATAATCCAGGGCGTTTGCCTCCAATTCCTACTTTAATTTTATTATGACACTATTACCACACCTCAATTTTACTGAGGTGTCCTGGCCAGCAATGTTTGTTTACAACATTGTATACCATTTTGTTGGAATTTTGTATACCCACATTTGCAGTTCTTTCCAACAAGATCACACATTTCATTAGGGAAAGCAATGTCTTTTTATCAATTTATGTGGGGAATGTGCATATGAGGTGGTAAATACATATTTGAGAAAGAAAATAAAATTGAGAGAGAAGAGAAAGGGAATGAAAGAAGGATGAATGAAGGACAAAAAGAACAGAGATAGAAAAGGAGGGAGGAGGGAGCAAGTGAACAGTGTAATAGTAAGAAATGCTTCCTGTTAGAAGAAGGAGGGCAATGCATGCCATTTTCCCTCTGGGTGCTAGATGTTGAGACTCTAATCAAGCTATGTTTAAAGCTAGAACTGCCTCTGAAATGTTAATTATGTAAATTAACAATAATTTATTTTTGGCTTTAAATTTGTTTAGCTTGGACCTTTTTTTGTGGTTATTTTCGATCACAGTGTTCCTAATACAAAAAAAAAAATAATAATGCCTTGTGAATATATAAAGATTTCCAAATGAATATGTTGGTATAGTGACTTGGCTTCTTTTGATAACCCAGGGATAAATTGAACCACATGGGGTGGGCTCTCTCACTTCATGAGGAGACTCTATCAGCCATTGGTGGTACAAGACTACTAGTCATGGTGTGCTTATCATGTACCAGGTAGTCTGCTATGCACTTTACATACATTGCTCATTTAATCCTCATAATTAGCCTTTGACGGAAGTATTATTTTTCATTTGAAGTATGAGATAACTGGGGCCTGGAAAAATAAATATCTTACATTGATTACGAAGCTAGATTTTCAACATCTGTCTGACTTCAAGAATTGTTCTTTCTATACTGGTAAATTACAGTAGTCCCCCTTTATCCATAGAGGATGTGTTCTAAGACTCCCAGTGAATGCCTGAAACTACAAATGATACTAAACCGTATATATACTACGATACTATGATTTTTCCTGTACGTATATACCAATGATAGAATTTAATATAGAAATTAGGCACCATAAAAAATAACAATAACTCATAATAAAATAGAACAAATATAACACTATGCCAGCATTACTACTCTTGAGCTTATCACCATTACTAAGTAAAACAAGGGTTACTTGAACACAAACACTGTGATACAGCAACAGTTGATTTAATCACTGAGACAGCTATTAAGTGACTAACTGGTGGGTAACGTATGGGGTGGATATACAAGGCAAATGGAGGATTCAGATCCCCATTGGGATGGATCAGGATGGCATGAAATTTCATCACACTACTCTAAATGGAGTACAACTTAAAACTTACGGTTATTTTTATTTTTGGAATTTTCCATTTAATATTTTCAGAACTTGGTTGACCTCAGATAACTGAAACTATGGAAAGTGAAATTGTGGATAAAGGGAGACTACTGTATTCTGCTGTTTAAACAATTCCTGAAAACAATTTTCCTTTAATTTCTAAAAATATTTTCACAGCAAAGAGGGAATATTGACATTGGGAGAGAGTTTTGTTTGTTCACAATTTCAGAGAGGCTAAAGTAGATCTCTAAAAGCTTGTATATTATCTTTCCCCCTGAGTTTCTATGGGCAAAAAATGTTATTGGCATTTTTGCATTGCATCCTGAACACAAGAAGATATTTTGGTTGAAATAGCATGACACTGTCAACCTTGAAATAGGCATTTAAAGCCTTTTCATTTCATAAAGCTTTCAGTGCAGCATGTGGATTTATAGTTATACTAGTCTATAACAATTAAAATCCATATAAATAACATTCTCCATGTTTAGCATTTTAACCACTCTTTGTTGGTGGTGTAATGTGTTCAGCATATTTCCCTGAATGCAGCATAAAAAAATTATAAATTCAATAAAATGTACATAATACTATTTATACTTAATATAGGAGCAGTCTTAAAAATATTTCTTTGTAA